>NW_017296742.1:589466-640205 GCF_001594075.2 Trachymyrmex cornetzi | reverse complement strand
GTTTTACAAGCAGACTTTTGGAACGCCTATGGGTTCACCGCTTTCTCCGATTGTTGCTAACCTAGTTATGATGGATTTGGAGAATTGGGTGCTGAGTAATATTCAATATTATATACCATTCTATTATAGGTATGTAGACGACATCGTTCTTTGTTTACCGAATTCTAAAATTGATTCTATCCTTGAAGAATTCAATTCATTCCATCCAAGGTTACAATTCACCTTAGAAGTGGGTGGAAATTCTATTAATTTTTTGGACACAACTATAATTTAAAAAATAACTCATTAATATTTGATTGGTACCAAAAACCAACATTTTCGGGAAGAGTTTTGAATTTTTTGTCTCAGCATCCAATCTCGCAAAAGAAAGGCATAATTTTCAATCTAGTAGATAAAATTTTTTATATCTCACATCCACAATTTCACAAAAAGAATCTAGAATTGATTATTAGGATACTATTAGAAAACGACTATCCATTAAATTTTATATTCGATACTATCAATGAAAGAATAAAAACGTTAATAAATAAATTGAATTTTGGTGCAGCTAATAAAAAAAAACAAATAACAATTTAACTAAAGAACGCGTTAAATGGTTCTCCATACCATATTTGGAAGAGATATCGAATAAATTCAAGAATGCAATTAATGGTGTTTGCCATAGAGTTTCATTTTTTAGTTTGAACAGGTTTGAATCGCTTTATTAAAGTTTATAAAGATTCTTTAAACAATGAACTAAAAAGGAATGTGGTATACAAGATCAACTGTCGTAATTGCGATGCTTCCTATGTGGGACAAACTGGGAGGAAATTAAAAACCAGACTTTCTGAACACAAAAAACATATTCACAGTACTACATCCACTCATTCAGTAATTACAGAACATAGGTTGCAAAACGATCATGACTTTGATTGGCAAAACGTAGAAATTTTGGATATAGAAAGTTATTATAAGAAAAGGTTAATATCTGAGATGATGCATATTAATCGACAAACCAATGGGCTGAATTTACAACATGATACCATTGGTTTAAATCACGCGTACATTGAAATTCTCAATAAACTTTAAGGCCCGTTCGTAATACATTATACATTATATAAACTTGTTTGTCTTCAAATTGACCGCTATGTCACTTGTTTAGAAATCATTATTTAACTGACTGTCGTAATGACAAGACACATATTGTTCTCGCAGTTATATTTTTAAAATTGACGATAATTTATAAAATTTTAACAAATTACAAAATGTTTACGAAGAAAAGATTCATTATTCAGTGTAGAAGCGTCGACTGTGTGAGGTAAGATGAATATTAATTTTCAAATTATACATCCAAAAATTTAATCTCTCATATAATTTTAGCTTGAGTTCTCATTGCTACTCAGCTTTCTAACTTAGTGAGTATGTTGACTTGCCTCACAGCAGTAAACGGTTCAATATTTGAGAGGAAAAACGTTGGAGATATCATTTCGTCATGCAATACTCCAATTGTTACGTTAGGGTGAAAGATTGCTGATGAAGACTCAAACCATGAGTGGAAACGTTCAAAGTTAAGGTTTATACATTTAGTATTAAGATAAAATGGCGCTAACCGATAACCAGCGTCGACTCCTATCGCCTGTAATATACATTTTATGGTTTTATTAATTATTTTAATTAAAGGAGTTTGTAAAAACTTATCAGTTTTTATATTAATTTGTAATTCATCAAAGTAAATTATAATATAATATTTAAAGAGTGAAGCGCCATTTTCGGTCAAAGTTAGGTGTTAAATTAATATTGTATTTACATACAGGGTCTTCAAAAAATCTGGAAACGTTAAAATATCTCGAAAACGATCAACTCTAGTGAAAAATATATAAAAGCAAAGTTGTAGCACTTTAAAAAAATCTGCCTAACTGATGATAAAAGGTTGACCTTGGATGGAGTCTGCAAAGTCATATGAAGTCAAGTTTAATTTTTTAAACAGGACCCCCCCTCCCCCCCCTCTTTTTATTACATAGTCTTATAGTTTATTTCAAAAGCTTTTCAAAACACTATAATAAAATATTTTTGTATTAAGTACTTTTCGAGTTATAAGGCTTGAAAGTTACAGGAACGCCGGCATTAGCATTACGCAAGGTGTCCGATCGACGGCTAAAACCTCTTGAATATTGTTCAGAATCATATGATGGCGTTACTGTAACTTTCAAGTTTTATAACTCGAAAAGTACTTAATGAAAAAATATTTTATTATAGTGTTTTGGAAAGCTCTCGAGGTATGCTACAAGAATATGCAATGAAAAATAGGGAGTTCCATTTAAAAAATTCAACTTGACCTTTATATGACCTTGCAGACTCCACCCAAGATCAACCTCTTATCATCAGTTAGACAGATTTTTTGAAGTTCTTCAACTTTGCTTTTATATATTTTTCGCTAAAGTTGATCGTTTCCGAAATATTTTAGCGTTTCCAGATTTTTTGAAGACCCCGTATATGAATGTATGTATGTATTTTTTAAATAAATTAATTTATTTCAGAAATATGACTACGCGCTGATTATTTTCAGACTTCCAACACAATCAATCAAAAATATTAATAATCTCCCCAAATTTTAATAAGAAACATCTCAAAACTTCTTAAAAAAATTATTATCGCTATTTTTCTAATTGTTTTCTTTTTTTACCTTTTTCTTTTAAATAGAGGCTGCGGTCCACTTAGCGTTTCAAACGCTACAGAGCATTTGTAGCACTGATATGACTGGTCCATTTGATGCTTCAGAACGCTCCCAGCAACTCTGATTACGTCATCAATACGTCATCATTTTTGCTCCCACTTCGCTTCAACTGCCTCACCTCGGGAGGTGGGTTGGCTGGAGCGTTCACGTAGCAATTGTAGCATTCGAAATAGTAATGGACCAATCGGAGCGTAGCGTTTGGAGCGTAACGTTCAGAGCATTTGGAAAAAGCAAGTGGACCGCAGCCAGAATAGAGAAATTGTATATCCGGTGTCACATTTCTTTCCGGATATCTGACCGGTAAAACATTTTTCATGCACGAATACGTATAAATATGTATAAACATACATAAATATTCATATACATATATAACCATGTATGAAATATGTCCATACATGTTCATACATTCCTCTTTTTTTGTAAAAATACTTTTTAGTGTAAAAGAAATAATAATAGTGATGTAAAAACATAAAAAATAATTAAAGAGATAATTTTCACATTGTTCGTTTTAGACAAAAAACAAGTTTAGGAGAATGTAAAAAAAATATTCATACACAATTATACATAATTATATATATAATTATATACAAGTAAAATCAAAGTATAAAGATACCTATAAAAGCTAGTTGGTTATTTGTAATTAATTTATTCAATATACATTAAATTGTAGACGTTTCGATCGCCACACACACACAATTTGGATCTTTCTTAATACAAATATTTAATACTTAAGAAAAGTATTTGTCATATAAGTAACATGAACATCATAAGTTAAAAAAATATATAAATGGATAAATGATGGTTTATTTGCTGTTGTTTCTGTTTTATGTCTTTATATATCCAAAAGCTCATTTATTTTAATTGCCAAATTAACTATTAATCTAATACAATTTTATTATATATTAAATTCTTATTATCTTAAAAAGAATAATATCTCGTTGATTCTAAACTTACATGACAAACGCTTGGAATAAATGTAGTGACCTCATCCTATCCTACGCTCCAAATCATATGACAAACATACTTTAACTCGAGTGCCAACGTTTTGAATATAATAAGCAGACATAAGCGGACATTTAAATATAATAAAATGAATAAAAAATAGCTTTTATTGGAAAGGAGTATAACAAAATCTATAATTCAAGAATAAAAAATATTAAGTATTACAGTACATTCAAAAACATACATATTTGCACAAGATCTAAGATAATGAATCGACGGCTTTAGTTAAGTATTATTTTGATTCTCGGAAGTATGCTGCACGCGTTCCCGGGAGCCCCTCAGCAATGGCCTGGTCAGGATTTTAGCGGATGTGAGTCCTGCATACCATCGGGTGGATTCTTCCCCGAGGCCCAGAGATGCATTATGCATTTCCTCACCATAATAAAAAAAAAGTTTGTTTTGATAGACCAGTTATTAATGACCAACGTAATCTCGCAGAAATTGAACTAAGGGCGTCTGATTATGGATATTAAATTCAATATATGTGATCTGAATGACAGTTGGTTCAAAAATCTGAGTAAAGTTGAATAAAATTATGCATAATTGTGTATGAGTATTTTTCTAAATTTTTTTTTCTAAAACAAACAATGCGAAAATTATCCCTTTAATTATTTTTTGTTTTTACACATTACTATTATTATTTCTATTACACTAAAAAGTAATTTTACACAAGAAAGAGGAATGTATGAAGATGTATAGACATATTTTATATATGATTATACATGTTTATGAATATTTATATATGTATATTGATACATATTTATACATATTCATGCATGCAAAATTTTTTACCGGGATATCCAGTGTCCGGCAATTTTACGATCCGGTACATTTCTAATTAATATAAACTGATGTTTATTATTATATTTTGTAAATTAATAATTTTGCACAAATGTACAAAACATTCTAGTAATATAATATCGTAGCAATTTCAGCAAATCAGCTAACATTATTTGAAGTCATTTTAATATATCAAAATGACGACAAATAATTCGTCAACTCGTTTACTGGAATGTTGCAATGTTGCTAAAATGTTATAATGCACTGTTTTGTAATAACGTTCAATTTTAATGCTCTTAATGTAATGTATAATTCGGAATGTATAATTTGTGTTGAATAGCTCGTTAACATGCTGCATGATATGTCGAGAGCAAATTCCACTGTGATTTGTGCAATACATCAACCCAGTAGTCAAATAATTTCGCTCTTCGATGACATTATGGTACTGAGTCAAGGCAGAAGTATGTACTGCGGTCCAAAGAGTGAGATTTTAAAGACGTACAACATTGCCGGGTTCACGTGTCCCAGCTTCTATAACATAGCCGAATTTGGTAATGTTGACTCTGTCGATCCGTCTTGATTACATTTAAAGGAAAAGACAGGAGAATTTGGAAAAGAGTATTGACATAGAATACCAGTAGAGCTATACGCATTTTTCTCATATATTTTTTATATGTTTAAAATTGGTTTCTTCTTTTATTATTCTTGTAGGATAAATTTTATAAATTTATTTTTAAAATATCTTTTGTAAATTTTGAAAAATAGCAGACTATTATTTTTTTTATTTAATATTTAATATTTGAATAAGAATCAAAATAAGAAATATGAATATCTATATTTATCTGTAACAATATTATTATTTTAATAATATTTTTTTAACTTATGTAAATCCTTGAAGAAGACGTACTCTTAAGACAAAATTTATAAAAATTTATATATGTATGCCATAATATATATGCGTTATTTATAAATCTATTCAGTCGTATTTAGATCATGATAAGTACATTTTAAAATAGTTGCCAAAATTTTTTAATTATTAAATTATTTTTAAAATTATTTTAGAAATTAAAATAATTTATAAACATGTTATAAATAAAAAATAATCAATATTAATTGTGTTTTTCTCTAATTGCAGTGCTCGAGGTAATAACCGAGCAAAGAGGTGGTGACTTGGAGAATTTATACAAAATTTGTCGTGATGAATGTGAAAACTTCAAATTACGTAGTAAATATAATAAAAATAGTAAATGTCTCGATTATTTTTTCAATCCATAATAATTTATTAATAATCACTTTAGTAATTTATACTAATTTATTAATATTTTTATCATGCTCTCTTCATGATAATTAAATAAAAGCGATTTTATGTATTGAATAACATTCTTTACAGAAATTAAAATTCTTAGAAATATTGAATCAGCTAGACATACAGTACTGTCTTTGTATGACATAACATTAATGTTATTCAATAAAAAATACAAACAAGATAATTTATAGATACAAAATTGTGAGAAAGGATCCCGCACAAACCTTATGGAAATTGAATTTCGATCAAATTGCTTGAAAATTTGATATGTTATAGATCTTGTCGTCCTGATAAAAAGTCTCCACAGGTACGACCTGTAATGAACCGTTTGAACTCCACGAGGCGTCACTTTTTTAAATAGATTAATATTATATTACAATTTCTTATTTTCAACGTGTACGGTGCATTTCTACGTCATTATTTACACTTTCTATATATATTTTTAAGTAAAAAGTTATAAGGATAATATTCACCTGATTGTTTCTCATAAATCGGGTTGCTTTTGATTATTGTGAATCCTTTTGCCTCTCACAAATTGGGGTGTTTGATTATTGTGAGCTTTGTTTACAAGATTCAATAAAAAAACGAATTTTAATTATTAAAAAAATATAATTTTCTTACAAGAAATATTTAACTGATAAGAACTAATAGTATGAGTAGTTATGAAAACAACTATTGTGAAAAGTAGCTCTAAAAATGGTTTGTAAAAGTAGTTACGCAACAGGGCCGTGCAAAGAATTTTTGGTGCCTTACTGCAAAGATAAATGTAGGGCCTTAGCTTTTCATAAAGTTCGTATTAAAAAAGCTTTGAATTATTTAGAAAATATAAGAAAACAGAATAATTAAAATTATATTTATTTATTGTATTATATTATTATATATATGTATGTTATATAGAATAATATTGTGTATATATATAAATATATATATATATAATTCTACGTTATATATTAACATAATTCGATGCTATATGTTAAGAAGATCCTAAAGTGAAGCCCAAACTTCGACGAAGTCACCAAAGGTCGCTGTTTTTCCAACGCATCGACATGTCTTTATATACTACCAATATTTCACGCAACCTATGATACACACAATCGCACGTTCGTATCAATCTTCATATAAAAAATTCGTCGCGATAAAACGTCTAAGTCTAATTTCAAGAACTCGACGTTATTTGTTCGTGCAAACTACGTGTTTGTGGATTACTATTTTGTAAGTACAAGTTGCAAAACTTTCATATCAAACAAATGTTGTCACGACTTGACAGCCTGAGTTACGCCATGTTACTCTAAGACCTAAGAAATGGTAAAAAATATATTAATTTCAAAATTTTTGATCGTTCTCGGCATAAACTCCACCTCACAAACACGTATTAATGCATATACTTTAATTCTGGAAATGGATTTTCGAATCTACGAAAAAGAAAAAAGTACTTATTATATAAAAATTATATGATTTAGTCGGTAATACAAACGGTTTTAGGATTCCCTTAATAACTCAGTTTGTTTTTCATTTTTTCCATCGATTAGATTCGGACATTGCGAGTTGAAGTAGAAAGTTTCGCGGGCTGAATGCAACCCACGAGTTACTTATAGTTGTGTATCATTATCATAAAAAAATACATAAAAGCCGCTTGGTTAAATAAATAATAGCATCATCGATATATAATTTTACATTAAATTTGAGATATAAAGATTTAATTAAATTTAAACTATTACTTCTTTGAAGTGTAAATGAAATATAAATGAATATATCATCCGCATGTGCAAATTAAATTGGATAGAGATTAATTTAAATAGAAATCATAGATAATTTATGTAAAGCCAAAGACATAATGCGAGGGAATAGCGATAGCTAACACGATTTCAACCTGTTAGAAATCGGATACATCGAAATATATAGTTTCTGATAGCCTAAAAGAATATTCTGCCGATAAGCGGGGAATTCCTCTTACAATTAGCATTTTCTCTAAGCAAAAAATCTTACATGAATCAGGCGCGTATCTATAATACATATTCATATATCAATTATATATCAATTAGCTGCATACAAGCCGGATGTTCTACATCCGGCTTGTATGCAGCTAATCTTTGTGCGTGTCCCGAGATCGTTCTTGAACTCCTGCGACCTATTATGTAATTCCTTTCAGAGCTATTCTTTAAATTAGTTGTTTTCATAACAGTAGGGGGGGGGGGGGGGGGGGGGGTACACAGCATGCACTGCATCAGGGCCCTCAGTGCTAAGGGGCCCCGAAATTTTAAACATAATGCGAGGGAAATAGCGATAGTTATAGAAATGACAATTTCACCCAAAATAAAATATTCTGTCTTTTAGCGATTCCGTGTTAATATCAGAGGATTTATATACGACCTCAGGAAGATACTCTACAAAGTAAAGGAATTTCGTATAATTACAAAGTGCTACATTTAAAATTCTCTTATTGCTAGAAGAATGTTTTGCATGTATAACTGTCATGCACGCATATGGTAGCACGCAAATGACAAACATCTTCTAACAAATAAGTGTGCCGCTAGTATCTTGTATATCCTTTTATTTTAAAATAAAATATTCGAATTATAATAGAATTTTCTGTAGAGGAATCTCTTTTTAATCATAGTTTATGTATCCTTATTTCGATATATGAATATGTGTTATAGATACACGCGCCTGATTCATGTAAGATTTTTTGCTTAGAGAAAATGCTAATTGTAAGAGGAATATTTTGACTGGCGCACGGTCTACTCCAAAGAGTAAAGAGAAACGGGAGAGAACATTTGGTTCTAAGCAAGCGGACGGAAGTGGTTATATATAGGGTAGAGTTTTGACCTATAGCAAAAAGGAGTTTTGACTTAGGTATAGCAAAAAATGTCAAAAGGGCCACTTTTGACATTTTTTGCTATAAAATAAAGAATATTTAACTCACACAGATCGTGTTGATATTTTTCGAAACTAGAGTTCTTTGACTATAAAATACATGCAAGAAAGTATGCATATGTACCCTTCATTACAAAGATATCGTAAATTTTACAGAGGAAGTCATTCGGCACTTCTTACCCAATATGTGGGGCAAGAAGTTCCACATAATGGGGTAAAAAGTATCAATACTAATATATTACGTTTGAACTATTTTCAGAGATAAAAATAGGTATATACTAGAGAGTTTTTTATTATAAGGTGGGTTTTTATTATTAAGAGGGTTTTGGTAACAAAATTATAATAGAAATATTTCAGTTTTAACAGAAAATTAAATTATTAATGTTTTCTTAACCTAAGACAAACTTTGAAAAGAAGAAACAAAACTAGCACTATATCGTGCTTGAAAACAAATAAGAATAGTCTTTCCTCTAACATTTAATTTGTTAAGTCATTTTGACCTTAATAAAAAATTAAATCAGTAATGGATGATTATAACGAATTTGAAAAAATATTTGTTATAAAAAGATAATTAAGCGATAAAATCATTCGTCATCATTATTACAGTAATATAGACGCGTCGAATAAGTCTAATTTCATCGAAATCGGAGATGAAAATTGCATTCTGAATAATTTATCTGTCTCTCTGCGTAACGAACACCACTAATGCTAATTCTATACGATGAGTCGATAATCGAAAGTAATCGGTAACGTTTCGTACTGTTGGCTATTGGTCAACTTCACTGATAAGATTATCGACTTAGAATTATCGACTTGTTATAGAATCAACATTAACGAATACAGAGCAACCATGGCACTTTTACCCCAACAACCATGGCACTTTTTACCCCAACAAGTCACGTAAACTTTGCGGCATTGTTATTAAAAAACTATAATAGAAATAACAATTCTAATAATCACACTGTTAAAACAATAGAATAAGATTAATAAATACACTTATTTAATCTATCTAGGTGCAAAAATGATCCCTTCAAACCAAAATAACTACGGTGCTAATATCTTACTTTTGGCTCTCAAACACTTGGGCACATCCGTGCAAGTTTCCTGACGGTTATTAGGCAGTAACGAACTGTGTGACATAAGATTCTCACTCTTAGTTGACGAACTGTGTGGCGGAATTTTCTAGTGAATGCCTTATTACCGAGATACAAGGGGTGGACCTTTTTCCCCGGGGACCTTTACTCCCCGGTCTACCCTACTAGTATAAAAAGTGGACCCTTAAGATGGCTGCCATGACGTATATCTATCCGCGGATTTAGCTACTCCCACTATTAATACATTCCTTCCTGTTTCTCTTTACTCTTTGAGTATACATTAATATACATACGACGAAGTATAACTTCCAAAATCTAAAATTTTCATTATTACTGATAATACTAACCGATGAAAGGTTATCCCATAATTTTGAGCTGAAGTTGTTATACTACACGCCCAGCAATGCGCCATAATGCTCTTTACAATATTTATTAATAATGAACTGTTTTGTTGCTCAAGATCTTTTTCCTGTTAAAATTGTCGTATAAACGTCAAAAAAAGTGGACGCTTAAGATGGCTGCCAAGACGTACATCCGTCCGCGGATTTAGCTACCCCCACTATTGATACATTCCCTCCTGTTTCTCTTTACTCTTTAGTCTACTCAATATAAACAAAGCGCGCAGCGGTTCTTAATCGTGCCAAAAATTTCACGCCCTAGACGTGAAGCAACACAGCGTTGACTTAGATCTTAAAAATAAAATTATCAACTTCTATATTCTTATAGCTTTTTTGTGAGAAACAATTTAATCAATATTATCCTTAAAATTTTTTTACTTAAAAATATACACCGAAAGAGCAAACAATAATGTAGAAATGCACCATACTTATTGAAAATAAAATATTGTAGTATTAGCCCGTTTTGAAAAATAATGCCTCGTACACTGAGAAAAAAATGCCCTTACAGCGCAGAAAGATTGCAGAAATGATTTCACTGTAACATTGCAGAATAATTTCACTGTAACATTGCAATATTGCATGATGGTTGCGAAACGTTGCTAAATCATTGTTGCAAGATTCCAACAATGTTAAAATGTCCGCTTTTTGTAATATTGTAACAAAACGTTCCAGCAATATTACAATGTAATGTATTTGGATAAATTTTTTACGGAGACTAAAATGAAAACTATTTTCTGTACATATTTATGTTAATGGCAGCCCGTAATATAGACTTTAATTGAATCAACAGCATTTTTTTCTCAATGTAGAGGTCAAACGATTCATTACAGAAGGTCGTGCCCGTGGAGATTGTTTATTAGGACGACAAGATCTACAACATATCAAATTTTCAGGCAATTCGACCGAAATTCAATTTCCATAAGATTTGTGAGGGGTCCTTTTTCAATAACTGTTAAAATAACTCTTAATAATTTTTATAATAACTGATTGACATTTTTATAGAATTTAATTCATCAATTAATCCCAAGCAAAAATGTGAAACAAATGACACAAGTACACTAATAAACAACGTAATACAAGAAAAGTCGACATGGCAACAACAAAAAATTTTATTTTTACGAGCTCTAATCTGCATAAAGCGAGATACAGTGAGTAGAAACTTTAAAAAATAATATTTAAAAAATAATCTTTTAATTTGATAGAAAAATTAAAACGCTGTTGTTTTTTAATTAATTTTTCAGGTCTTGACAAAAGTAAGATTTATGACACACATTGGTGTCGCGCTGCTATTAGGGATAGTTTTCTATAATTTTGGTGACGATGCGGAAAAAGTGAACAGTAACATCGCTTGCTTGTTTTTCTTTGTGTTATTTTTATTCTTTATGAATGCCGAACGGACAATACAAACGTGTAAGTGATATAGTTTCTTCTTTTTTTATTTATAAACGTATTAAATTTATAAATATATTAATTATGTGATTTTATTGTCAAATAAATAAATTATATTGTAAATTATATATTACTATAATTTTTAGATAACTTTAAAAAATTGAAAAATCTCTGACAATATTCTCGACGTTTAACAATATTACCGCGTTTAAGATTATAATAAATGCGATTTATGAATTTCATAAATTGTGTCGTGATAAAAATGCATTTGATTGTAGTTCCCATAGAAGCGGAAGTATTTTTAAAAGAACATTTAAATAATTGGTATTCTTTGAGAGCCTATTATAGCGTAAAAATAATAACGGATCTCGTGATGCAAGTATGTTCAGTGCAGCATTATAACTTTGTTACTAACTATATCAGGTTAAATTAAATATGATTGTCGTTTTTAAATAAAAATAAAAAATCGTCTATTTTGTAGATACTTTGTACATCAGCCTTCGTATTTATATCATACTATATGACAGGACAACCAATGGAATATGATAGAATTCTAAAGACGTGGAGCATTTGTCTGTTGACTATGATGCTTGGACAAACGATCGGGATAATTGCAGGCACAGCATTTGGTTGTGAGGTATTTCAACGGCGTATCTTTTATTATTTTAAGTAGAAATTGGCCGAGAAATAATGTTCAATAAATAAGTGAAGAAAGCCATATCAACGCGGGTTTTGATGCCTAATATTATTTTTATGTAAATTTAATTTAACTTGTGATATACGCATTCTTACTTCGGTTTACGACTGTGTTTCAAGACCAACAAATAATCGACGCGCAGTTTGCTTGAACTAGAAATTGTGAAATTTACACTAAAATATTATTATACAAACACTAAAATCTTCTTTGATTAAATATGTCTCTTTCCCTTATTTGTATTACACTATTTTCATTAATATTAAAAAAACTACAAGAAAAAAGCTATAATAGTTTAATATATTACAATATATTATATAGGAAAGACGACTATAATCATATTATATACAGGGAATGGAAAGTCACTTTTTAAAAGTAACAAGTTACAGTTACTCGTTACCGAGTAGGAAAAGTAACAAATTACCGTTACTAGTTACCGATTTTTAAAACTCATTACAGTTACCGTTACTTGAGAAAGTAACCTTTCGTTACTTTTTTTTAAATCGACGACCGCCAATCACAGCGGACGGGCCTAGGGGCTTCTCTAATCTTAAGCGCTATGCACTGTAAAAAATTGCGTAAAATTACAACTATTATACTGGATAATTTTGAGATCCACTGTAATAGTTGTAAACATCCACACGTTTGTAAATTTACAATATGCAAATAAAAATACTTTCTTGGTTTGTAACTAAGCAGATTGTGGAAGTACAATTACAATGTATATGTGTAGCTACAAGAACGATAATATGACAATGCATTTCGCACTATATATTATTATACATTTAATAACAATACGCGAAAAATTTTTGTTATATTACGTAATATTACTAAAATTTGGATAATTACAGAAAATATTCAAAATATCCTGCTATTTACATAATTTTCAATGTAAAATAAGATATATTTACACACTAAAAATAAATTTACATAATTTTTATGGAATTACATAATTTCTGTAAAGTTGCATGATTTTTTATATTTGCAGGACTAATCATGTATCGTATCCAATCATATGCAAAGTAACGATAAAAGTAACTGTAAAATTTGTTACCGTTACCAAAAAAATGTAACTTTGTTACTGTTACAAATACCAAAGAAAAAATGTAACGCAGTTACTAGTAAAGTTACCAAAAAGTAACTTATAACTGTAACTTCGTTACAAGTAACGAGTTACTTCCATTCCCTGATTATTTATAAGAGTCATTTAGAATGGTAAATTTTCCAATTTCTTGATCAGCTTACGCCATTCAAATTTCAATTCGATTCTTTCTTACAGTTAGTATGAAAACATAGATGACTAAACGTAATTTCTTTCAGTTAGGTATGTTTTTAATATCGTCAATTCATATGCCATTACTGCTCTTCGCTGGATTTTTTACGAAAATAGGAGAAATGTCGCCGTACCTGCAGCCTTTAAGTGTTATAAGCTATTTCAGGTATAATTTTACTTTTATTATATATTTCGAGCGGTTGCAATCGATTGAGCACACTTAGAAGTTGATCGGTTCAGCTCTTATTGATTTTCCGATAACCTCGACGCAACTCTCCGGTTCGCGTAAAGCTCATTTTATATAAGACGCAGAACACGGGTCGCAAGTCGCAAAACTAAAAACTAACCTAAAGGCCATTCTCCATAAGACGCAGAACGCGGGTTGCAGGTCGCAAAACTAGAAACTAACCTAACGTATTTTAGTTATGATATGATTGTAGGACGCAGGACGCAGGACGCGAAAGTTGAAGTTGACCCAACTTTCTGCGTCCTGCGTTCTGCGTCCTACAATCATATCATAACTAAAATACGTTAGGTTAGTTTCTAGTTTTGCGACCTGCAACCCGCGTTCTGTGTCTTATGGAGAATGGCCTTTAACTCGTATTTTAATTACGATATAATTGTAGGACGCAGAACGCAGAACGCAGAAAGTTGGGTGAACTTCAATTTTCGCTTCCTACGTATTGCGGTCTGCGACCTATTACAATCTGAAATACGTTTCACTTGCGATCTGCTACCTGCGTTCTGGATCTTATGTGGAATGGGCTTAAAGTAGCCACGGCAGTGTCGCTGCGCGTAGCTTAGCGCCGAGGCACTACCATAGTGTCTTCAAATAATGCTGCGATTATTAATTAAAAACTTGTAGCATTTAATTTTATTATTAATTAGATATAATGTTTTTCGTCTTAATAATTTTTCTTTTTATTTAGGACAGCTATTTATCGAAAGTTGTCTTTACAAAAACATGCTTTTGTTGTACATTTCGCGCAATTAATGCCTTCCAAATCTATGACACTACGTTCATTGAGGCATCGCGTTTATTTTCATCGATCGTTTTCACATTTACGGCCGTAATCGAATGGACTAAATAAGCCTATAGAAATTGGAGAAACTCGCGTATTTCGCCCATGAACGCAAAAATAACCGAAAAAGTAACACGCAATAACAAAACAGGGTTGGAAGGCATTAATTGCGCGAACTGTACATCTATATAGTTTACTTAATTTTTTTAATTAAAAAAATTTACATTTTATTGCAGATATGCATTTGAAGGGATAATGCAGGCGGTCTATCTTGGCCGACCGAATCTGAAGTGCTCGGAAATTTACTGTCACTTTCGTTCACCAAGCAAGATTCTCTCAATGGCGGACATGCCAACAATACCATTTTATGCAATTCCGATAATACTTGGCTCTTGGATACTCTGTTTACACGCGCTCCACTATGTAATACTTCACTGGAAAATTTATTATGCAAAAAAATGACGAGTAAAATTAATATTCACCTCAAACTATAATACGTATATTCTCAAAAAATGTTCTCAAGATACCTCAAATAAAAATTACTCATTGAGCAAATTCTATCTGCAATAGTATATGCAGAATCTCAAGAGAAATAATGGGTTTAAGAATATAAACAGTTTTGTAAATTTTTATATCCCATACAGCACAGAAAGATTGTAGAAACATTGCAGAATAATTTTACTGAAACATTGCAATATTGCATGGTGATTGCGAAACATTACTGAATCATTGCTGCAAGATTCCAACAATGTTAAGATGTCCGCTTTTTGTTATATTGCAACGAAACGTTCCAGCAATATTGCAATGTAATTATGTATTTGGATAAATTTTTTACGAAGACTCTAAAATGAAAACTATTTTCTGTACACTATATCTTACTAATTTTAATTTTATAGTAATATGTGCTTTCAAAAAGCAATTTTTTGTGATAAAACCATAAAATATTCTAATAAATGTAGTATTAATTCTGAAGGATAAATTTATTCGTAAGGATAAAGCGTGTATGTGTGTGCCCCGAACTAACTACAAATATTATCCCATTAACATAATAATACATATTTTATATTCTGATTAAATGACATATTTATACTGTGATTTTTTAAAATTTCTATTTATAACGATTAACTCTTAGGTTCGTAGCCCTTTTTCTTTCATTCTTTTTTCATAATAATACAGTTACTTGGTCAATTAATCATGGATTAAGTTAATCGCAGTGGTTCTTTTTAATTCGAAGCCACTCTGGGTCAATTGAAATTAAATCGATTAAAATGTGATGGGTAAATCAATAAAATTTGGGCGCTGGTTTATTCCTGCGTTCATATTATCATCGATCACATAATTAATATTTCAATAAATCCTTTTCAGCAGCTTAATTGCTTATCGTCTTATCCGATAATGATGCATTGATTGTATTCAAAGTCGATATTATACAATCTTTTGATTTCATATTTAAAATAAATATAAAACTTAGTTAATGAAATAGTCGTCAAATAATAGATCAATAAATTTTTTATTTAAATATAAAATGGATTATATTAATTATTACATCATAAAAACGGCTGTTAAACTAAAAGACTGTACTACATAAATATTGTAAAAACTTATATTTTTATATTATTATTACCGTGACAATGAAAGAATTACAGTTTTGCAATGTTTGTGGAATATTACAGGCATATTACTGACCTTTTGCAAATTGTTAATTTATATTTCTGTAATATTTTTGCAATGCTACATTGCAATCTGCAATATTGCAACATTGCAGCAATATTGCGTCAATCTTTTGTGCTATATGGGATCTAACACTCAATAATAACCAGGGAATGAATGTAACCCGTTACTTGTAATGAAGTTACAGTTACAAGTTACTTTTTTGGTAACTTTACTGGTAACTGCATTACTTTTTTTCTTTGGTAACCGTAATAGTAACGAAGTTATATTTTTTTGATAACGGTAACGAATTTTACAGTTAGAGGAAAGTCGCCAATACTGACATAGGTCTTCTAAAGTGACACCCCCTTATTTCTCAGAAACTAACTATCGCACTTTATTAATACTAATAAAATCATGATCTGTTTAGCTAATTAAAGAAGTACAAACTTATAATTCATATGTTTGTGGCTTGTTTCTATATTAAATTAGCTAAAAACGAATTCTACGAATGCGAAAATAAAATTCTTACGATTTTCTTTTGCAAATTGCGTGGTTTAAATAATAATGACTATATTATTGATAATATTACGTTATTTTAAATATTTGTAGTTTCTCTGAAATAAGTTTTATTTATATTATTTTTCTCTTAATCTTTTCATAATACGATTTTTAATTTAAAATTGGAATGCAGCGTAAATCGCCATACCTGTCCGTAAAACAGATCATGAGTTAACTTAATCTTTATAGTGTTGCTTTATAATGTCAAATAAGTCTATTGGAGCTGAAAACAATCGTGCATATATAGAACAACTCTAGAAAAACTATCGCATTACATATTTGTATCTTGCATAAAATAAATATGCATATAATTCAATAAAAATATTTTATAACGAAGTGAAAAGATTATGGAAAATCTTATGTACATTCACTTGTAGGTATTTTATACAGATAATGCTTGTAAAATAAAAAGAATATGAATACGTAACATTACTGCCTACTGTGTCAGTTTTGGAGTCCATTTTGTCAGACGCTCATTTTTACTTATCTTATGAAAAAATTAATTATTGAAAAATTGCAAATAGTATTATAAAAACTGCTTATACTATCTGATAGAAGACACTTTTTAGTTTGTAATTACGTTTCGAAAGTTTTACCTTTTGTTTAAGAAATATTGTCTAAAAACAAAGTGGTATGTCGGTATCGGCGACTTTCCTCTACTTTTATCATTACTTTGCACATGGTTGGACACGATACGATACAAGTCACTTACACTGTAAAAAAATTTCTTTACACATATAATAGATGTAAAATAGATTACATGATTAGTCCTGTATATATAAAAAAATCATGCAATTTTACAGAAATTATGTAAGTCCACAAAAATTATGTAAATTTTATTGTGTAAATATATCTTATTTTATATTGATAATTATTTAAATAGCAGGATATTTTGAATATTTTCTATAATTATCCAAATTTTAGTAATATTACGTAATATAACAGAAATTTTTTGTGTATTGTTAAATGTATAATAATATATAGTGCGGAATGTATTGTCATACACGGAGAAAATTTTATATGTTTTAATACAATTTTAAATTACACTTTACTATGTCTTGTATTTTCGATGGACTTTCACAACATGATTCCGACTTAACTTTTACTATGGTAATACTAATTTTTATCACATAAATAAAGTAATTATTTTGTTAAGCCATATTCTAACATGAAAACAGTTAATTTTTATTATGGTACGCAAACAAAATTTGCTAGGTATATTTGATTTTGTAATAAAAAATTTTTACTATGAAAAAGTGTAAAAATTACGTTATATTATTGTTTTTAAAAAAATAACTATAGCATTTAAACTCTTAATTTACATGAAGACCGCAACTACTACCACATTATAGTAATTTTATAAATATAAAATTTTCTCCGTGCATGTAGAGAAGCCCCTAGGCCCGTTCGTTGTGATTGGCGGTCGTCGATTTAAAAAAAAAATAACGGAAACGTAACGAAAAGTTACTTTCTCAAGTAACGATAACTGTAACAAGTTACTTTTAAAAATCGGTAACTATAGTAACGGTAACTTGCTACTTTTCTTACTCGGTAACGAGTAACTATAACTTGTTACTTTTAAAAAGTAACTTTCCATTTCCTGTTGGTTAAATAGCATGAATGAAAGTGTTGTGTGTTTAAGGCCCGATTGCACCAATGTTATTATACTTTGACTTTAAGCGAGGCTTAAATACTCTCACTTTCTCTCTTTAAAGCCGAGATACGGGAAAAAATAGAGTTTAAAGTATCATTTAAAGTCAAAGCAACTTTGAGCGATTGGAGAGATGCTATATTAGTGCTATTTGTACCATTCTATCCTTGTTTTACATCTAATGAATGATAAAGACAGAATAATACAAATAGCGCTAATAGTACGTCTCCCCAAACTCACGCATAGTGAGTAGGAACACTGCGTGTATTTTTAATGTTTTAAATTAGTAATAAATTAAGAAGGCAAGGTGCTAAGGTAACTGTAAATAAATCATATTGATAGAAGGATGTAGAAATGAAGAAAGTGTGGAAGAAATTAAGTATATATAAAATATAGAAAGATAAAATAGATATTAAAGAAGATGAGCGGAAGAGGTTTAAATCGCGAAAATGGCGGGGAGACATATATAAGACGAGTAAGAAAATTAATTGTAGTAAAAAAAGATAGAGATAAGAAAGATAGAGATAAGCTATACAATAAAAGAAAAAAAATTAAAAAGAAAAGAATAGAAAATAGAAGAAAAGGCAACAATAAAGCCGAATTTTGAAGTATTAAAGGATGCGAAATTAAGACGCGAAAGAGGTAAAAATACATAGGTAATACACGATAAGAAAATAACACTTAAGAGAAGGAAATATAAAGAGAGTAGAAATGAGATGTAATAGATTAATAGGTACAAATAAAAATTATAAGTTGATAGAAAAAGAGGGAAAAGGGTTAAGATTTTTAAGGAAAGAAAATTTGGAATAAAAAGAGGTAATACAGAGATAAGCAGAGATATATTGCAAATGAAGATAGAAATAACGAGAAAATATTGTATATGTATGTCGAAATTAGTACGTTAGGGATTATATTTAAAAAATAACCAATATAAAAAATGGATGGATGGATGTGTGAGGATGAGGTAAAAAAATGTGAAGTTCCCTTCTTGGCTTATATAATGCTAAAGATAATAAAGATTCTATTTTGCATATAATATAAATTAAATGTAAGATATCCTAAAATATCTGTATTAATTTAGCAAAGTTGAGAATGTTGAATAACTCAGAATTTCTATTTAATTTATCTTCGTACATAAATGACATAGAGGCTTCGTTCCGTAATTCTCTGCGAAAATCTATAGTTCATGTTACATATACTATAGATTCGTAATGAATAACGGAACTAGAAAATACGAATTACTTCATAGATAATAAGGATAAAAAAATTAATTACAAATTAATTTTCTGTATTTCACATTTAGTCGGAAATAACACCTAAGCGGAGAAAACTATATTCATTTATACTCCTTTCTCTGAAATAAATTTATACATTCTACTTTTAGTTTGATGATACAAACTCTCTGCATGCTTTCCTTTCAATATGATGTTATGTTTTAAAAAGAGAAGAAACAACTTGCATTGTATAAGTTTATACATTCAAAAGAGGACTTCAAAATAACTAAAAAAATTTTATAGACTCAATTGAAATATTATTCTATATTCGTCATGTATTTATTCATGATAGTATATTTATATGTATGTGCGTGTGCCATTAATACAGAGTACGTTAGTGCAGAGTTTCAGTGATTTTGACTACGTCGAAGATTGATTGTTGTCCGTCTGGTCCGCCATCATATTAAATTGGTTGTCATTAACATACTGTTCTTCTGGATATTGTGAAGGATCGTATTCGTATTGATTTTGATCATGCTCCATCATGTAAGTTTCCATATTTGAATCATTCACTGGATACTCTTCGTTATTTTGTGCGTCTCCTTGCTGCTGATACATCTCTGCAGTTTCCATATTCGATGCAAAGTTATTTTGCATCAAGTTGCCTTGAATCTGATCGTTTCTCTTCGGCGCGTCAGAATATATTTCTGACTCCTCACCCACCACTTTTTGACCGCTCGCGGTGTCGTATCCTTGATGTACCATTTGCGACGCTTGAGCACCCGATAATCCATTTGTATGTGGCGAAACTATTGAATCCATCGTAGCGTTATAATGAAAAGCTCCAGTACCATCGTTAAGTTCCATAGTAATTCCTCCTGGAAAGTAATTCTTGTTACTCAACATTCGATGTATGTGCGTTTGAATTACAGATTTACGTAAGAATTAAATAAAAATCATTACCTGCGTGTTGACTTACAAGGCTGCCTTGTATTTTACTTGACAAGTTTTCTATGTTGCTTTGTAAGCCGGCCATTTCTTCCCTGTGATAAATGAGTACATGGTTTAACAGATATGGGGTTAAAAGTTAAGTTTGACTATTAGCGGAAAATCAGTGTCACATCGAGCATAATATAATTGTTATTTGCATTAGGACACTCTCGCTATTACTGTGCTGATAGAGATGTTTTGGAGGT
The DNA here is from genome assembly GCF_001594075.2 of Trachymyrmex cornetzi. Classification (NCBI taxonomy): domain Eukaryota; kingdom Metazoa; phylum Arthropoda; class Insecta; order Hymenoptera; family Formicidae; genus Trachymyrmex; species Trachymyrmex cornetzi. The sequence goes on along the minus strand of NW_017296742.1, from coordinate 619,388 downwards.
GTCGGACTTCTTTTTTGGAATTACTTTTACTTTTAGATCAACCTTAACGGTACGTTTCTTGCTCGAAGGCGAAGCGGTTTGCCCAACCGTTGTCACATCTCTCTCAACGACCCCCTCTGTCAACACAGAATAGCCCTAGATACATATAATGAGAAGTAGTGCATTCTTATCTATACTAATATTGGCATCGTAATAAAACGCGCGTTCAATAACGGGTGTTAATATACTCTAATAAATTAAGCTGCGCTTCTTCAGATATATGACTAATCGAGAAACAACTAAACTAAGGAAACGTCTGACAGCCTGAAGCTACGTGCGTTATATCTTTTCATTCGGTTTCCGCAAGTCGGACTAAGAATATACTTGTGTTTAAGATTGTTAGCTTCCAAACGCTGTGTGAGAGATTGGCATTCGGTGGTCAATCTCGAGACGAGCTTGGCCTGATTACTCAAGGCGTCTTCTAGGCCCGCCACCGTGGCAGCTGCGAAATTTGGTTGCCTTGGTCAGCCTGTTAGCTATGTTAATTGACTTAAATCTCAATCTCCGCCTATGCTAGGCATATATAGTGTCAGGCATGCCGATTTCTCACACATATAAAGACAGTACTCTTAAGTCAAAATCATTGTCAACAAATAACACTTTTTACGGACAATATACCTAACATAGGCATACCTAGGACGATATCTTACCATGTTTAGTCTCCATATCCATTATCATGGACGTTAATTCCTTCTCGTTTTCCAATCTAGGCGTAATTTCGCTACGCTTCTCTTCAGATCGTACAATTTTACTCATACTGATCTGAAAAAGTATAAAAGATTTTATTTTACAACACTGCATTTTGCTGAAACTTCAGTAATTATTTAATTTGTTAATTATCTCTCCAAAAGTTTTCGCGATTTAAATCTTCCGTACTGGAGTTAATTCAATATTGTACCGTTAAATATCATAAATCTGCAGTTATGTTGTAAAAGAGTCTGCCATGTATTAGTCTAAAGTATCATATCATTGTTCAGAAACTTTTTTGTCTATAATTTGGCAATTTTTAGACAAAAATGATATTGACAAAAAAAAACGTAAGTGTGCCAAATTTTATTTCTTTTTTAGTAAATCTACTCAAACGTGTTCGGTTGAGACTGTCATAATGCTTAAGGAAATTTCTGAAGAAAATTCTATAAAAAAAAAATTATGAAAAAAATCCATATAAAATAAAGATAAAAATAAAAATAAATACAGAAATTTTATTTCGTTTACTAATTACGTAAAACTTCGATCATCGTATGCTAATAATACACGTGATATAATTAAGTATTGATCAGTTAAAATCATGTTCAAGATATTTACCTCCTTTTCCAAAGATGCAATTTGTTCCAACAGTCGTAGATTTTCTCGTCTACAATGTACCAAATCAGCATCCGCTCTTTCCAGACGCTGCTTGAACGAATTTATTTCTGCCTGTAATCTGCTCTGCTCTTGACGAGCCTGCCTGTCGTTTCGTTCAGCCGCTAGTTTACCGGTCAAGACTTCTTGTTCTGCCGCATCTTTTTCGCTTAACGTTTGGTTCAAATCACTCTGCAAAGTTGCTAAACACGAGAATATTTTTTTGTTTGTAATTTTGCGCAAATAATTAAATCTTTTAAAGTTTTTAATATTTATCTGTATATAAATTTATTTGGGCAACATAAACTTATATAAAAGTAATAATAACAGGCGCGAGAGATTAAATCTAATGATATGTATAATGCCAATATGAGCCAACACAAGATATTAAGTGCGTAGCATAATCAAAACTTTATTAAGCAATTACGTTTTGACCCTCGTTTCGAGTCTTCTTCAGTACATAAATTAATGTCGTAAAAATAGGCGCAAGAGATTAAATCTAATCAGGGAATGGAAGTAACTCATTACTTGTAACGAAGTTACAGTTACAAGTTACTTTTTTGGTAACTTTACTAGTAACTGCGTTACTCTTTTCTTTGGTAACTGTAACGGTAACGAAGTTACATTTTTTTGGTAACGGTAACGAATTTTACAGTTACTTTTATCGTTACTTTGCACATGATTGGACACGATGCGACACAAGCCACTTACACTGTAAAAAAATTTCGTAAATTTACACATATAATAAATGTAAAATAGATTACATGATTAGTTCTGTAATTATAAAAAATCATACAATTTTACAGAAATTATGTAATTCCACAAAAATTATGTAAATTTGTTTTTATTGTGTAAATATATCTTATTTTATATTGGAAATTATGTAAATAGCAGAATATTTTGAATATTTTCTGTAATTATCCAAATTTTAGTAATATTACGTAATATAAAAGACATTTTTCGCGTATTGTTGTTAAATGTACCATATAATAATATATAATGCGAAATATATTGTCATATTATCGTTCCTGTAGCTACACATACACATTGTAATTGTACTTCCACAATCTGCTTAGTTCCAAACCAAGAAATTATTTTTATTTGCATATTGCAAATATACAAACGTGTGGACGTTTACAACTATTATAGTGGATCTCAAAATTATCCAGTATAATAGTTATAATTTTACACAATTTTTTACAATGCGCTTGAGACTAGAGAAGCCTCTAGGCCAGTCCGCTGTGATTGTTGGTCGTCGATTTAAAAAAAAGTAACGGAAAAGTAACGAAAAGTTACTTTCTCAAGTAACGGTAACTGTAACGAGTTACTTTTAAAAATCGGTAACTAGTAACGGTAACTTGTTACTTTTCCTACTCGGTAACGAGTAACTGTAACTTGTTACTTTTAAAAAGTAACTTTCCATTCCCTGAATCTAATGATATGTATAATGCCAATATGAGCCAATACAAGATATTAAGTGTGTGGTATAATCAAAACTTTATTAAGCAATTACGTTTCGATCCTCGTTTTCAGTCTTTTTCAGTACATAAATTAATGTCGCAAAAACAATTAATTATAAGTAAGATCACATTATGACGACTGTATCCAATCTTAATGAAAAATTGTACATCAAATTGAGATTTGCTATAGGATACAAATAAAATATTTTATTATCTTGTCAGAGAGTCATGTTTTAAAGTAACTGAAGTCACTCATATGTACAGGGTGGGCCATCTATTGGTACGTTTTTACAGAGTGGGCCATCTATTGGTACGTTTTTAAAAATGCGATCAAATGAGCATACATTGATATTTTTTATTAATTTTTTTTTTGTTGTGAAGCTAAAAGTATCCGCGTCAAGAATGAAAAACGATTTCGTTCATGTGGCTCCCTCTAAAAAAAATTAATAAAAAATATCAATGTATGCTCATTTGATCGCATTTTTAAAAACGTACCAATAGATGGCCCACCCTGTATAAACGTTGAATCGGAAAAACATAGTATTACTACCGCTTACTCCATTATTGAATAAAAAATTGTTTACTGTAAGTGAACAAAATTAGTTAAATATTAATTACTAGTCACTATTAAAGTTATTAAGAAAAATTATTAAGAAGAATTAAAACTTACATAGCAAGTGATGAAAACAATTTGTTAACAGTTTAAATGCTCGACGGATAATGAGACGTTAAAACAGATAAAGTCACATTTGAAAAACAAAATACGCAATCGTAAACAATTAAGGTCGAGACGATAATAAAATTAAGGTTGAATTTTCATGTAATAAGAAGGAGGAAGCACTATGTATTTTTTAACCTTTTTATTATCGTCGATCTTTATTTACAATTGCGTACTTTGTTTTTCAAATGTGACTTTATCTGTTTTAACGTCTCATTATCCATCGAGCCTTTGAACTGTTAACATATCGTTTTCATACTTGCTATGTAAATTTTAATTCTTCTTAATAATTTTTCTTAATAGCTTTAATAGTGACTAGTAATTAATATTTAACTAATTTTGTTCACATACAGTAAAAAATTTTTAATTCAATAACGGAGTAGGTGGTAATACCATGTTTTTCCGATTTAACGTTACATATAAGTGATTTAAGTTACCTTAAGACATGACTCTTTGTCAAAATAATAAAATATTTCATTTGTATTCTATAGCAAATCTGTCAATTTGATGTACAACTTTCCGTTAAGATTGGACACAGTCGTCATAATGCGATCTTACTTATAATTAATTATTTTTGCAACATTAATTTATGTACTGAAGAGGATCCGAAACGAGAGTCGAAACGTAATTGCTCAATAAAGTTTTGATTATATCACACACTATAAATACCTTGTGTTGATTCATATTGGCATACATTATGCATATCAATAAACTTACATATTTTATTTTGCAGCTCTTTCTTCAGATTATCCATAGCATTTTGTTTCTGAGATAATTCTCTCCTCAGTTCGTTTATCTCTCGCCGCTGTTTCTCAGACTCTAGTTGCGATTTGTTGGTGGTCTCCCAATGGGTTGCAATATCGGCGGTAAGTTGCTCGATTTGCTGATTGTATCGACGTTCCACTTGTTGCCTCTCCTCAGTTATGCGTCTATTCGTATCTTGGGCTGCCTCCCGTAGCTTTTCATGCTGCCTCTCCACCTCATCTTTTAATCTTCGAATCTCCATCTCACTCTGATTTCTCTCAAACTCGATCTCATGCCTATCGTCCATAGACCGTTTCGCTCTGTGTGTCGCTTCGGTTTCTTTATTCCGCGCGGTCGACAGCAACTTCTGCGATTCCTCTAACTTCATCTCAGCCTCGTACTTGGCGCGTAAAGCCTTGTCCAATTCGGCCTTTAATTCAGCATTGCTCTCGCTTGAACCACTCTCGAACAAACGCTTCAAATTCGTCTGGTTCTCCTCCTGCGCTTTTCGTAACTCCAGTTTGGCTTGGGTTAATTGCGCCTCCAGCTCACTAATTCTCGACTCGAACATTATACTGGGTCCTTCTAAGGGTTTCTCACGTTTGCATTCTAATGTGTTATCAACATGACCGCTCGTTTCTTGCTTGTGACACTCGTGGTTCGCTCCACAGTGATCTTTATGATCCTGTAGAACGCATTTGGATAATGCAACTTGATTCCTGCTATGCAATGCCTCGTTTTCAGCTACGACCTACGAAAAGCCGTGGTAATTGAAACAATAAAAAATTTCATTACGCCCCCTTCTGTTCATTATTATTCTAATAGCTAGGATACCTGAGTATTCTAATATTGGTTTGAAAAAAAAATATATACCTCACGAACTTTACTCAACAGATTGATCAATTCATCTCTACAATATTGAGACTCTCGTTCCAATTGTTCGATATAATCCTCCTGCCTTTCGATGAAGGACGTTAACTCCGGAGGAATAGACTGAAGATCGGCTCTCGACAAAGCTATATTACTGTATGCCTTTGACGACTGAAGAGTTTTCGAGAGAGGAAAGGTATTTAAAACTGTGTTTTTGGAGAGATCCTTCCTTCGAAAATGATCGCTAATCATACTTTGATCATCTGTATCCTCTCCAGATTCACTAATTCGGGGATTATTGCTTTTATATATGTTCCGAACACTTCGTTGCTTTCTATAAGGAAATTATTTTCATCTTATATTTTATCATATCCCAGTAAATATCAACTAATAGTAATATAACATCAATGTTATTATCTTTTACACTCAATAATGTAACTATTACGTAACATATGCGTTATATTACATCTATATAATGTTAAGTGAAATTATAACATTGATGTCCTATGATATTTACTGGCATATATATATATACATATATATATATATATATATATATATATAAGATGAAATACGCGGAAAATAATTAAAAGTAAAAGATTTATGGAATAATTCAGGAGAGAGATAGGGAGCAAAAAGAAAAGGGGAAGAAAGTGCGATATTTTAAAAGAGTCTATTAAATAATATAATACAGAAGAGATATAATTATATAGTCGGCATAAAATTAAATTTTAATAGATCTTTTAAAATAAAAGTTTATTCATACAAAATTATTTCCCTCAATTCTATCCCGCAACCCATTTTCCGAATTTTATTTATCGTAAAATGGGTATATGCGTCCTAGCAGAAAAGATTTACGAAAAACTGTATAGATTGAGACAAAATCTCAGAAATTATTAATTTTTCATATATATTCGTAGTGGGACGTAGAGCGGCGTTGTTTTTTTGAAAAAGCATAGAAATCCGCCCTTAAACAACGCTTTTACGTCCCACTAGGATATTTACGAAAAACTAAGAATTTCTATAAGAAATTTTAAAGGTCCGATTTCATTGCTTTAACTGTTTATCAAGAAATCGATTTGTTCTAACTTTTCAAAAAATTAGAATGCCTAATGCCCATTTCCACCAATATAGATTAATTTTAATCTCGGTTCAACTTACTCTTCGTCTTTTTCTAATCTTTAGAACTAGAAAAAGACAAAGAGTAAGTTGAACCAAGATTAAAGTTGATCTGCGTTGGTGGAAACGGACCTAAGACAAACAAACTTTACGCTACGTCCTACTACGAATATCTACGAAAAATTAAGAATTTCTAAGATCTTGTCTTAATCTGTGTAGTTTTTCTGTACCTTTTCGTAAAAATTTTTTTTCCGCCAAGGCGGTTTTATTATTTTATCTCTTTTTAAATTTTATTTGCAGCATTAATAATTTAATCATTTATAAATTTTATATGGTTGTCAACTCACACTGCGGACATTCCCGTTGGAGCGTACGACTCAGCTAACAAATACTTTAGTTTCGAAATAGCGTCCCTATATGCCAGCTCCATATAATCCGCCGGTTTCCTTTTGCTTAGATCCAACTTTGAAGACGCATTTGTTTTCCTATAAAATAATTGTTTCTTTCGCACAATTAACCAAATATTTCAGAATATTGCGCTAGATTAGCATCAATTGCGTCCGCATTAAACTTATGTTAGCAGAATTTATCGATCTGCTGCTATAGATTGTCGGTAAAAACTAACAGAATTTATGATTTCGTAACTATTTAAATGGAATATATCATTCAAATAAATATAAAATAGCACATTTAGCAATTATTCTATCATTATATTCTATTAACAGATTCTGTTATATTTCTACCAACGTTTGTTAACATCGGTTGTCTAAATTTATAGCAAACGTTTTGCAAAATTTGTTTTCGACAGATTTGATCATCTAACAAGGAGAGGCTACGCTCTGCTCTTCACCGATTTTGATCAAACTTGCAGTAATATTGATTTAACCTTAGGAGAGGCATCGTCAACCTTGATTTGACCTTGGCGATGCCACTCAAAGTCAAACTAATAAAACCAGTTAATACATCTTATTAAACCCTATCATTTTTGTCTAAGACATTCATCTCAAAAATACATACTTTCCGAGATATTAGACTGTTTCCAGATTTTTTGGTATATTTTTAAATACTCATTACTCGGCTTCTAATGCCGGAATCAGACTATGCATTGAAGATTGAGATTGAAGATTAAAGATTAAAATTTCACCAATAAGGACAAAGAAATTCTGGCTCTTTTTGTTCTGATTGGTCAAACTTCAATCTTTCAATCTTCAATCTTATTCTTCAATGCATAATTTGATTCCGGCCTAAGGTCCATTAGTGGAGGAACAGCTTTACAGGTGTTTATTTGGTAGGCTCCTCTAACATCGCTGCAAGTTTGATCAAAATCGGTGAAGAACAGAGAGTGTATAGCCTCTCCTTGTAAGTATATAGCCAACCGAATAATAAATGTCTAAAATGCAAGTATTATGTGTATGTGTTGTACACACACACACACACATACACACACACACACACAATACTTGCATTTTATTAAAAAAATTCTTTAATTTTTGGAATACTTAATTTCCAAAGTTAATTATGTCCAATAATATATATTACATATATGTGCGCGCGCGTGTGTGTGTACAACATATAATATATACGTAATATATATTATTGGACATAATTAACTTTGGAAATTAAGTATTCCAAAAATTAAAGAATTTGTTTCTATATTTTTTTATAATTTTACACTTCCGTGCTAATAATATTTAGTACAGTAATATTTATCACTATTGCATTATCGGACAGGTATATAGCACAATCTTTCTCCTAATAAATAGACAAATTAATAAATATATTCCAACTTCACCTGTTCTTCAAGCGCTTCATACGCGCGACGCAAGCCGGATCCGTGTAACTACTTATACCAGGTGATGTTTTCAACTTAGTGGTGATTCTTGGAGAGAATTTTGGATGTGTTGTACTCGGGTTACCGATGGTCGCAATACTCGTCACACTGTCAGGTACAAAGGGGTGGCATTCGCGGCAACCATAGGGGCTGTTCGTCGTCAGCATTCTGAGCGTGTTCTACCCTTTATCAAGCAACTCTTCGTTTCACCCTCTCAAGAACGCACGCCGGTCGGCCGTCCGGCCAATCGATGATACGTTTCTCCCAGTCGGGTGAAGTCGACGAAGAAAATCGAACGGCACTCCAACATTGTAACTGGAGGAGCCTGGTGGTGGATCGCGTGCGATGGTACCATCCTACCTTTATAGACCCCTCGGCGGGGACAAGTAGCACCGTACCGCCGTCGTACCACCACCGATATGTACGCGTTCCGTGACTTATTAACCTGGGGCATACCTCAATGATAAAGCATACCTTCAGTAACGATCAGACGAGGGTAGACAAATGCTGACGCTATCGCTTCCTGATATTTTTCATATCCTCCGCTAGAGAATTCCTATGGAAACAGAATGATCAACAATGACGACACGATGTTTATGGAAACGAAGCTAAATATATCATAAAATGTTCGATTTGATTCCAAATGTTCCGTATATTAGAATAGTAGAATATTCATAGAATGTTCAAAAGTTAATGAAATATTTAGAATATTATGAATGCTTTCGAGAAGACGCTATTAACGCTATTTATGTCATTCTATCTTCATCGTTAATCAGACGTCGTAAAACAAGGATAGATCGCCACAAATAGTGCTAATGACGATCCTGAACACACCCTATATGTGTTTTCATTATAAGTACAATTTAGAACAGAATAATTTTCATTAATTGAAGAAAGTAATAATTTATAGGAATATAGGAAGCCAGTTATTGTTTTTTTTTTAGTCAATTTGAAATTGTGAAACAAAATTAAAATTGAAAAGTTCATAATACTGGGTACCTATTATGGAAATAATCGGAATGGATTTCGATCGGAATTATTCAATTATTCCCTAGATTTCTATTGTGTTTTCTGGGGAAAACGAAATAATTCCGATCGGAATCTATTCCGATTATTTCCATAATAGGTACTCTGAAGCTGTAATATAGATTGGATAGATAAAATTATATATACTTCTGGTTTATAACTTTTTCTTTGTTTTTTTTTATTTAATATTTTTACTTTTTATAATTTACGATTTGTTATTTCTGTTAGTTCAAATATTTTATTAGGATTAAAGAAAAATTATGTAAAAAAATATATGCAATTTTAAAAATTATACGAATTATAAATATTTATCACATGCTATGAAAGATAACTAAAAATTATAGTTTATTTAAAGAGACTGTTCAAGCAATTGTAAAGCAGATCTACCTTGGAAAATCGAAAAAGTTTGATTTTTTTAAATATAATTTGAACTTAAAAGTATAAACTGCAGTTTATAAAAGATATTCCTAAAAATTTAAACCAAATTCAAAAAATTAGTACATCACCTTTACGGAACAAAATCATTAACTAGGTATTATATATACATATAATCTGTGTAATATAAATATTACAATAACTACATAAAAATATTACAGTAACTACACATGTATTACAGGCATCTATGTGTTCACCGTTTTTGTGATACGATAATTACAATAAGTGTATGATCCACTCTGTGCTTTTATTAGCGTGTAATCCTTCTACTACAAAAGTTTGCCAACTCTATATTTATATTGTATTGTACAGTAATTACACGCATGTGATCCGTCGTGTGTAGTAGTTTGTGCGGGATTACAATAACTACACGGATTATATAATACCTGACTGCAGTGATTATTTTTCGTAAGGGCACAGGCCATTAAAGAGATCAATACACGCATAAAAAATGAGAAATATATATTTCTAGAACAAGTAAAAAATACTTAAGTAAATATGAACCTCCTGCTCTCTTATACTATGAAAGTTTTAAACTATCAAATTTATTATTTTATTCGTAATACGATTGTATTAAAAATGCTCATAATACAATGTAATCAAAATGCTCATAATATAATGTAAATATGTGAAATATTCTTCGAATATGTAATGACATGTATTATACATACATAGAATATTTTACGATCATTTAAATATTGCTTTTACATTCTATAAATATTTCGGAATATACCAAAATATTTTTGAACTATTACTGTGGTACTTCAGAAATATTGTATGAATATTCGTTACGTTCTTCAATAAAATATGTATTTTAAGATACGAAATATTTGCATTTCATTCTTATATTGAGATTGAATAAAGATATAATATATATGTAATTATATGTATGTATATATATATATATATATATATATATATATATATATAAGGAGCGTCGACCGTATACGATACAAACGATCAATTTTATATCTTGAGGTGACTTTAATAAACTCTGTAAAGATTCGAGATCTAATAAATTTTGTACCTTTTTAGAGAGAGAGAGAACGGAGAAAAATATTTTCTTATATTATTATATTTAATATTTTAATTTAGCTGTTTAATTTTTTAACTCTATAATAATTATGACATTAAGAAACAATACATCCTAGTACGAAAAATACAGAAAAATCAGAATTTTGGATTCGGTAATGACTACACGAATCTATTTCTATCTATTTCAATTCCTTAAGAATTACCGAATCCAAAATTCTAATTTATTTCAAATACTAGAATAATAATTATGACAACATGAACGACAAATGGAAAAAACAAAATATTTAAAAATATATATAAGACAAGAGGAAAGTAAATCTAAACTAATTTAAAAATAAAATAATTGATTTTATAATAACGTAGCTTTAGATTACGCTTTCATTACAAGTTTCTCTCTTTTTCTCTCTATGCTTTGCGTGACAAAGTGCAATACACGGACACAAGTAAATGAGCGCATTTATCTTTAAAGTATAGCCTGTATTCGATTTTAACGTTCATGCGTTGTAAGCTTCTATTTTTATCACTTTTTTATGTTTATTACTTTTACCTGTAGAAAAAAGATAGAATGGAACTTACATGCAGCGCGAGTGCCAAAACCGAACACAGTAGTAATATGCGCGTATTTAGCTTTAATCTTATTTAAATTAAAAAAGCATAACAAATGTTTATATATTCCATATGATTTCGAGATGTGATTTTGAGATATAATAATTGTACTAAAAATTTTTAATATTTAATTCAAATATTATTTACAATAATCTTATAATATAAGAAATTCGCGTTAATAGAACATAAAATAAAATTCAATATTATTAAAATATATAAAACTATAATAATATCAACAGTTTCAAGTAAAAAAGATAGTAGTTCGCTTACTGTATATCACATAACGTTCGAAGAAACGTTATCAGCGCTATTTGTGTTATTCTATAGTCAGCGTCCATTTGATTAGACGTGAAACAAGGATAGCGTAACATAAACAGCACTGATAGTGTGCCTGGCAACCTACAATAGCAAGTATTGTTCTTTCTTTTTTAATATTATCACTATCTTTACATTCCATTCTTTTTGAGAGTTAAAAATTTACAAACTAAATTAAGTACTACATTATATCATCAATGTATATTGGCTTGAGATTGATTTGAAGAGGAATTTTCATCAACTGCATTTGGAGTTTCTATGAAACCTTCATCATCATCGTTGCGTAACGTATCAAAAACTAAAACAATTTTTACATTTACATGGTTAAATATTGATTTACAATTATTATCACTAAAATGCAAACAAATGCATTCTAAACATACCCGTAGTACGTGAGAATGGTTTGATGTATAAAATCATCAGTAAAGCAAATGTCGCGGATACTCCACAGACATATGTAAGAATGTCTCTGTAGTAATAACTAACATAATCGGACGAACAGTGTCTGAAAGATAAATATAATTAAAACAATACTTCTTTCAATCTATGATTTTTTTAAATAATAAAAAATTTAATTCAAGTTTTTATGTGTTAAACGTTCTTACTAACTTTATTAAATACTGAATCAACATAACCACCAGACCATTACTAAGCTTATCTGTAAAGCTCATAATTCCGTAGGCAAAGGCACCGCTCTCAGTATTTTTTCCTATTAGATCGGAAGTAACACCAAGACTAGTCACTAACATTATTGCACCAGCAGAACCTGCAACATTGTAAATTAAATTAGTAAAGCGTTCTTAGTTTTCTTAAATTTATAAAACTTCGCATTTACATTATATCTAATTAAAAATTCTACATAAATTACCTAGTAGTGCAGCTACAACATAGATTTGATATTTAACATATGTATCGCCATTACCAAATTGTATCCAAATACAGGCACATATTGCAAATAAAGCACCGATAGAATACGCAACTTTTCGACCCCATTTTGTATTGAGCCTCTCTATGATTAAAGACGTTAAAAAACTACTTAGATACATTGTCAATGGTATATAAGCCAAAGATGTCGCAGGCATATTCAATGATTCATGTAAGTACAGAGGTATATAAATTTGGCATAAATTAATGAATAGGCGTGTAAGCATATAGACGCACGCTACTTGATACATTCTGACATCTCTCAATAATACTGTTGCTGTTCTAGCGTTCCTATGCATAAAGCTACCTAAAAAGATATCAAATATTTACTTTTACGTATTATATATCTATGCACATGTATATACATATATTTTTAAAAACTATTACCATTAGCAGTGCCATTAGCACTTTCTTTAACAACAACGTGAAATATAATGGATGTTACTAATCCAGTTACTATTCCAATTAAAACAACTTTCTGAAATTTGTGAATGTCACTAGGTCCGATCTGAGCATCATACTCATCACTCGTTACATGTAATACACCCCACATAATACAGTAAACAAGAACATTGGAGAAGACAGTAAATGTGAACCTATTTAATATTGTGATAGAATTTTGTTATACATATGTATATATTATCTTCATTAAATAAGCGTTATTTTTTCTGAATGACTTTTCTACTATTACCTTATAGCTATAAGTTCAGTTCTCTCGTGTTCAGCAGGCGTAAGCTCTGGAACCAAGGCCAAATGTGATATTTGTACCGCTGCCCAACCAAATTGAAAAATTACTACAAAAGCAGCATAATAAACTAGCTGTGCATATTGATGTGCACTTTCGCAGCCTAGACATTGCGAGAATATGAAAGGAAATCCCAATAGTACGCAAATAGTGCCTGCAAAATAAATAATTATTACAGTGTTTCGAAACAAAAGCTTATCTAGTCAAATCTGTTGAAAGTAAATTTTGTAAAATATTTACAAAATGTTTACTATAGATCTTGTCGAAATATAAGCAAAACTATAACGGAATTTGCCAACAAAATGTAATGGCAAATTTACTACAGACTACTGTGACATATTGGCATCAATTACATCTATATCAAAGTATTTTGCTAATAGAGACATAAATTGATAATGAATTACCAGCAGAAACAAAATAAAATCTATTATGTTTTTTAACCATTGAAATGGATATCATTTAAATGATTACAAAACGACAGATTCTGTTCAATTCCTACTATTAGTTTGTTAGCAAGCTTAACTATTAGTTTATTAGCAAGCTATTAATAGAACACTAATTTAATGTAGATGCAGTCAATGCTAATATCCTGCTCGCTCTTGCTGGCAAACTGCTAGCTTACTACCAACAGTTTAATATTTGCTACATAAAATAATAACAAGACTAAACAACATAAAAATTTTAGATAACAAGTTTAAAAATATTACCTAACAAATGCCAGGTCTTTCTTCTGCCATATCTGCACAACCAAAAGTTGTCATTTATGTCAGACTGAAAACCAACAAATGGAGTGACCAAGGCATCTGCTATTTGGCCGATGAGAAGTACAACGCCAGCCAAGGTCGGATCAAATCCAAGCACCAGGTGAAAGAAGACCAGTAAATAGGTGAACCACATGGAAGCGCAGATATCATTTAATACATGACCTGTGCCATAGGCTAATCTCAAATAAAGAGGCAATTTCCGTATTATCTCCACGTAATCATCCGTCGGGCTACTCGTCCCAGGTTCCATCGTGACAGATCGTTATCGAACATAAACAGTTGGCCTTAAGCGCGACTTACGTCCTTCCTCTTCTCAGGAGGATTTCGCAGATGAAAGGGAAAGGTCTCTAACATCAGACCTCTAATGACTTGTTAACTAAAGAATGTAGTCGTGGCGTCATTGATGAGTCAAATGTATTATACACTTATAAATACTGAAAATGGAACATTGAGATGAAGAACGTCGCGATACGACGAGCTGTCACGTCATGTTTTCCTTTTCGACGATATGCTAACGAAAATCTGCCTGTTTATCAAAGTCAAAGGTGTTCGAGATAGATAAGACATCAGTCCTAACCTATCAAATTTCCCTAGAGCGTTATGTTGTGCCGCATTATAGTCTATACCTACCCTATTAGGCTATGTAGGCAACGTGATGTTACGTTGACAGATACAAGCAGTCATGTGATTGATGATTCATTTTTTCAATATGTACGCCTTTTGCCGCTGTGGAAGGGCGGTAATTTAATAATGTAATTAAAAGACTGTGTTTCACCTGCATTCTTCTTGCGACTTATAAATTTTTATTTAGTTTTGTAAGACACAGTGCTATGCTCCTCTTTTCAAATTTGCTAAGATAAAGCTGAAACTTCACATAAAACTTTACCTTGCAAAGTGAGGCCAGAGAGAAATCTTTCTCTCTGGTGAGGCCAATTGGATGAAGTAATAGACCTATTCTTTTCAGCTGAACTTCTTGCATTGTACATCTCTTTTCTCTGTGGAGGAAAAAAGAAGAGAGATGAACCATGTCAAAAATTCAACAAAAAGAACAGGCCTAATTTGCACAAAATAAGCAGCACAAGCAAATTATAAATTTTTGAACAACCATAAATGCTGCGGTCCAATTCATTGGTTCGTAACATTCATATTTACAACACTCTTTTCGAGTCATTTTATTTTTGTCATTTATGAAATATTAAACAAAAATATAATCTCATGAAGGATGCGAATTGTGAGTGTGGATCGTGGCCAAAGAAATTATAAAATATGTTGCAGAGTAACCAACTCTTACCTAGTCGAAAGAGAATAGTCATCATAGTCTACGATTAATTTATTTCATCATATTAACAATATATATGTAACAATATAGCAGAACTTACTAAAATATATTACTACCGATGAATAAAACAAATTCTGGCATTATAGTAAGACTTCTGCAAAAATTACACAATCTTCCGTTCTCATTCTGCTTTTTTCAGCTTCAAGATATATATATATATAATACACATTAATACATGGAAATATAAATATACACATATGTGGCAAAAAAATACATCTTCTGCACTTGTAAAAACACTTGGAACACAGGCATTTTGTCTACATTATATTGTGTTTGGATAACAACTTGATCGTAGAATAACTATATAATGCAGCCTTAAAATAATTTGAAATCAAGATGTTTTCTAGATGTACATTATTACAAATCAGATGCACAATAGCGTCATTGCATAACATCCGTGTATTTATACGCTAAGGGACGATCTAGAATTGAGATAGAATTGATGACCAGAGAAAAGGAAAGTGAGGACGTATATGCATGCGGCAATCCAGCAGTTGTATGCATTCTGCGTGTATCCTCGGTCCACCACTTTGTAGAATTCACCTGTTGAAGTAAGATTTTCCTTCAGCTCTCCCAATGGGAGATCCTCCACCAATGCTACGCTTCGGACGTAGAAAAATACTCCCATGAAAAGCTAAAGACAAAAAAAAATCCAATAAACAAGATGTTAACATGATATATATTAATTATTATACTAGCATGTAGCTTAGTAGATTTGATTCATAGTTGGATCTTATATTTAAGACCGTTTTATGTTCAGTCTCAAGATGTGAACCAATTAAAAGTATTAACATCTTAAAACATTCCTTAAGACAATCTTAAAATAAGAACAAACTATGAATACCGTCTTAATATTATAGCAGATTGACATTAACTGCATCAGTATTAAGCTTGTGTTTTGTCAATATAACTGTGTTCTATAGAAAAAGCTGTTTTGCAACTTGATGTAAGATTTTTTTATATGATTAGTTATACATTTAGATCCAGCAAGGAACTAAGAGCAAGAACTAATCAAGTTAAAAAATCTTATAATAATTGCAAAGATTCTTTTTCTGCTAAATGTAGCTAATGGCTGTGTTCAGCAAGCTGACTCAACAGTTTTGCAACCGTTTTATGATTCTTCGCTGAGACAGAACTATTCCTTTAAATCTAAAAGTTATAATCCAATCAGCGTGATGAATTATAAAACAGTTGCAAAACTACTCAGTCTGCTGAACGCAGCCAATGGAGTTGCATAAGTTGTTTTTTGTTATTCTGCAAATACTGAAAATCTACAGTTACAAAATTTATGTTACATTAATTATAAAATTCCAATACTTATGCGAACTATAGATTTTCAGCAGTCATAGTGAATAACGAAACGCAGCCATAATCCAATAGAAGATTGCCAATGAAAACCAAAATCTGTCTATAGACTTGTTCTTTTTTTGAGCTGAATTTTTTATAGGGTCTTTGTTGTTTTACTATGCACTTTGAAGAAAAAAAGAAAAAAGATAGAGGTGAAGGCTCAGCTAAAAAAAATTATATTTAAAATCGAAATCGTTCCGTTCAGTTTCTATAATCGATCTACCATCAAGTTCTGTCAGCGGATTCTGTTATATTTCGACTGGCATTTTAACGACAAGATTTGTAACGTAACAAACGCTTTGCAAAAGCTGCTTTCGACGAATTTCTCTAGGAAATTAACTCCGATATCGAGACGTTTTATTTCTAAGTACGTAAATATATTTATAAAAGTATGATCTCTTTCTCTCACCAACTGGAATATGCCCCAAACAGATAACACTAAACCGCACAAGGCGTATTTGGGCCCGCAGACCTTCATCCTGCTTGACGAGATCGTTCGTACGGAGTAATCAAATTTAACCAAGCGACTTCGTTGCTGCTTTACACGAACCCTTGGTGATTAGCCGGGAATGTTAACGAGATGACCCAGGTATCAGCGTTCGCTAACACCTTCGGCTGATCGCCCGTCGTAACACTCGTGACAATCTGACGATACACCGCGATGAGGGTTTGTAATCATGTGACGTTTAATGAGCTCTGTTCGACTTGCTAATACTTTTTACACTCAGCATCTTCGATTTCTCTCTTTTCAGCGCCAAATATATATCTATCTCATTTTAAGTGTAAAAAGTGTAAGCAAGTCGAACAGACCAATACTCTCGGCAGTCACTCGACTCGAAGTGCCAGCGATATATCGATAGGTCGTAGCGACCTATCCGCATACTAGTTAAATTTACCCAGTTGGACGCCAGTGGGCGCCAGCTAATCGGCGATAAGCGCGCCAAATCGCGGATAAATGGTGTAATCAGCAGGTTCTTCAGATACGCACTCTATCGCTGAAGTCAGACACGCACCAACACGCACGGGCTTACGTACTGAATGTGATTCACGCATCTTGCTGTTGTCAACCCTGATTCATGGGATCATGGTCGACCGATTGGGTTAGTTCGTGCTCCGTTTATTAGCATTTAATTAATATCGCGTATCTTGCGAAAAGACGAGGCTGCTAGGCACCCCGGATAACTCGTAGAGACTTACGCGTCCCGTGACCGCGAACGGACAGACGCGGGTGGCGCGCAGCCGTCTCGGTCTCCTTGTGCGATTTATGCGCGCGAGGATAACGGTCTCACGGGCTGTCGGCTTCGTGTTGGTGGGCCGTGTGCTTTTGACATGTTTTGACAGCTCCGGACAGTCCGGAGTAATTCCGCTCTGTTTAGCCGCACGCTTCCCTCCTCCCCTCTTGCTTTCGTTACGCTTTCCATATTTAAAACGTGACGTCTCGATGAAGAGATGGAAGAGATGAAATTTACACGGGGTGTGAAAAAAGTGCAGCTAGAAAGAACGGGCCTGACGTGCCTCGGACGTTTTCGTTCGAAACGTGGGTGTGTTGCGAGCGCGACACTGGGATGACATTCTCGTTAATATCTCCCCTCCCCCATCCTTGGGGCTTGATTTGTTTTAGTAAACAGCGAGGCCAATGCCAGGCGCATCGCGATGGTCGAAAACTGCTTCGGCGGTTCGGGTCAGGTAAGAGATTCATATACGAGCAAAATTTATAAATTTCTCGAATGTTTGTAACTAGCTGTAGCGATGACTCACTTATGAAACATCCATCTTACAGCCGCTCGCAGTACCTGGTCGAGTCCTGGTGGGTGAAGGGGTCCTGACAAAAATGTGCAGGAAAAAGCCCAAGCCTAGACAATTCTTCCTGTTCAACGACATATTGGTCTATGGGAATATCGTGATTAATAAGAAAAAGGTGTGTACACAGAGAAATGTTAATCTTTTATGGATACTGCCTATGATGTACAAAAGGAATTCTATATCCAACATTGGCTGCTTTCAGCAGAAGAAGCAGCTTTGCAAGTGTTGCAAAATTCTTGAATATGATTGGTTTATACATTTAGATCCAGCGAGGAACTAAGGGCAAGACCATATCATATTAAAGAATTTTACAACAGTTGTGCAAAGCTATTTTTTCTGCTGAACGCAACCATTGATACATAAAATAACAGTAATAATAGTGATTATAATGATAATAATTTGTTTATAGTATAACAAGCAGCATATTATACCACTGGAGGAGGTAAAATTAGAGTCTCTGGCTGACGAGGGTCGTAAGTACATTATATTATTTGTAATTAATACTTGTATGCATATTGTAATTTTTGTTTACTCCATCTATGTTACACAGCCTTGGCCATAAATATAAAGCATCTTCAATTTATTGTATTTTCTTGAAAAAGGTAATAAAAACCAAAAAATTAGCAAAATATTGAAACTGTAGGCCTGTTCTTTTTGGCTGAACTTTTGCACCAGTTCATCTTTCTTCCTCTTCTTTCCTTCTGGAGAGAAAAGGAAGAAAGATGAACTGGTCCAAAAGTTCAGTCAAAAAGAACAGGCCTTGTTATAAAAATAAAATTTTTCATTAGTTTTTTATTTTTTATTAGGTATAGAACACTTTTGTCAATTTGTGAAAATGCTTTATACTTGTGGTTAAGGCTGTATATGAAATATTAAAAAAATATCTTTTATATTTCTTCTCCCTATCCTGTAACGCTTGACAGTGTCGGTATTGTTATATTGCATAGATATGATAAAAAAAGCTGTGCAACAATATAACGATACCAACACTATCTTTAAAAGATTACAGAATAGAGGTATAGAAAGATTTTGAGAAATATTTCGAAAGCATCTATAGAAAAATCTTTTCCAATGCTTTTGATAATTTTTGTTAAAAATCACAGAAAACTTTTACATGCAAGATCTCTTACAAAAAATAAATAAAAATTTTTAAATAAATTTTATCGGGTTCTGTTTTTGAGAGAAATGATGCATTTACTTTAGTTTTTCAATTATGTCACACAGCGTATGGATCAGTAATCAAATGAGATCGTATATGCATATCTAGAAAACGGTAGTATAGTATTGGATCATTATTTATAGAATATCGTAATGGATGGCTCATTAAAACAGTAACAAAGTCGTTTGCTGTTTATGCTGCTACTCCAACAGAAAAACAAGAATGGATGGCACATATCACAAAATGTATTGAAGATTTGTTAAGAAAAAGTAAGCAAAAGTCAAATTGTTACAAATATTTTTTTTAAGACGATAAATTTCTAAATTTTGCAAATACAACTGATTCTTTTTAATTTTATCTTTTTTATTTTTCTTTATCTTTTTTAGGTGGCAAAAAGCCTGTCGAAGTCCATGCAGCGGTTTGGGTACCAGATAATGAAGCTACAATTTGTATGCACTGCAATAAAACACAATTCACAGTATTAAACAGACGGGTAATAATAAAATCATATATTTTTTTATTATTTTAATGGAAATTGCTGAAAAAACTTAAACAATCGTTCTTCATTTCAGCATCATTGTAGACAATGTGGAGCGGTAGTTTGTGGTCCATGCAGTAATAAAAAATTATTACTGCCTGGGCAAGGAAATGGGAAAGCTGTCAGGGTCTGTTTACAATGTTACGATGCCGCTAGTAAAATCAAAGCTATACCAACGACTGCTGTGGATAGCTTAAATAACAAAGACCCGCAACGTAATTCTGCTGACAGTTCAGGAGGAGATAGTTCTGGAGACGACGATGATGGAAATAAGGAGGAAAACCATGATGAGGTAATTAGGTTTCTTTTTGTTTTGAATGAAGATCAACATCCGTATAATTTACATATAATATATATGTACATATATATATATAATATATATGTACATATATATAATATATATATGTACATATATGTACATACACATATTTGTTTGCTATTACTAAAATGTGATACTTCTTATATACCATAGTATGTGATTTATAATTCAGAGATAAATACCGAAATAATTTTATTAACAATTGTATACTGGCATTATCACACAAAATAAAGGTACATTTGCGATACTGACATAATTGCTAGCATTCAATCCCTGATTTATAACTATAAAACCAATGTATTTAAATGTAATAATATCCCTTTTTTTGCAGCCTAAATTTTATTCCACGCTTGGCCGATGAAAATGACTATATCATACGGATGAAGTACGGATGAAATTCGAAAGAGAAGCAAAAATTCTACAGAAATATTTTTAAAAATCAATATCGAACTACAATATAATAAAAAAGTTTATAAGAATCATTCAAGAAATCATTCAAGAAATATTTCTTAGCGATTCATTAGGAAGATCGAAACGGAGACGAGTGCGTATAATGCGAAATTCTGCCAAAATTTGTAAAGCACATATTGTTTTACATATATCTAATTTGCATTCTGCAATTTTAGCAATAAAAAAGTATTACATTTTATTAAGGTGGTTCTTTAGTAAATCGAGTTATCACACACAGAAATGTTTGATTTTTTTAAATGAAGTTGAAGCACCGAAATTGACATAGACAAAATTCTATGGTTGGTTAACGATGAAATAAGAAAAAAAAATGTTGAAAATGTAACCTTTCACATATAACCTAGCGACTGATAAAGCTCGCACTTCTTTGACTAACTGCACACAAATCTTACCAGACTTTTCTTAAAAATGAGATATAATAGTTTAAAAAATTACGATTTTAACGGTCACAAAAAAGTATTAAGTCAATTCTGTAAGTAAAAGTAATACGACCATTCTCGAAAGATATTTACGTGCATAAACTTGCATATAAATTTAACCTCGAAAAGTAAACTTAATCATCTTGTTTTCGTTCGATGAAGATGTAGAGATCTCTTGATTTATTATATTATCGTATGTTCCATACTATTTCATTAAGATATACACACAGTTTTAATATTTTACCCAAATTATGCAGATATTTGTAATTTTGAGTGGGCCCTGATAAGGCACCCCAAATTTTCGGCACTTTACTACTAAAGAACCACCCTAATGGAAAATAAAAAAATGATAAAAATATATAGTTGATTGAAAGAACAAAAGTACCAATATTTTTTCTAAAGTATTATAAATGCACAGTTAGAAATTAACAAAGACTTGTAATTGGATAATACAATTACATAACGTTCAATGTATAAGTTTATCATATATAACCATTATTAGATCAAAAATTTTTTTGAAACATTTTTCATCAATGTATGTATGATAAGAATATATGCCGCCATCGTGCCTTTTTACATTATTGATCAATATCAGATATCTAATTATAAGTAAAGAACATGTAACATTTAATGCAACATTTAGAATGCAAAGACTAATTTTTAATTGTATACATTTCTTTCTACTTATTATTGCAATACGTTATAATACAGTACGTAGCACTCTAAACATAATATCTGTGAATAAACTGTTGTACTATTATAAATTTAAGAGTGTTATTTGATGAAATAGTAAACACCATGTTATCTTTTGGATGTTAGTGTAATAATTGAAAGATAAAACTAGTTTATTAGAATTAATATACTGAGAATCTCGAGGGAAAGAAGATGTTCAATTAATGTATAAACAATAAGGGAAGTTTTTAAATTTATATATAAGATAAAAATGTCACTCCTTATCTAAATTGCAATGATACGGAAAATCAGATAAAGAAGGCGAAAATATATCATTTGTACAAACAGATCATTTTTTTAAATTTTATAAAAAAATTACTTCGTAACAATATACGTTAGTTTGTGTAACATGATAATATAATATAATTCATGACTTTATCTCTATAACTATATAATATATAAATACACATGTTATAAAAAATATATAGTAAGTTCCACAAAATAGAAAATATTAGTATCAACTCATGTCTACTCTTTTTCTTTTTGAGGATATTATACTACTATGGCGCAGAAATATGTTGAAATCTTTAATTTCTTTACCTAAGTTTTTAGTATCAGAATTTGTCATAGATCTTGAAGAAAACGAATTTGTTAATACATTGTTTCTTATTGACAACTTGTTCTTAAACTGTGTACAAGCTATCTTTAACAGAAACAAAACATATCACACATTTTCATATAAATATACTGAATTATTCATACAAAATACTGTATATTAGAGATTAAATTTTATATTTGTTATTCATAGATTTTAATGAATAACTAATAAATCAAGCAAACTCTATTAGTATTTTCTATTATTTGTTTTAATAATAGAAATTATTGATAAATTTTCCGTTTCAAAAAAATTTATAAATAGAAAAGTACAAATAGAAAATACTAATTGAATTTGAGTTTTGTTCCTTTTCCCTTCCGTTATTCAATTTCGTGTTCTACATACGTATTTTCTAACTTTGCTGTAACAGAATTGCTGATTTCCAGTATCTTCTTATAACGTTCCACCAAGTCACTAATGGATCGTCTCTTTGAATCATTTTCATGTTTTACAATTGTACTTTTATCATCGTCGTTTACAATCTGTACCTCTGTAAATTCATCCAATTCTGGTTTATTTACTTTGATCTTGTGATCGAGTTTATTTTTTGCTTGTTGCTGAGACGCAACTTTTGAGACATTTTGTTTTATCGGAGCGAATTGTGCGGATGAGTAAGAAACTGTAGAAGACTCTTTACTCCAACTGATAAAACTCTTTGTTATGGTATCTAAATTAAAATCCGATGAACTGGATATTTCTTCTATACTTGCAACAGCAGAATTGGATTGTGTGAGAGATTGCAGAGACATCATGCTAGAATTGACTATATAAATATAATTTTAATTTTATGTATATATATACCGTAAACAAAACACCATACGACAATCAAGAAGTTGTTGAAAAAAGGCTATTATTTTATATAATAATAAAATTAAATTATAAATACTACTTTGCAGAAATAATGTCATTCTTATTATTGTAATATAAAAATATATGTTTCAGGTTGTGAAAAATAAATATAAATAAAAAAGAACAATGGCGGTTTGTTCTAGTGATATTTAATTAATTTCATTTCTTTCATTGTAAAATAATCATTACCTAATTTTAGTAACTTCTTGATTGTCTTGTCTTCTTTTTTTTAGAAATTACATAAAATTTCAATAACAATATCACTCTTATACGAATCAAATAGAATTTTTACAAACCTTTTATATTTTTCTTTTTGTGTGTAGCAAATAATCGAGAGTACTTTCCGGTTGTTCTCTTACGTAACTGGTTCATCTTAGGTGTCACAAAACGTAATTCTTGTTTTTCATTACTATTTAACATAGTGTGACTGTCGATGTTGATGCGTGATACGTATAAATTCGTTTTTACATCTGGTGTGTAATTTTTACTGTGCCGTATATATCTCGAAAATAATGATTTGTGTGCAACTGTAAAAAACGAACAATATGATTACGCTAATAATTATTTTACACAAAAATTACAATCTATAGTTATTTCTTAAATATCGATCTTACTTTCAGTCGGAGTAAATTGCAATTCGTTTCTTTGATTCGCGCAATTAGTATTAATTTTGATAAGAGGCGAAGACATAAGAAGTACGTTTTTTACAAAGGGTAAAACATTTTTATCCTCAGATATGCGCTCTGTACTTTTCACACACAAATCATTTTGCACGTCTTCTGTAGAACTTGTTATGCTGACCAAGAAGGTTTTAAATACATTGCACATGGATTTCATATCTTCTGTACTTGCTTCTACTTGCAAGAGACATTGGGACAGGTCGACTAAGTCGTCCTTCCTCAGACATTGATATATTTGATATAGTATCAAAGTAAGCAGACGAATGAAATTGTGATATATTATTATATATATAGATATTATTTTTAAAGTAAGTCGTGGCTTGTTAATTTATTAATATAAGATTAAAAAGAAATTGCAATCACTTATTTAATATTCAGCTTTACCTGAACTTCAGGTGGAAACGGTAATTCCGATATCAGAGAACAATTAATTTTTTCTAACTGCTTGCTGTCTAGTGCTTTTGAATCGTTCAATAGATTCGATATTATGCCACTTGTTTTCTCACATGTTCTTTCCAGATCACTCAACATCATGTACCGTTTTCGTATATATTGTATATTTTTGTTTAAACTATTTTTCCACACTAAAACCCATGTATATTCATTAATTCCACATGTATAAGATTTCCAACAAAAAATTAGTTTAAAAAATTAATATGATTCTAACTTGATACGATGTCTGTATTTTCGACATTTGTTAAATATTGCTTTATAGATTCGGTAACAGGAGCTGAAGAAGCGCATTTTGCCAAAGATTGTTTCTTGTCGAACAGCTCTGCTTTAATTTTAGTCAAATATTCTTTCTCTCGTCTAAAGGAGGAATAAAATAAACTCAGAGAATTTATAACATTAATATTAATAGGCTAGATAGCCTATAAGAGATAGACTATCTAAGAGTGACACAGTGCTAATATTTTAAATATGACAAGAAAAATAACAAAGGCATGTCCAGATGTGTATAATATAATTTAAATTTTGAATTCTTTAAACTCCGATTAAAATAGTTATTCATCAAAGAGATCAATAAAATAGTCTAAAAAACCATTATTTTTGCAAAAAGAATCTATTCTTCAATTGGTGCGCGTATCGCCTAAAAATATAAATATTTTGAATCCATATTGATATTAGCAATATCGCAAATTATACAACCGATATTTTGGTGTATCAATATTTCTGCTCATGATATATTGCAAATATACATGAGCAAAGATACAAAAAATATTAAAATTTTTATGTCGCCCATCTCATAGACTGTACCAAGAGAAATTTAATTAAAAAATATTACGCCAATGCAACATTTGCAGCTTTTTCCATTTGTACGTAATTTCTATGACGACTCAATATATCGCAATTAATATTTGCTTTGGACTGCTGTAGGTATGTTTTAACCAAGTCATTTGCAAGACTTGGTTTTGGTGCAAATATAACTTCGTGTTCACCTGAAAGGATAAATCAAACTAAATCTATTATGATCAGAATATTTAGCTCTGTATTTTTATACAAAAATATAACAAATTTAAATGAAATCAATATAATTCTATAACAATATAACAAATATATAGAAAATAGATTTGCAAAGTATCTGCTATAGATATCGTCAGTAGAACACATTAGCAAAAATATAAAAAATGTCAACAAAATATGATAATAGATTAACTGCAATCACCAAGTAGAATTTGCATTTAACTTTATAAACAGATTGTATTAATTGTTTGCATTTAACTTTTTCTGTTATTAGAACCCATTGACATAGACTGTGTTTTGAAATTTACTGCCGGTACTGAAAATCTATACTTTACGTCATGTGTACTATAGATTTTTAGTACTAGCAGTAAATTTTGAAACAGTTATAATCTGACAGATTCAACAGAAACTAAGTAGAATCTTAGGTCTGTTTTTTGTGGCTAAACAAGTGTACACTTTTAGAACTTAAAGTGAGATAGATATATTTGATACTTGTCGAAAACAAGAAAGAAAGTTCTAGAGCAGTCTAGTGTAGGAACAGAAAACAAACTATTTATTTAATAATAATATATTTTATTTTAAAGTTATTTAAATAAAATATATCATTATTAAATAAGTTTCTACTTAGTTTCTACTGAATCAGATTATAGCTGTTTCAAAATTTACTGCTAGTACTGAAAATCTATAGTACACATGATATAAACTATAGATTTTCAGTACTGGCAGTAAATTTTGAAACACAGTCTATGTTAATGGGTTTCAATAACAGAAAAAGTTAAATGCTCATAATCAATGCAATCTGTTTATAAAGTTAAATGCAAATACAGTTAATGTGCAATCGGCTAACAAAGTTAAAAAATACAGTTAATATAATCTGCATAAATCTACTGGCAAACTGTTAGCGTATCGCTAAAATATTTTGCTTCTTAGATACCTACCGTCACGCATAATATACATTTTTAATGCAAGCTGAGACAGTTTCCACATTATAGTTATAAACTTAGTACCACTTGCATGATGTAAATAAGTAGTAACCACACGTGGAAATCCTATATCAGGATTCTCCAATGCAATGACATTCAGATAATCTTTCACACTGTTACGATACTTTGTTTCGGTTTTCTTGCAAATTACTGGCCATTCAACTACTTTTTTAAAACGCTCCGCATCATATATCATCAACAGATAATGTGAAACATGTATAAATCCGGTAGTATTTGGTTTATCAAACATTCCCTGTAACACATGTTTTTATGGTATCACCGTTATGGTAAGAATCGAGAAATGACGCACATAAAAAAAAATACGTTTCGAAATTAAATCGGTAAGATAGAGAAAAATAAGATGTTTACTTCGCGAAAGATCTTCTTGAAATCATGATCTGGTGGGACCAATTGATTCAATAAAATGACATTTCGATGGAAGGATGCAGTAATAGCCATTCTGTAACACACTTTCACACCGCAAATGACAAAAAAAAACTGTGTCAATTAATATTAATCATACAGTTCATAATACACCAATCCTGTAGTCACGGTACGTCCTCTCATTCGGTATTGGAATTCAAGAATAGAGAAGCAAACAACACGAAATAGAAATTATTAAAAAACATTCAAACTTTGTAATTTGAACAATCCAAACTGATCCAAATATTTAACGGCGCCAACGGCGGATGGAAAGACCGTGGAGACCTCTTTCGGAGCAGCTCTTCTTTCTCTTTGGGCGCATTCTCAACGCAGCAGACTCAACGCGTGTATTCGTTTATGCCTAAAGCGGGGAGCACAGACTCTTGCATAACGCATAACATATGAGGCATAAGAAATTGAACCAACCAGAGTTCTCTATTACATGGAAGGGAAAGAAACGGAGAACTTCGATTGGTACACAACGCAGCCGGTCGCTAGTTTGCTCCGAGCAGTCTGAGTGGAAAGACGTGCCTCCGCGTGAAGTGTTTTTCGACTTTGTAACACGGCGCGATGGAGCGTTCACTTGAACAGCGATATGCCATCAAGTTTTGCGTGCGGCTTCGGAAGAATGCAACCGAAACATTCCAGATGCTTCAAGAGGCCTTCAAGGACGACTTTAAGGTCATAGTCCGGGAGGTGGCACAAGGCGTTCAAGCAGGACCGGGAGGAGGTTGCCGACGAACCCCGTTCTGGACGCCCAACAACGGCCAGAACCGACGAAAACGTGAATCGTGTGTGCGAAGTTTTGCGTTCCGACCGTCGATTGAGCATCCAGCACATCGCTGACACCCTACACATGTCCACATTTATGGTACATGGGATAGTGACCGAGGATCTGCAAATGCGCAAGGTCTGCGCGAAGCTTGTGCCGAAAGTGTTGACGGAAGACCAGAAAGAATTTCCGAGTTTTGCGCTGTCAGGAATTGTTGGATTTGATTCAAAATGAGTCGGACTTTCTTAACTCTGTCGTAACCGGAGACGAATCTTGGATGTCGAGTACGACCCAGAATCGAAAAGGCAGAGCAGCGAGTGGCACACAAAATCATCCCCCCCGCCCCAAGAAAGCGCGAATGAGCAAGTCTCGCATCAAAACGATGCTCATTGTCTTTTTTGACGTCCGAGGAATCGTCCATTTTGAGTTTGTACCGCAGGGAGAAACTGTCAACTCAGCCTTGTACCTGGAGGTGCTCAAAAGATTGAAACGCCGGGTTGCGCGCGTGAGGACTGACATCAAAGACACGGTCAAGCTCCACCATGACAATGCCCTCAGCCACACGGCCTTCATCGTTGCCAACTTCCTGGCCCGGAGCAACACCCCGGTGATCCCCCAGCCCCCTTACAGTCCCGACTTGGCTCCGTGCAACTTTTTTTTGTTTCCCCGACTGAAGAGAGAGCTGAAAGGAAAGCATTGGGAGTCCGTGGAAAACATCCAAAAGCATATTACAACGTTCCTAAGAGACATTCCCGTCGAGGAGTTTCAGCATGCCTTCCAGGCGTGGCAGACACGTCTCCGCAAGTGTATTGATGCAGGGGGAGAGTATTTTGAAGAATTTTGAGCATTTGTACCGCTACGATCAATAAATCTATTTTTCCCAGAAAATGCGCATTACTTTTATAATGGACCCTGTATTCTTGTGCATTAAGACCGCAGCACACACTCTTGCATAACGCATAATGCATAGTGCATAAAGGAATCAACCAATCAAAATTCTTCTTTTTTATGGAACAAGAGGAAAGGAAAAATTCTGATTAGTTGATTCGTTTATGCACTATGCGTTATGCGTTATTTCTAGGGGTGGCACCCAGTTGGACACGGCTCAATTGGACACGAGCCACTCACAGAGCTTGAGACTACAAAGCTCCTAAGCACTGGTCGCTGTGATTGGTGGTGTCCAATCGAGCCGTGGTCAATCGGAATCACCTCATTTCTAGCATCGCGTACACAAGGCTTTAGCGCAGAAGTATTATGGCCGCAGCACAGACTCTTGCATGACGCATAAATACATAGTGCATAAGCGAATCAACCAATCAGAATCCCTTATTTCCATCCCCACTTCTCGTTCTGTAGATCTTGCATAGCGCATAAAGCATAACACAAGACGTCGAAAAATCCGTAAAGACGAACTTTTTATGCTATGCAGACATCTTGAAGCTGGAAACACAATAGACATAGGCAATAGGCACAGGCAACAGGGAATAACGAGCCGTCCAATCAGAGCTTTGGGGTATAAGTTTGATATTATATCCCAGAGCTCTGATTGGACGGCTCGTTATTCCCTGTTGCCTGTGCCTATTGCCTGTGTCTATTGTGTTTCTAGCTTAAGTAGCAGGAATACGAAGAATGCTCTCAAGGCCCGTCTACAATACACGAAGTAAGAAGTAAGAGTAAGAAATTGACCAATCACAGTCGAATGTGAGAAGAATAATCGACGGTGATTGGTCAATTTCTTACTCTTACTTCTTACTCCGTGTATTGTAGACGGACCTTGAAGGCCCATCTACAATACACGGAGTAAGAAGTAAGAGTAAGAAATTGACCAATCACAGTTGAATGTGAGAAGAATAATCGACTGTGATTGGTCAATTTCTTACTCTTACTTCTTACACCGTGTATTGTAGACGGGCCTTCATGCTAGCCTGTTTTAACCTCGAAACGTGTGATAGATAAGTACGTTTAGACATCCCAAATAGGAATATGACGTATTTGTCATTATTTACAAAATTATATAATATAATGATATTGTATAATTATATAATATTATCTTATTTCCA
>NW_017296742.1:506730-589352 GCF_001594075.2 Trachymyrmex cornetzi | reverse complement strand
ACAGTCGAATCCGAGAAGAATAAGCGACTGTGATTCGCCCATTTCTTATGGCTTAAGGCTTAAAACCCTATTGTAGATCCGGACTTACGCTATGCGTTAAGGCCAAGGCACATAAAAAAACTTAAGACGTAAGACTTAAGGTGCCTTTTCACGCTGACGCTCGACGCTCATTTTCAGCGTCAAAACAGGTCACATGATTAAAATTGACGAATACCAAGCGTCAATTTTGATCACGTGACCTGTTTTGACGTTGAAAATGAGCGTCTAGCGTCAGCGTGAAATCGCACCTTTAAGCAGTAACGAAATCAACATGTTGGATTCGCTATTGCTTACGTATGGTCTTACGGTCTCTATTGTGATTGGTCGATTCGCTTACTGCTTAAGTCTTAAGGCTTAAACACAATAGGCACAGGCAATAGGCACAGGTAGGCCCGGATCCTCATACGGACAACAGCACTTTGACACCGAACGCTGATTGGTGAAAAACGGATAATGGGGGTAAATTTTACCCCCTCAATCGGCTTTTCACCAATTAGCGCTCTGTGTCAAAGCGCTGTTGCCCGTATGAGGATCCGGGCTAACAGAGAATAACGAACCGTCCAATTAGAGCTTTGGGATATGATTTCGAACTTACACACCAGAGCTCTGATTGGGCGATTCGTTATTTCCTGTTGCCTGTGCCTATTGCCTGTGTCTATTGTGTTTAAGCCTTTACGCCTTAAAGCCGGGAGCACATAGAAAAACGTAAGTCCGTAAGACGTAAGTCCGTAAACAGTAAGGAAATCGTAACATTGGATTCGCTACTGGCCTTACGGTCTCTACTGTAATTGGTCAATTCACTTACTGCTTGCGTGTTACGGCCTTACGTTCTTGTTTGTGTCATGGGCTTAAGTTTTTTTATGTGCCATGGCCTTTACCCCGGATCTACAATAGGGTTTTAAGCCTTAAGCCATAAGAAATGGGCGAATCACAGTCGCTTATTCTTCTCGGATTCGACTGTAATTAGTCAATTTTTTACGGCATAAGGCATAAAACACCTATTGTAGATCCGGACTTATGCGTTATGCCTTATGCATTACGCAAAAGTCTGTGTCGCGGCCTTTACTTTATCCTTGTTGTTCACCGAGTGTTGAACAAAGATTAAGGCCCAGTTTCAACTGACGGTTAATTCTTAACCGAGGTTCAACTTATTCATTATCTCTTTTCAATTCTAGAATTGGAAAAAGTTGAGAAATAAGTTGAACCTCGGTTAAGAGTTAACCGTGAGTTGTGAAACTGGGCCTAAATGATACTTATGCTGGATTCACACTGCATACGATTTGCGTCGTACGACGTTCTGCAACCAATCAGAAAACAGAATTTCGATGATACGAAGCTAAATCCATCGGAATCCTGTTTTCTTATTGGTTGCAGAGCGTCGTACGACGTAAATCGGATGCAGTGTGAATCCAGCATTACTGCGTTGACCACTGCATAAACAAATGCACGCAACAGTTGAATGAGCGTTCGCTGTTATTGGTGTATTCTTTTAGATCATCCAATCAGAATTTTAGATTTAGAAGAATGTACCAATAACAATGAGCGCTCACTCAACCGTTGAGTCCGCTGAACGCGTTCATTGAGCGGTTCATGCGGCAGCGGTTCATGCGGTAGCAAATTGTAAAGTACTAATAGAAACAAATGTGCAGAAAATATAAAAGTACTTTGTGATTGGTTGAATTTTGTACCGCTACCGCATAAACCGCTCAATGTGACATCAGCCTTAGTCCGGATCTACAATAGGTGTTTTATGCTTTATGCCGTAAGAAACTGACCAATTACAGTCGAATCCGAGAAGAATAAGCGACTGTGATTCGCCCATTTCTTATGGCTTAAGGCTTAAAACCCTATTGTAGATCCGGGGTTACGGAAAGTGTGTGTGACTAGCTTAACGAACGCAGGGTGAATCCAGCATAAAGGGAAACACGCGGGCATTGCGATTTGCAAATCGTTGCGTACCGTCCTTAAGAGGCATGGACGAAGTCATATTACGCTGGCGACCATTTTTGTAAGATTTGCCGTTCGCTTCACGGTTGCTTCGTGCGGCGTAACATGTAAACGTCGTATCGACATACAGCACGTGGTAGTTTCCCGACGAAGGCCTCGGCAAAGAGAAAAGAAATATCTGTCGATCGAAACGTTCGTGAACGTGCACGATGTCGCCGACGGTCCACTCCTACGAGACCGCATCGTGCGAGGAACGTCCGACGATGAAGTGATAATTCCCTCTCGGGTCAGGAGTAAAGGAGTGATCGTAAAAAAGTGTCTCCGAGGATTCCCGCCGAAAGATACGGGTATATCGCGGTAGTTTCTCTGGTAGCCGCACAAAGTTCCGCGATAGACCTGGAGATCCGTTCGCGGCGGTGACTCGCGCGAGCGTTTTGTGAGGCCCCTCTTAACTAAGTATGCGGCAACTCGGCCGAGTCCCTCTCTCTCATTCCCTCCCCGTCGGACGTACTCCGTGATATATTAATTGACAATTGACGAGAGAAGAAGCTGCTCGTCTCGCTTCTGGAACCCCCGATCGACACGACAATGGCTGCGACCTTCGATCAGTATGACAAATCGAGGTACGTGCGGGAGAATTCCCATGTTTTGATTCATCAAGCGAGTGTCATGCTTGCATTAAGTATTATTGGCGTAATGGCGTTTGAAATTGCGACCGTGCGGGCCACTTAACATATCGCGGTTTCCCGTTTAACGACTCCCGCACAAAAACGGTGCAATTATCGTACCGACGCATTGGTTCTCGGAGCACTGGATAAGTCTTCTTTAGTCCGTGCAATACGAGTAGTAGCTTGCTTCGAAGTATTAACCTCGTTGTGAACGACGTGGAGTATAAATTTCGTAATTTTTTGTGTGTTTCCTAGGTGTTTGTCAGAGCAGTCTTATAGACACTTGTCTTATAACATTGAATGTTCTCACAATCAAACACTAATTAAAAATAATTAAAATTAAACGTTTTTAACATCTCTTCCATATATATTTGTCCTAGAAAGAAAACTAGAGAATCTTAATTATTTAAACAATAGTAAGTGAAAAAATTGATCGAAAAATGTTAAATGTTAAAATGTACAAATCAATGAAGATCTTATTTGGTTAAAATGGAAAATGATACCTAGTAATGTTTTTATATAAATTGTTAGACACCAATTTCTGCTTTGACCGAATATGATCTTTGCTTATCTTAGTTATTTAATTGCTTTGAATTTAATACTTAAAAGCAGTAATATTTACTACTTTATATTTTACATTTTTTTATGTTTGTTTATGAAACTATAAATTTATCTTTCTTTTTTACATGTTTAAATAAAATATAAGTTTCTCTGAGAGAAACTGTATTATAATTAATTATAATTGATTCTTTTCAGCTGGTATTTTGGTGCTATGTCACGACAGGATGCATCTGACTTATTGATGGGTGAAAAAGAAGGTGGTGTATTTTTAGTACGAGACAGCACCTCTATACATGGTGACTTTGTACTATGCGTAAGGGAGGACAGTAAAGTTAGCCACTATATCATCAATAAAATCCAACAAGGAGACCAAATTCGTTATCGGATTGGTGATCAGATGTTTCCGGATATTCCCAGTCTTCTCGCCTTTTATAAGCTTCACTACTTAGATACCACACCATTAATTAGGCCAGCACCAAAGAAAACGCAGAGGGTAATTGCAAAGTATGATTTTGAAGGAAATGATTCTGAGGACTTACCCTTTAGAAAAGGTATATATCATCTTCCTTAATTCTGATTAATTTGTATCAGTTCATTTTTTATAATCTTATTAATGAGGTATTTGTAATTTAGGTGATATACTCACTGTAATATCGAAAGACGAAGAACAGTGGTGGACAGCTAGAAATAGTGTGGGCCAAACTGGTTCGATACCAGTGCCGTATGTTCAAAAGTACGACGACGATAGTCATATGATAATAGAAAATAATTCGCGGCCTGAAAGTGGCGGCAGTTCCGGCTCTAATTCAAATTCAGGGCCTACATCACAGGTATCTCATACAGAAACGATGGGACAAGCGACAGTAACGCGAAGATCAAACATTCAGAGAACACTGCCGGCCTTTGCCAAAGTGAAACAGGCAAGGGTGCCTAACGCCTATGATAAAACTGCGCTAAAATTAGAAGTAGGTGATATGATAAAAGTGACAAAGACTAATATCAATGGCCAGTGGGAAGGTGAATTGCACGGCAAGGTCGGACACTTCCCATTTACGCATGTGGAGTTTGTAGATAATGAGACTGGTGAAGACAATCAGGAGATTTAACAGAAATTCTCCGAGTGTGATGTGCACCACATGTGTGACAAAGGGAAGAAAGACACCTATATTATCAAAATTTAGAGTTACTAATAACATCTATTATATGTGCCATTTCAAAGTACGTTTAGCCTGAATAACTGTACGCTCGATTGCTGGATATAACATATTATAAGAATGAACGCCAGATTTTTGTGCAATATGTCGTAAGAAATGTTTAGAGGTTTATGTTAATATCTCTACAGTATGTTAATTTAGTCACGTGTTAATTCATCAGTTTATATTATACATTGCTAATTGCCCAAAGCACAAGCATAATTTTATAAAGTTGTTAGATACATATTACAGTACATATTAATCGTATATATATTTTAATACGATTTTATTTTATTAAAAATTAAAACCATGTTTCAGTGAAATAATGAACAAAAACATTTTTGTAAAAAAAAATACAGTATTTATAAGATGTATACTCTAATGGTTTTAATTTACAGTTATATGTATATATACATATATATGTAGCTATTTGTTACATATATATTATTCTACATGCATATTTTTATATAGATATAATATAGTGCACTAGTTTAACATTCACGTATGTATAAGTTTTTATTGTTTATTTAGAAATTTATTATAGTGCTCGATACGAACGGTTCGGCACATGCACAGTTCTTCATCTATACTCAACGATCTTTCATCATGGATTTGTTGATTTTATAAAAGATTTATATTATTGATAAAGGTAATTTATCACTTTTATTTATGAATATTACAATGGAAAAAAGCTTGTATGCGTTCCTTAAAATGTTTTATTAGCAAATATTACACTTGTATTCCTGAAGTTATGGAATAGTATATTCTGCATTGAATGTACGATAATATCTTCTAGTCAAAGTGACTATGATAAAAGCATACTGTATATGTACTCGCTTGACATTGTTTCATTTTATTATTATTAACACTTCCGAAAAAATATCCAAAATATCGTGATATTTCGAAAAAAGTACAGTTCTGCAGGCTATGCAACCTAGATGTCATGGTACATACAATATCTGTTAGCCATAGGTTGTGCCACCAATTGGAGCAACACACTGTGCTAGAAAGTTGTATTTATAAATAATGATGGAAAGGTTAATTGTATCAAAAAATTGATCATAGTTACGCAGGATACTTTAGGACTTTTGGGAATTATTTTGATAGCAGATATTCTTAAATAAATATTGCGTTCTTACATGAAGTTTTCATTGAGAACGAATCAATTCTAAAACTTAAAACATCATCTATTGGAACACTGCTAAAATAGTTAAACATTTTACATATATCGGAATTACACAAATTGTCATGCATTATATAACATGCTATTTAAAAAGGAAAAACAGACTTGTACTAATAATTATATTCATTATATTTTATTATATTTTTGCAATATAATTTTAGATTATAACGCGTAATATATTCTATCACTCGATTTTTTAATTTACTATGTGCATTTGACATTTCCATCATCATCGTCCTCATTATCATCATCGTCATCACCATTGTAGTCACAAGTTGCGTAAGTTCTCCATAATCTTCCTAAAATTGTGCGCAGTATTAAGATAAACAAAACTGGAAGTATTCCATATCAATAAACATGTTTAGGCAAGATTCTCTTCCGTTTAATGTTAATCTCGTTTAAACAAATGAGATAAAATATGAAATTATCCAATTTATATATATTTTTTGTCAGTTTTGTATGCGTAGTAAGGCAAGCTGAGTAACAGGCAGTTTTTTTGGCAGCATTATGAAGATCGAGTCGTATATTCATATAAGATGAGACAAGGTCCGGTATGTGCCATCATGTATATTTTATCTTTAATTACCAATATTCCAATGACAGATGGTGCTTAAATGGGTTTCAGCTTAAGACATTATATCGTGATATCAACATACAAATGTTTAAATATTAAATAATTTGCGCATATATATTTTCACATGATAGTTGATTGTTATGTGTATTAATTTGAAGAATTTCTGTTATAAATTTCATCAATCGTAACGAAAGGAAATCACGGTTAGAACATAAATTACTTGATCACATTTTCACACGCATGACCCATCAAAACAAATTCATTTGTACAAGCTATACATGAGATAAATTTAAATACGACAAGGATAATGTATATTTTTCTAAGCGTATGCACATATTTTTTTGGTTTTCTGATAGTGAACCGATTCCGTAAATAAAATATGATAATAAATGATAAGATCAATAATCATTTAGATAAATATATATTTGTGTTGTAATTTATATTAGATTGTAATAATGTAACGTTCCATTATAGCACTCGATAATAAATGATTACGTATGTAGATACCGTTGTTCATTAATTTCTATATCTACATTAGTTGTTAAAGATGTATACTTTTCACACGATCACATTTTCAGAATTTAATTGAAAACTAAATTGAGCTCGAAAAATATAGCCTTTATTGAAATTATTTTGTAAAAGGCAAAGCTTATAATATGTTTTATAATATCTGCATTTATTTCAAACTATACAATGTTAAAAGCACAGTATATAACCTGATTTAATGTAATTTAAAAAAGAAGTAGGCACGTGCGCGCGCGCGCGCGCTATCGTGCCAATTGCGTAATTTTATTTAAAAAGTTTATATATACATATATATATATTTTTATACACAAGTTATGTTGATGTATAACCAATAAGTCAAATATATTTTTAAAGACTTAATTTACCTCGTCCAATGTCCTCTTCTTCGCTGGATAAAGATTTAAAATCTAACAAGTAACTCTTATGATCTACTTGATATAATTGTAATGACATCTTACTATATCTGTCAGTCAGTTTATTTTTATGTCTTACTCTAACACTGTATGTGTTTACAATCTTCCATTCCTGAAAAGGATAATTTGCGTGACATCACGTTTAAG
Source organism: Trachymyrmex cornetzi (assembly GCF_001594075.2). Classification (NCBI taxonomy): domain Eukaryota; kingdom Metazoa; phylum Arthropoda; class Insecta; order Hymenoptera; family Formicidae; genus Trachymyrmex; species Trachymyrmex cornetzi. The sequence continues at coordinate 582,102 of NW_017296742.1, read as the reverse complement.
CAACCAGTTGTTATATAACTCCACATGTAATTAATCTTACAAAATTAAGCGCTTTCATAGCACGATAAACTTCATTCATAATGTCGTTGGGCTTGGATTGTGATCTAATTCCTAAATGCCATTTTGCCCTTTTCACAGGCGTACCGCGATTTCCTTGTATCTGTGCAGGTGCGCTGCCTTGCGAACCTTGACGTTCGCGATATGCTGTAACATTGTCATTACATGTATAGTCATGTATAAAGGATGACTAAAATATTTTTTTTAGTAGCCTTTATAAATTTATTCTTATATAAAAAAAAGAGAGAACAGAGAAAATTTCTAATAAGAAAATCATTAATTGATGAGCCGCGCTGGTTTATTCATATTTTTTACATACGTGCAATTCTTTCTGGATGAGGCCTCAGTGGACTGCTGTTTGCCTCGTTTGGACTAAATGCTACAGGCGGAGGACTAGATGCCACATAAAAATCTTTCAATTCTGCCTTAGCAGCTTCATCCGCGATTCTCTTGTTGTCTATGATTAAGTGATAAGCGATTGCCAATTGATCATGTGGATCGCCGCCCAATAACGCGGAATGCACTTCTGGTTCTTTCACATTAAATTTTTCACATACTTCATTCACAGCATCTATATCGATAACTGAAGAATCTTGTTCAACAGGTGATGGAAATAAGTACGACGGTAAATCTTTTTGGAACCATTCGTGTTTTCTGAAATTGAAAAGTATGTATGAGGCATAGTGATAGTAGTGTTAATTTAATATTTTGAAAAAAAAATACATCATCAATGTACTTAATATCTTCGATAGTTGCTCTCTTCATTGGATCCACTTGCAACATGTGGCATAAAAGGCTAACAACACTTTTGTTCAAATATTCCGGAATAGGAAAAACACCAGCTAAAATTAAAGATTCCAATTAATCCCGCCATTTAAGGTGCCTTTGAAAAAATTTCCAGTGTGCCGGCTGACATTTCTCTTGAGAAGAATAACTTACATTTAATCTTACGAAAGAGAGTAGGAACATGCTCGTCGTCGAATGGCAAGGTACCACAGAGTAGCGCATACAATATAACACCACACGACCAAATATCGACTTCGGGACCGGCGTATAATTTACCGGATATCACTTCTGGTGCAGCGTAATTCGGAGAGCCGCATGAAGTACGCAAGAACTCTCCGTCCATCATCATATTTGACAGACCTACATTTTCGTAGAAAAACATTTTATCACCTACATATAATGGGAGTGTCGATATGCCAATTATATCCAAGTACCGAAGTCTGCAATTTTAACATGGAGATTGTGATCTAACAGAAGATTTTCTGGCTTTAAATCACGATGTACTATCATATGTCGATGGCAATAATCGACGCCTGATATGATCTGTTGAAAAAATCGTCGCGCTTCGTATTCTTTAAGCTTGCCATGTTTAACGATATAATCGAACAGCTCTCCTCCTGAGACGTATTCCATTATCATGAATATATCTGTAGGAGTACTTATGACCTGATATCTACATGAAACATACATTAAAATTTGAATTATACGAGTTATTTATTTAAAAGAAGACACGTCAAATAAGGAAAATAAACATGTATGTATATTACTGTTTTGTATGTGACAGACCTACTTCTCCCTCTCACTTAAAAATTAAATTCTCCAAAATTTATTTTTTAATTTATTATTCCTAAAATAATTGATATGTAACTACGGTATACGAAACAAAATTCTACAATTAATACTTACAGCTTAATGATATGAGGATGTCTGAAGAGCTTGAGATTTTGTATTTCTCTGCGAATTTTGCCCACGACATCCAGGCTCTTGATTTTTTGACGATTCAGAATCTTCACAGCAACTTTGTGTTTCGTTAAAACGTGTTCCCCAACTGTGAATAGTATTACATGAAAAAACTTATAATTTTAGGTAGGATAATAAAAAGAGAATTTCCACTATATTGTATACACACGTACTTTTTACTTTACCAAATGTACCCACGCCTAAAGTCTGGCCTAACGTATAATGACCTATTTTAACAATAGGTTGCGGTTGATTACTCGGGAGTTTTTCAGACATCTTGAATCTTCTGCTATATCATTGAATAATAAAATTTATTATCTTAAAGTTATATTCCTAAAATAATATCGTGTCGATAATATTATAATTTAAAAGAAATCTACGAAATCAATTCATCAAACACTGAGTAATCCATCAAGAATTCTAAAAACACTTGAAAATTTCAGGATTTTGGAAAAACTGCTCTATGTCCTTTTGCTTTATATAGGTTTACTTTTTGTAAGCTAAATTAGTGTACACTCTTTTGTTTTTAAAGTAAAATAGATACATATTTGAAATTTGATGAAAGCGGGAAGGAAAGTTTTAGTAAAAACTTTTTAGTAAAAGTTTTAGTAAAAACTTTTTAGTAAAAAAGTAACAACAATAAAAAATATATATGTCATGACAACATTATTGTAGCGCATTAATAAGAATATTAAACACAAATGAATTTTAAACAGTTATGGTTTTATTATTTCGAATTACAGAGATTCCTGTTTTCCAAGATATAAAATTTCAGATAGATAAATTTGTTGAAAATAAATTTTGCAAAGTGTTTGCTACAAATGTTGTTGATAGTAAAATTTGCTAACATAATAACAGATCGACTGTAGAAACCGAGCAAAATTTTTATCATTTACGTGATATATTCCATTTAAATAATCACAAAATAACAAAAATAATTCAATAAGAATTTTATTCAACTACAAATTCTATTCAATTTTTATCTAACTATCAGATTATATCGACCGATTCTATTAATAGAACATGAGCTTAATGTAACTAGTATTGATGCCAAATTGATGTTGAGATATTCAACTCAAATCTACTGATATTTTGCGTACTAAGATTATTATTATTATTGTAAATTCTCAAGAAATAGTTGCGACATGCACATATACAAATGTGTTTATCCATCCAACAAAAGGACTATGCCCAGTGTGGGTCCCGGCTGAACAGCATTGAGACCTAGCTAGGATTGTAGAGTATAAAAAAAGGGTTAAAAAAAAAGAGTTAAAAAGTTCCATATGCACAACTTTGTAAAATGAGTCCCTTGAGTACTACAGCTGTTCAAAGTATTATGACCATGTATTGTGTATCAAGTAGGGCTGGTTTTATTTCTCGAATCATCTAGTATCTGGAATATGTCCAATCTGGACGAAGACAACTAAAACCTTTTTTGGATCCTAAATGAATAGTTATAAGTGATAGAGAAATTCAAAATATGAAACAAAAGATTTTAATTGCCTAATTGAAATGTGGCCTATATATGGACTCTATCTCTCTTCAGCTTCCTCATTAGAACTCTCTAAAACTAAAAAAAACATTAACTGTTCTTGCTGGCATATGGATGTCTTTGTCAAAGTGTTGGGCATATCCCAGATACCATATAACTATCAACCGGATTAATGGACTGTACCAAATACATTTTAGATATTACTTCAATGTCTTTGGTACAATCCGTTATCGCCATTACCGCGGGAAGGTGCCCTGGACGCAGAAAAATTGAATAAGATTAGTGGTACATGGTCATAATAGCGAACTTTAGATAGTTTTAGTACTCAGGAAACTTATAAAGTTGGGCTTACGGAATTTTTGATTCTCTTTTGATACCTTAAAATTTTAGGCATGTCTCAAAGTTGTTCATCCGGGGCCCAAATTCCCTTATAAAACTGGACATATAGTCCTTTCCTGTATAATTAAAAATTTCAGATAAAATGTAATTCAATACTGGTTTTTTCTATTGTCATGACAAGCTGAAGAATTGAAAAAGAAAAACAAAAACTGTTAATTGTCATGATCTTCATTGTAGCCAGTTATTATTTGCAATGATTTTAAAGAAGTAAATGTGTGTCAGTCAAGAAAACCGCTTATTAAGCTTATTATATGCAACAATGTACACCTTATTTATCAAGCATTTACGTAACAAAATAATTTTCTTACACGCGATGCTGCAACAAAATAATAACGAAGAACCGGGATCTTACAGAAATGCGTAATAAAAATGGCACGGAACAGTTCCAATCACCTGACACTATTTACATGCCTCTAGACTTCTTATTATACGAGGTGTACCTGTCGATTTTATCGAATCAATCTGTATCGCACCGCTCGAGTGGGTGGCGATAGAACGAAGACTTGTTTTACATCGTGTACATAAAAATCGTTATATAAAAATAATCGGAGACACGTCCGGATCATCCATTATAAAATTCGTAGATATGTTATCTCACGATCACTCACACTCAAAAGACGTCGGAGACAAATAAAGAGTTAACGGACCTGAATAGGACCAACTCCAAAACTCTAAACTGATATCAAGGACGCTTGATGCGAAGTTTCGACTCTTCCAGAGTTTTCAATGTCGGAAAATGAATTCTCCGTTTTAACGCGTAAGCTGAGCGAACGCTCTCCGTTTTCTTGACGACTCTTAACCTCTTCGTAATCGTGAATATATACGCTGCCTTTAATATACCCTTTAATGTATACGCCAATATACGCTGCCTGCGCTGCTCCACCCCCCTCTACTTTGTATTAAATGACCACGTGATTACTAACTGTCATCGTGGACATATGACTTCAATTACTCCAATTAAAGGGCTGTGCACAATGGAAAAAATATTAGAAACAAACAGAAGTATTAATGCTCATATTTTCATAATCCTAGGCCTTATATTTAAGACTTCCTTAATTTATCTTCAGATACTCTACGAATTACTTTATTGGCATCTAAAGACAGAGCATCTAAAGATAACTTCTTCTTAATGACTCCTGTCTTCACTAAAGACAGAGAGAAATCTCTAAAGATGAACTTAAAGAAGCTTTAAATAAGCCCAAATAAGCCTGATAATGAATATGGGCACATGATTTCAACCTATCAGAAATCAATTACATCAGAATACACGATCTCTAATAGGTCCAAATCTTAATATTTATTTCTATTCCTAATATTTCCTCCATTGACAGGGTCTAACTTTGAGGCTGTAAGAAATTGACAAATCAGTCGAATATGAGAAAAATAATCGAGTATAAAGTTAGAAACGCATAGAAAAACATAAATTTATATTGATCCTAATCTGTTAAGTTATATACCGTAATAATCCGTAAGAATTAACCAATCATAGTCGACTATTCCGCTTCCATTCGACTTTGATTGGTCAATTCTTTGATTACGACGTAAATTAGCAAATAATGACCAAATAAATCCTTTAAACAATAAGTGAATCGTCCAATCACGGTAGAAAACACAGTAAAGTAGTTACTTGCTTTGGGTGCTTCATATTTCATATGGATGGATGCATTCAATACCTCTCTTTGGTTTATCTTTTTAGATTTAACGGAATATGCCAATCAGATGTAAGAATTCATTGGAGCATTTAGTAAGTTGTTGCAGCAGAGAAAAGTTTGAGAGCAATTATGACCACGATTAAGCTGTTATTAAATCTCATAATGTAAATATATCCATGATTTTGTGATTTTCTTTCGTGTAAATCTATAATAAATTTATAGAATGGTCTTGATTAGCGCAACCCAATTTACCCTATACGTTCATAACTATACACGGTGATACAAAAGTAACCTACACAATTGCATTTTACAATCGAATTCGCCATTGCTCATCATGAGCTCAGTGTGGATTGTTAGGTGTTTCTGACGTCCAGAGAAGGTATCTTGAGAACAACTGTGGTAACTTTAACTGTGATTTAGATTGCGTAATTTTGCGTTTAAATCGCTTGGCAAATCGTCGAGATTTCTTGCTAGACTTGGTACTGTTGCTGCGATAACAGCTTTTGGAGACATATGTCTAGCATTAACTGTAGTCCTCCCTAGTTAGGTTAATTCGTCATTGACTGTGTGATAAAGTTTGTTTATTATATAATAATATAAACTGGTGTTGCTAGCCTGGCGAGATGTTGAGATTATCGATCGTGCGGGCCACAGGCCTGGCAGGTGGAAGGCATTGCGCTGTCAGTTTCCATACGACGTCCAACAAGTCGCAACAGGAGCTGGTCGAGCTTTTCATCGACGACAAGCCTGTGCAAGTACCACCGGGAACAACAGTCCTGCAGGTTTGAGTCTATGTATTTTTCATATTCTTTCTACCTTCAGTTTTTTCGTATATCTTCTGTTGCAAAGAATAATATAATTTTTAAATCTATAATACATTATATATATATATATATATATTTACAAGTTGATTATCGGAAAGTCGCTGAAACTGAAGCTAGTTGTTATATTATAGTTAACAAGATACAAGTAAACATTACTATAAAAGGAACTTGTCATTTGTTTTAACTTTTAGTACATTACTCAAAGTGAATATATTCATTTATGGGCTGAAGAAAATAAATATAGAGAAATTGAAAATTTAGATGTTTGCATAGTATAACTATATAGGGGAGAGTAGTCTAAATCGGACCCGTGTTCCAAATAGGACCTTTTTAATTTAAATGAATACGGTTAAGCAGATTTGCGTCCTATTTATAATGTAAAGTCCTTATAACATACCGAACATGTGATAGCAGTTTGACAGATCTCTATCATAACATTTATAAAATAGACGCAAATATGTATTTTCAACCACCGTGCAAAAATTTTTTTAAAAAAGAAAATCCTTGTAAATCATTATTTAAAAGGTGTTAAAAATTTGAAAAGTAATTAATTTAAGATAATTAAAGAGTATAGAATGCAAAAATATCAAGCATTTTGTGATCACTTTTGCGGTTTATTGTAAAATTTGTTCCAAAGTTCGAAAGGACCCGTGTCCAAATCGGTCAGTACAGTGAATAACTTATAGACCTGGTTGTAGTACTGGTAATCGACTGACCAGATCTGGTCCAAGCAATTAAATCAGTAAAATATCATAAGTCATCAGACTCAGATTAGTTGAGTTTTATTGATTTCAATTCTAATAATATAAACAGTCAGTAATTTCTATTTCCGAAAAAAATTTTATCTTTGACTATCAAATTGCTCGTTTTTACTCAATACTAAGAAACACACATTAAAATATTTTAAAATTCTATCTAAAAATCCATAAAAATAGAAGTTTTTGATTCGAGGGGATTGGAACCATTGGTTCCAAATTGGACCGGAAAAAGCGTTTTTACATTTTCCATTATAGTTCAACACAGATGAGAGATACGTCAAAATGGTTTCAAGCAAAAATGAAGGGAATTAAATGATTTTTCCAATGACACCTTCGATTTTACGATCGGACTTTATTTACGTCTTATAGAGAGCAAAAACTGCAAATAGGTCCGATTTAGACCACTCTCTCCCCTATGTTTGGGAAATCTTGGATGTATAGTCATTTCCATGAAAAAAATTTTTAATTCATTGAAGATATAATTATAGTTATTAAAATGTGTATTTAATAGTATTTAAAAATATCTCTGTTAATGTGCAAATTCATCGAAGATTAACTTTTTTTTTTAAACATATTACTGAGTGATACAATTTCACACACACACGCATTTCTTTTGTATTGTATGCAAATAAAAAATAATAAAACTAATTGGTTTCTTTTACAATATAGTATTTAATGTATTATAGCTGTCTACTCATTACAAAATAATACAAAATAGCAATTTAATTTCAGCAACTTCCTAATATGTAAGAATTCTTAATTAAGAGACATAGTTTTCAAGATATTTGTGAAAATAAATAAAATCGAAGTGACATTTAGCTAACAGTAGTAAATAAGTTTATTTCAGTATAAAGATAAAATTATCACAATCTTTATAAAGTAAAATTTACATTCTAAAACTAATAAACGATATTTTTGTTTCATCATAAAAGACTACCACTTTTATATAGAAATTGTAATTTTAAATTATAAACAACAAAAAAGGAGATTCTCATTTATATGTATATAAATATTATTTTAATATGCACATTGCACTTAATAATAAAATAGGTAATAACATTCATGTGAAAAAATTTTTCGTTTAGGCTGCTGCCAAGGTGGGAGTTGAAATACCAAGATTCTGTTATCATGAACGTCTTGCTGTAGCTGGAAATTGCAGGATGTGTCTTGTTGAAATAGAGAAGCAAGTTAAGGTAATAGCTATTAGGTATTTTGCTATTCTCTCTATTGTATAACAACAGAATAGCTAAAAAAATAAAATGAGTCAATAATTAATAAATGGTACTGTCTTAAATCAATCTTACAGCCAGTTGCTGCATGCGCTATGCCAGTAATGAAAGGCTGGAGAGTGAAAACCAACTCTGACCTCACACGGAAAGCTCGCGAGGGTGTTATGGAATTTCTGTTGGTTAATCATCCGCTGGACTGTCCAATCTGTGACCAGGGTGGCGAGTGTGATTTACAAGATCAAAGTATGGCTTTCGGAACTGACAGGAGTAGGTTCGTTGACATTAATTTCTCTGGAAAAAGAGCAGTCGAGGATAAGGACATGGGGCCATTAATCAAGACAGTTATGACACGCTGCATACACTGCACAAGGTGTATTCGATTCGCTTCGGAAGTAGCTGGTATTGATGACTTAGGAACTACAGGTCGTGGCAATGATATGCAGGTAAATTGAATATTTTATATATATTTCAAATATAATCATTCGTTTATTACAAATATGTATCGTTTAAAGAAAAAGATAAATTGTTTTTTGGTAATTCTTGTTATAAGACTGTAGCGAGAATTTCAGATTCTTGAAATATATACATATATCAATCTATATCTAAAGACACGGTAGTGTCTCGGCGTTAAGACATGGCGCGATATAACATATTTTATATTTAACTATTTATTAAATAACGTTCTTAAAAATTGTATGACAATTATATAATGATTTTAAAGGTGGGAACATATGTTGAGAAAATGTTCTTATCAGAATTGTCTGGCAATATCATCGATCTCTGTCCAGTGGGTGCACTAACTAGTAAGCCATATGCGTTTGTTGCTCGTCCCTGGGAGACACGTCGTACTGACAGTATTGATGTTCATGATGCTGTTGGTAGTAATATAGTTATCTCTCACAGAACTGGAGAGGTCCTAAGAATACTACCAAGAGTAAATGAGGTAAATTGTAAATATCTTTAATATACATATATATATATATATATATATATATATGTGCATATATTTTTACAATAAAGAACATAAAAGATGCTTAATTGTGTTACACGTTACTAATAATAATTAATGATGATAATTTTTCTAGGAAGTAAACGAGGAATGGCTCTCAGACAAAGCTCGTTTCTCATATGATGGACTCAAAAGGCAAAGACTTATTACTCCAATGATGAAGATCAACGGAAAATTGGAAGCTGTGGATTGGGAAGATGCACTTGTTGCTGGTAGGATTGATTAGTATTTATTACGCATATGCACTTAACAGATCTGTCATGTTTCGTATATGTATAATAAAATTGTTCAGTAACATTCAGTTCTTTATATTGATTAGCCGCTAGACCTCTAGCGAATATACCAGCGGACAAATGCGCCGCGATTGCTGGGAAATTGACAGACGCGGAAGCCCTTATTGCTATGAAAGATTTAGTGAACAAATTAGGCAGCGAGGGACTAGCCACGGAACAATGCTTCCCGAAAGATGGTTCGGGTATCGATCTCAGAAGTAGCTATCTTCTGAACAACACTATTGCTGCAGTTGAAGACGCAGATGTTGTAATATTAATTGGTACAAATCCAAGATATGAAGCACCACTAATAAACACACGTCTTAGGAAGGGCTATCTACATGGTGAACAAACAATTGCCCTCATTGGCCCGGATGTAGACCTGACATATGAACATGAGGTATCGTCAATTTTTATCTATTTTAGGGAAACGATATGTAGAATATTTTACAAAATGTAATTTTTTTTTATATAGCATTTAGGAGAGTCTTTTGATATAATAACAAAATTACGAAACGGTTCGCATCCTTTCTGTGCGACTCTGAAAGAGGCTAAAAAACCACTCGTTATCTTGGGCGCCGACCAGCTAACTCGACAGGATGGAGCTAAAATTCTCTATGAAACGCAAGCATTAGCGAAGGCTTTAGGAGATAACACAAAAGTGAGTCAGTACTGACTTCTTTTGTATAGTAATCTTATAGAAATTATATTAATTGTATATTTTGCTTTAGGCTCCCCAGGATTGGAAGGTTTTGAACATACTGCATACAAACGCATCTCAAGTCGCCGCCTTAGATATCGGCTATGGTTCGACTGTAGAAGAAATTAAGGAACAACAACCAAAAATTCTATTTCTTTTGGGCGCTGATGACGCAAATATTAAGAAAGAAGATTTTCCAAACACATTTATCATTTATATAGGCATGTATACCACAATCCTAAAGATATATGTAAAGTTAATTGTATTTATATTCTAATATCAAGTTACAAATGATTCATGATTGAATATCATTTATGATTCTAGGAAGTCATGGTGATGCTGGAGCAGCCATTGCGGATGTTGTACTAGCTGGAGCAGCATACACTGAAAAAGTCGCAAGTTACGTTAATACAGAAGGTCGCTCCCAACAAACGTGCGCAGCAATTACGCCGCCTGGCTTAGCACGACCAGATTGGAAAATTATTCGCGCTCTTTCTGAAGTAAATAAATTTTTATAGCAAAATCTTGCGTTGCCTGTTAAGTAATTAAGTCAAGATACGAAATATCGCATGTTTTTGTTAAATTTGTAGCTGGCTGGAGTTACTTTGCCCTATGATAATCTGAATGACGTAAGATTCAGGCTTGAAGAGGTTGCACCTCATCTGGTCAGATATGGCAATGTTGAGCCAGCTAATTTCTTTAAGCAAGCTTTGGAAATAGCTAAGGTTTGTATCTTGTGATTGGATAAATATTTTAAATTTAAAATAATATTATCTTTACATATTGTTCGTTATGTACATGTAGCATCAGTCTGGAGGATCATTTTCATCAGATCCTGTGGACATCAAACATAAGACGTTGGATCAGTTCTTCATGACTGACGTAGTGTCACGAGCGTCTTTAACTATGGCAAAGTGCGTTCAAGCAGTCATGAAACAACGACAAAGTGTAGTATAAATCTGTATCTGATATTGCATTGGATAAAATTCTCATCTGCTAGTTATTTGATATTATTGGCTATAGATATGACAAGATTCCGCAGCCAATGACAAAAGAATTCCAGATACATAAAAAAAGCATTAAGATGTATCTATAGAGTTCTATTATACCATTGTATATTAAATTATTGAAAATGGGAATTTACAAATGTTATCCCTGTCAGTCCTATTGTACATTCGTAGTTAGAATAAGTTATTTAAAATAAATATAATAAAAATATATTTCTTTTGTACAACTCTTTATAAACATCGTAAAAATTGCACTGGACGTCAAATTTTGTTTAACACATATATTGTTACGCCCGCGAAAGACATCCTTCGGCTCGAGTGGTGTCGCGTTACCTTAAGAAGATAGCCGCGAGAAGCGTGTCTTGTCAATAAGAGAGAATTCGATTTAGATTTTGACGGATAAAGATTCTCTGTACAGACGCGCGCTTCCTTCTTGAATAAAATGAGTTCTTTTATAACGAGTATACTCTTCTTATCGTGCGTGCGTCACATTTCTCTCCGTGTGTCCCTGCAAGTGCGTGCGTGTGCGTGTGGCACGAAAGCGGTGCGGCAGACGCCACAGTGCGGCGGAACTCTGATTTTGCGGTCAAAATTCGAAAAGTCAAAGAAACGATCTGCAATTTGGTATTTGGTACTAAAACATATTGTTTTGTGGTTATTAGGGTCTGTGACTACGAATTTATGAAAAATGAAAAAATTCAAAATGCAATATGGCGATACATTTTTATTGAAATTAAACAGTGACATACAAATTAAGAGTTTATTAATATAAAATTATATTATAAAAAGTTTTCATGATCGTTGTCGTAACAGTTATCTACATCTGTGCCTGCCTCAGAGGCCGAGCTACTTTCAACCATCTCTGGTTCATCTTGAATATATAAAGATGGAGGTAATAATAAATTAATGGTTTCTGCGGACAAAGATTTGAGCGGTTTAACCGGCAACTTTCGGCAACTGGAAATATATGGATCAGATGTTACTAAAAATCTTTTAAAAACATCCTTCATTGTTCTTTTACGATAATTTTTTTCTTGCAAAGCGCAGGTGATATATTCTAAAAAATTTGTTACAGGCCTTCTGCGCATCTTCGGACATTTGACCGATAAGTAACACTGAATTTTGTATTATTTGTGGGCCATGAATTAAAAGTTTATGGACTAAAGTAGGCATGCAATACCAATGAAATGATTCAACGATTTTTCTAGCTAATTCCACGGCATACTGCCGAAAATTGTCCACATTAATATCATGACCACATGATATAGCTTGCAATATAACATAAAATCGATGTATAATATCTTGATCAATTCCAGTTATTTTTACAGATTGTTCATATTTTTCGAAAAAACATCGAGCAGTATTCCCATCATTAGAAATTCCACTGCCGACTTTCGGCTTGTCAACATTCAAGCCCAATTCAGTTTTAACAGCTGCTTGTGTATTTCTTTTCCTTCTTGCAACCGATTCTTTTTCTTCATTTGAACGAGCCTGCCATTTTTGGATGTCTAATTTGTAGGACAAATGTAATAAAAATTCAAAGCACCGAATCCAACAATGTAAAGACGATAGGCCGAATTTTAAGTGCTCTGTGATAATTTCCTGGTTTAACATTTTATCCATATCGTTAAAACTTTTAGATGTGCAATTGCATAGATAACAACGCATCGCAGACGTTGTATCTGACAATGAATTGCATACTTTGGTATCTATCATTGTCAACGTTAAAATACATGTAACACATACTTTTTTCCGTCAACAGTAGTTTCGAACGGATTTAAATTATTTATTTGCTCTTCTACATAATCAGTTGTTTTTTTTTTGTTAAATCCACTGATTCTTTTGCACATTCAATTTTAATGGGCCGACAAAATCTTGGCGATGATGGTCTCGGATTTTTCCAGACTACAGTACTTTCCTTTGTCAAAGAGTCTACGTGTACAAGTTGCAATGGGACATAAGACGTAAAAAAATTACTTTCATCACTATTACTGTTTTCGTCGAGCTTATGTTTGTATTCATTGTGTCCTGAACTACCATCGCAGCCCCACTTACCAATTAAAATTAAGTTTTCGAGTTTTTTCTCTAATAAAGTTTTTATAACTTCCATTTGATAAAGTATAATGCATTCAATTGTGTGATCAAGTAGATGCTGCAATTTTACTTCTGCTTCATTTGCAGTGATAGAAAGACCTTCAACTGGATAACATTTTAATTTTGCTGTTTGTAGTTTTTTATATGATGGAATCATCTTTGATTTTTTCTGCAAATGAGCATTTCGTAGCTGCTGATATTTACTTTGCGATAATCCCAGTTCTATAAATAATGATAAAGCTTCGTCATTAGTAAACGGCAAATTAGTATTTACGGAGTCAAAGATATTCTATACTTTGCAGCTTTAGTAGGACTCCCTTCTGAGATATCTTTCACCACTTTTGCGAAATCAGTTTTTCCTTCGGACCGCAATTTACTCGTTGCTGAATAAAGGAGTGCTTCAGTCGATATTAATGTCGCTCGTAATCCTTCAGTTTTTCTGCGTTTACTTCGTTCAGAAAACTGAAAAACCGAGTTGTGGCCGACCGGAATTAGGCTTGTTTTCATCAGATTTATTTTCTTCTGAATCTTTGCTTTTCATTTTTGTTTTTAGTTCAACAGATTTCTGCAGCCAATCATGATTTTTTTTTTTTTAATTTATGTTCCGACCTGGCGCATTCATTCTATCTTGTTCTCATCTTGAACACCAAATCTTTTATTTTCTCTTTTTCGTCATCTGACAATATGTATTCGGAACCTCGTTTTTCGGAAAAAAATTGTTTAATTCTTGAATATATATTTGTCACATCTTCTTTAAAAATAGATTTTATAACATGAAACAATTGCAGTCTCGTGAATCCTCCTTCAGTCGAAGTATTGGAACCTAAAAAACAAATAACACTGTTAAATATGATTGTTATGGGAAACATTTTAATACATCAGATGACATTTATAGCTTAAAAAAATCAAATAAATCTTATATATAAAGGACCGTCTTTGTCTGTTTTACAAGGCAACTTTTGTACAGTTTAAAAATAATTAAGTTGTATTAATATACGAAATAACAATTTTAAGCTTATGTTATATACGCCGTACATCCGTACATAAGCCGGCAATGTCGACAATTTAATACAGGTTATGTTGCTTTGTTTTCATGTAGTTTTGTTGCCCAATTTATCCAATATAGTTAGTTTTAATCCAAGAAAAAATTCAATAATGCTTACAATATCTACCAGGGTTATTTCTTTCATTTATTATTATAACTCTTGAAACGATTCATTTTAGAAAAAAATTTATAAAAACTCAAGTTGCAGCTAGGTGCAGCTGAATTTTGTTTTATTTAGTAGATAATACTTTTATGAATTATCTCCAACGCACTTTAAAGCAGCAATGTACAGCAATCTATTACTTTTTCATCCAACAATTCAAATTTTAATAATAACAGAAAAAAGAATTCGTTTATATTTCTATTTCTAACAATTTTCTATTTAATAATTAATTGCCAGAAATTTTTTCACATATTTTACTAACCATCAGTTGAAGATTCTATTTTGTCCTGCTTGATTTTGTTTACTTCCGCAACTTTCATTCAACCGTTAAGACGCGTCTACCGTTAGCTGTAAAGGCCCGTCTACAATACACGTAGTAAGCTTGGTTTAAGAAGTAAGAGTAGGTTTAAGGAGCAAAGAGTAAGGAGCTTACGCTAGTCTCGTCTACAATACAGAGGAGTAGAAATCGGGGTAGAGATGGCATTGTCATCATTCAATAAGTTATTTCAATACTACTATGTACATCATCACAAAGTTCCCAAAAAACAAACATCACCAGATATTAAAAAGAGAAAACGTGATCCTTTCAAAAAGTTCTTGCTGTAGTTCTTGCTAAATAGGTTATTATTTACCATGAGAGAATGGATTATCAATTAATTGCGACAAGTTCGTTCCTCATTGCGTGTCATCAGCATTTGATATTACAATGGAAACAACGAAAACAAAGAGAACGTGGCCATGGAAGAAGAAGGTGGTGGGTCCGTCCTATAAATCGAAATAAAGATGAACAAGGTTTCCTTTTAAATCTTATTAGAGAAATGGAGATCCAAGATCACGAGAAATTCTATCGTACTTTTCGAATGTGGCCCGAGCAGTTTAATTGGCTACTTGATCAAGTGCAAGATAAATTGCAGAAACGAAGCCGGAGGACTCCGTTAGATCCTAAGCTACGCTTACAAGTGACCCTTTTGTGAGTATTCAGGAAATTAGTTTATATTGAAATTCGGTATTTGATACAATTCTACTATTTTTAGATATCTGGCACAAGGAGATTCTATTTTGAGCAAACACAATGAGTTCCGCATAGGAAGATCAACAGCGCATAAAATCATTCCTGAGACTTGTCAAGCGATTTGGGAAACATTACAACCCATTTTTCTCCCACCAATGGATCGTAATTCATGGAATGAAGTAGCAAATAGATTTATGGAGAAATGGCAGTTTCCTAATTGTCTTGGTGCCATTGATGGGAAACATATCCGCATTAAAGCTCCTCCCATGTCAGGGTCCAAGTTTTTTAATTATAAGAAATTCTTCAGCATTGTGTTGATGGCTGCTTGCTATGCAGAGTATAAGTTTACATGGGTGGATATTGGACAATATGGTATGTATACAATATATAATAGTGCATCTTATTATCTTGATTATCTAAATAAAATGCAGCGTATTGTAAGTAACCCATATCATATTTTTGTTTGTAGGATCAGTGAGTGATGGTGGTGTTTGGAACAATACGGATTTTGCGCAGGATTTAGAAGCAGGAGAAGTTAATTTACCACCACCTTCTTCACTCCCTGGTACAGATGTTCCATTTCCCTACGTCTTTGTTGCAGATGAAGCATTTCCATTGAGGAATTACTTGATGAGACCGTTTCCTAAGAAAAATGAAAGAATGTCTGATGAGGAACGCATCTTCAACTATCGGTTGTCAAGAGCCAGGAGAACAATTGAGAACGCGTTTGCAATTCTGACAATAAAATGGGAAATTCTACTTTCATGTCTAAGCTGTTCCCCAGAACATGCTGAACAGATTGTAAAAGCCATAATATGTCTACATAATTTTTTGATTACATGTAGTCGTTCTGAATATTGCCCTCAGTTTAGGAATACTGAGCACAATGATGAAATTGAAACACGGATTAGTCAATCATTGTTTTACAACTTAGGTAGAGTAGGTGCAAATAGAAGTAGTCGCGTTGCAAACGGAATGAGAAATTACTTAAAGCAATATTTTGTTTCTGAAATTGGTCAAGAGCAAGCACCTTGGTAAAATGAAAGGGCACTTTATGGTCACTTTATAAATATGCCAGTTTAATTAAAAACAAATAAACAAGCTAATATATTTAAATTCGACGTTATTTATGCAGATATTAGACGTTAATTAGCAGATGTATATAGTTATACTATCAAAAGATTAATTATTAAAAACTTATTATTTGGTTAAGGACATATAAAAAGATCACAGTACAAAAGTTGTAGTCATATCCTATTGCCACACATTGTATATTATAAGTAGCATTATTAAACTATTGCAAAATTTACTTTTTGCACGTAAAAGAGAAAATATTACTTTAACATATTCTGAAAAGATTTTGAAAAAAAATTGTATTAATTGATAAATTCTTTAACTGCGTATGAGAGAGAGAAGTTGTATTATTATATTTGTTTAATTTAATGAATACTTAGAGTTTTACAATTAATCCGCAAATGATATCCAATTTAATTTATACATATAACAGAATTATAATATTTTGTCTACAATATATATTGTGATATGATAATGAAAGATTCAACAACAGAATAACATGTACCAAAAGAAGCATTCACGTTAATGTAGAATAATTTAATAATTATTAGTATAATTATATTACAGTAAACACACTTTTTTGCCCTTTTTAAATTTTCCAGTTTATATTTAAACAATCCTTGAAGATCAAAAGCGAAGGCGATATATAAAAACAGAAAGCTAAGAAAGTGTAATTAAATATATACCTACGGTAGCCATAAATTTAATATGCAATGTATATTTTCCATACACATACATATATAAAGTTAATATGACTAGGATAATATATTTCAGATTTTCGTACTGTATTATTTTACTATTAATAAAATTACATAAACACTGTTTACTTGATTTTTCATTAGCATGGAATAAGGAATTTAATTAAAAATGAATATCTGTTAAGATTTATCTTAATTAATATTTTTAATTAATATTCTTTAATATTTCTACTTCAAATCTTTTCTTAACTAAACGTATTCATACATTTATTACAAGCATTATTAAATGCTTTACATATAAAATTTAAAAAAGTAAGAACTTGTACATAGCAAATATTTGAAATATAGTGTGACCACAAAGTAGGTTTATAAGTTTATTTTTCATACATTATTAAATAAACATTCCGCATATAAAGATAAAAATAGAAAACTTACTCTTAAATATATGTTTTATCACAGAGAAAGATTCATATATTAATGCTCTGCGTATAAAAATAACAAAAACATAAAGTCTTATTAAACATGTTAAACACATGTTTTATCACAGAGAAAGATTCATATGTTAAATGCTCTGCGTATAAAAATAACAAAAAAATAAAATCTTATTAAACATGTTAAACACATGTTTTATCACAGAGAAAGATTCATATGTTAAATGCTCTGCGTATAAAAATAACAAAAAAATAAAATCTTATTAAACATGTTAAACACATGTTTTATCACAGAGAAAGATTCATGTGTTAAATGCTCTGCGTATAAAAATAACAAAAAATAATATCCTATTAAACACGTTTTATCACACGCACGCACGCACGCACGCACGCACGCACGCACGCACGCACACAGAGAGAGAGAGAGAGAGAGAGAGAGAGAGATTTTTATATTAAATGCTTTCCATATAAAAAATTAAAAAAATTAAAAACTTACTAAACATGTTAAACGTGTTTTATCACTGAGAAATATTAACTGTTCAATATTTTCAAACATAAAAAATGTTACGATTTTTTCTTTGCAAAATCATTAATGCTGGAGAGAATATGTATAAGACAATCCATCTGATATTCCATAGGAACTTTGTTCAATCCCAAAGCTATGGGTCCTATCATGGTTTGTACTTCAGAAGTCACTTCAGATACAGCCAGCTGCTTTGATGTTGGATTCTTTAGCACAGTCTCCAATGTATTGGCCAGCGAAGAAATATTCTTGGAAGATTGTAGCATTATTGCATCTTCTTCATCAGTTAAGCCACGTTTTCTCTTCTTAATATCTGATGGTGGTGTTTGTTTCTTGGGAACAATTTTAGAGACTGCAGCTTTCAATACACTTGCAGAAGCATTGTCTGACAAAATCGATAAATTGCTTGGATCAAGTGTACTTGATGAGTCCTTAGAATTCACTTTAGAGAACACCTCTTCATCCTTACTTGAAGATTCTAAACCAGAATAAATATAGAACATGAGTATGCACAATAACTATCACTTGCAGTATACTTAATAATAATTCCATTTCATTATTGTTTACCTGTAAAGAATTCAAACATATTCAATACATCTGAGCTGTTATCAGAATTACTTTGTGATAATGTACATGGTGGTGTTGAAATAAGTTGCTGTGAGGCTAATGAATTCAAAACAGAATTATTTTGTGATGATGTACATGGTGGTGTTGAAATAAGTTGCTGTGAGGCTAATGGATTCGAAACAGAATTATTTTGTGATGATGTACGTGGTAGTATTGAAATAAATCGCTGTGAGGCTAATGAGTTCGAAACAGAATTACTTTGTGATGATGTACATGGTGTTGAAATAAGTCGCTGTGAGGCTAATGAATTTAATAAATTCGAAGCCTTGTTATGTATAGGTTTAGAATGCCGGTAGTTTGATGTTGTTCTACATAAATATGATAATCTTAAACATAAACTCAAATATAATCTGTATATAATATACAACCATTGCATGATTACTCACTGTCTAGGTTGAATGTGATCAACAAGAAACATTAAATCATTATATAATATCCAATTCGACTTATATGCAGTATCATTTCCACCTGCACCAGATCGTGCTTGCGACTGCAGAATCTTTCGGCGTTCTTTTCCAAATTTCTGTCACAAACGGTAAAATTCCTTTTATGTAGCGAGTCCTGTAAACACGTATATTACGAGGACAGAAATACATACAAGAACTCTAATCTTGTTTTTCATTGTTATCTACATCGTACTTACCAGTCATTGGTGGTACACACAAGGCTCCAATATGAGTCCATATTAGATACTTATCACTTTTTTTATTGTAACCTTTATGTTTTTTTTCATACAATATAGGATTTTCTCTTACTAGATCTATCAATGTTCTCCATGTGACAATTTGCGCTTCTGATGCTTCAGATTCTGTGACTTCCAAATCCTCTTCCAAATCCTTTTCAAAGTCTTCCATATTCATATTAATGACAAGAGAAACAAGCAAGAAATTGTTCAATTTTTAGAAAGAAATTATGTGATAGAATTGCTCCTTTTATTAAAAATTGTATTTGTAGGTTAGTTCTAGGTTCTAGGTTAGCACACCGGCCGACAATCTAACTACGTACATATATGGAATTATTCGAAATAGATTCGATTTCAGTCGAATTATTTAACTATTTCCTAGATTTCTGTTGTATTTTCTAAGAAAAATTTTTACGGAATATATTCGATCGAAATCTATCCGAATTAATTCCATAATACATGCCCCCTGATAGGCTGAGCGTAAATGTAAGGACTGAAGTAAGAGTAAGGCTGGAGTCTAAAGGCCCGTCTACAATACACGGAGTAAGAAGTAAGAGTAAGAAATTGACCAATTACAGTCGAATGTGAAAAGAATAATCGACTGTGATTGGTCAATTTCTTACTCTTACTTCTTACTCCGTATATTGTAGACGACGCCCCATGAGGTGTATTTACCGCGTATCGCGTAACCGCGTAACCAATCAGAAGCGATCCGCTGTTGTGATTTCGTGTTTTACTGATTATTGATTGGTTACGCGGTTACGCAATACGCGGCAAATATGCTTCATGGGACTCCACCCTAAGAAATAAAATAAATTTATTTCGCTACGCCTACATCTACACCTATTAGGTGTCGTCTACAATACACGGAGTAAGAAGTAAGAGTAAGAAATTGACCAATCACAGTCGATTATTCTTCTCACATTCGACTGTGATTGGTCAATTTCTTACTCTTACTTCTTACTCCGTGCATTGTAGACGGGCCTTTACACCTACTCTTATGCGTGGTCTACAATGGCAGTAGCAGTAGTGGATTAGGTTGTAAGAGTAAGAAATTGACCAATTGCAGTCGATTATTCTTCTCACATCATTCGACTGTGATTGGTCAATTTCTTACTCTTACAACCTAATCCACTACTGCTACTGTCATTGTAGACCACACATTACTTCTTAAACCAAGCTTACTACGTGTATTGTAGACGGGCCTTAATAAGATTTAAAAGGAAACCTTGTTCATCTTTATTTCGATTTATAGGACGGACCCACCACCTTCTTCTTCCATGGCCACGTTCTCTTTGTTTTCGTTGTTTCCATTGTAATATCAAATGCTGATGACACGCAATGAGGAACGAACTTGTCGCAATTAATTGATAATCCATTCTCTCATGGCAAATAATAACCTATTTAGCAAGAACTACAGCAAGAACTTTTTGAAAGGATCACGTTTTCTCTATTTAATATCTGGTGATGTTTGTTTTTTGGGAACTTTGTGATGATGTACATGGTAGTATTGAAATAACTTATTGAACGATGACAATGCCATCTCTACCCCGATTTCTACTCCTCTGTATTGTAGACGAGACTAGCGTAAGCTCCTTACTCTTTGCTCCTTAAACCTACTTACTTCTTAAACCAAGCTTACTACGTGTATTGTAGACGGGCCTAGACTACAATAGTGCAGCGCTTGGACGAAGGCCACATTCCGAATGACATTGACGAGGGGATTTAGTTAAGGAACGTTACTGTGATCGTTTTTCGTTTCTTAGGGGATCCCTTTGGCCAACCCAAACAGTGAAAAAACCCCAACTAGAAACTTTTTTTTAGAATTTTGGCCGCAAAATCAGAGTTCCACCGCACTGTGTAGACGTGACAATATGTAGGAATGGTTGGCATCAATTTCTTCAGTTCAAATGTAATCTGCTTTTACAATTAATTACATTTTTTACAAATTTTCTGTTTCACATTAGAATATATATTAAAACATAGTTATTACACAGAATTAGAATGAAATTGTAGTCCAATTTACTTAAAATATCTATTCATTAAATCAAATTTATACATTTTAACTTCTAGAGACCGAATATCTATTTATACAATTATGTGTATGTATTTGTGTACAAATTTGCAATTATTCGAATATACATTTGCAAATGTGCAAATATATATACACATCTGTATATATATTTTGTTTATTTATGACACATTAAGTGAAATCTTACAAAATATGGAAAAGAAAAGGTTTACAGGTAAAAGAATTCTGTTATTAATTTATTTGAAAGAACGTCAATTAAAGTGTCTTAATTACTTGATTCTGGTTGATCATCTGTGTCAAGTTCACCCGAACTTTCATCAGATTCAACCTAAAAAGAGAGAAGATACTTATTTTGTTTATCATATATTATATGAAGAACAGCTTCATAGCACATACCTTATCCCCTAATTCAATTAATCTTTCTTTATACAGTGTAATTTTACTATCTTGATCTGTTAAGAGTTCTAAAAGAGCTTCTTGATCTTTCTTTAATTTTTCAAGCTCATCAATCTTCAATTTCAATTGAGATTTCAAATATGATTCCTTGTTTTCTTTGTCCTTCTCATTGTGTTGTTGCATTATGTGCGTATATTCCGCTAAACGATTTTCTAAATCTGCGACCATTGTTTTATACGTTTGCAATTCCTTTTCCAAATCTAGATTATTACTAGAAGCGCTTGTTTCTTTTCCATCTCCTATATTAGCTTGTGCAGCTCGAAGAACCAAATTTTGATCTCGTAGATGACTAACAGTTGAGCGAAGTTCTTGTACTTGTGCCTACAAAAATGTTAAAAAAAATTTTTTAATGTATTCTATAAATTTATATTTTTCTAAAAAGAAATTTAGTTTCTACCTCAAATTCTTGTTTTTCTTTTGTAAGAAAATCATTAGCTTGATTTAGCCTTTGAATTTGTATATCCTGCTCTCTAATAAGATCTTTGTATTGTGAAATTAATGTATTATCAGGTAAATTCATTACAGATAATTGATTCTTGTTCTCATTATTAGCATCTATCACCGATTTTATTATAACACCTAAAAAAAAAATGAAAAATCTTATTTACATTTTAAAAAAGTTGACAATATTAATTTTCTTTATGATTGTAAAAAATTTGAATGTTTGACATATCTAAGTACCTTCCAAACTTTTTAACAACCTGCAAAATTCGTGATCCAATAAAAGTTCCGACGGATTCTTAGCTGAAGGCTGTGGATGTTTTAGTGTTCGGGAATATATCTCGTGTCTAGCAATACCACCGATTGCATCTTGAAACTTTTCCCAACCTATTCTATTCTCTATTAAATTGCACACTTTTTCCTGTAAAATAATATAGATAAGTTTTATTAGTTGCACATTATTCACTTTATATATCGGATTTGTACAAATATCAATAGTATTTACTTTTGTATAAGTAGGAACGCTATCATCATTGAAGTGTACGCAAATACCGATAAGCAAGGCGCACATACTCTGCAGTAAGGTCTCTTGTAAATCATCGTTATTTTCTTGTGATGACAAAAGAGCTGTTAAATACGCTACTGAGGAATCGATAGCCAGGAATGATTTTACAGCAAGTGGACAGTATGAGGTCCATCGACAAAGCAGAATCAGCAGGCCTAATTTACACTGCGTTTTGTTACCCTGCTGTAATAACATAACACACTGTTGCATAAGCGTCACTGGTGGTTTTCCAATATTGGTTGCGAGAAGTACTCTTAAAAGTTGTTCCTTTTGACTTATGTTCTCGATCAGAGCATGAGATAACGCCACAGCGGAGAACCAATTTGACAAAGAATCTATAGAGAATAATCCGCCACACAATAACTGTCCTAACAACAGATATACACAAAATAGTCGCGTTATTTCACGCAGTTTAGTCAAAAACGTTTATCTAAAATTAGAGGTATTTTTTTACATTATACATTTATAAAAGAGATTACGAACCTGTAGTTAGTGATGGTGCCTCATTGCCTTGTGGTAATAAAGTCTGGACTAACTGCGTTTGTCCTACCTCATTCTTGTACAGGAAGCATTGAAAGCAATATAATACTGAACATCGCAAAACAAATGGTTGTTTTTCATTCACCATGGACATTAGTAAGACAACAATAGCCGGCCTATAATATACTTATATGTAATTTGTAAGTCTTTTATTATTCTGAAAAATATGTGTGTGCGATAGAAAATGGATGAGATTAACATGTATCTAAGATATACCTTGGAGGAGTGCTTGGTGCCATAACACCCGCCAAAAATTCTTGATTACTAGCATTCCCTCTTATTACTTCTGCTACAGTGTTAATGGTCTCTGTTAATACATCCGCTGGTACGCCGCTAGCCATCAATATATCGCACAAAGCTTGCAATAATCCGCATGCTCTCATAGTTCGTTGACAAGCTGCGACTGCCTTCATATATACAATTGTTTAGTTATTAATTAAAAATATACAGACATTGGAAATTTTATATAGCGCCACAATATTATTTTTTACCTGAGCAGGAGCACTCGGTGCTACTAACGCTCGTACAACTTGTACCATGCAATGAACATTAGAAACTTTCTGAGGACTCCATCCACCAAGATTATTATCCTCCATTTCATTGGGAATTTGAAACATTGGTGTTAATTTCTGAATGTAGCTACCTGCATAATGCAACACAAAAATTATTATAAAACAATGAGATTATAAAAAGTGTCGGAAAAATCTAATTGTATGAGTATATTACCTTCTTTAAAAAAGTTTTGATTACTAACGTTTCCTCTGAGAAGATTTAACATTAATAGAAGGCAATCTTCCACAACAATACCACCATCTGCATTACCCTCTTGGTCGATGACATCAAATATGCGATCAAATGCATTTTCAAATGCTACTATTTTTTGTATGTTAGCATTTCCTTTTGTTAATTGGATGAGCAGCAATAAGACCTATATAAATAATGTATTATAAACAAAGCATTCTCATTATATTCCTGAAACTTGTTATATTCCTCATTGATAAATTTAGCTTACATCATTGCGTATAACTTCTCTGCTATCACTCAGCAAATCCATCAATTTAGAGACACCCATAGGACTGACCAAGATTATTTCCTGAATATCTTTAGACCTGTTTGCTAATAAATGCGTCAGTAACTTAAGCGCTGGCCACCTGACACGAAAGTCAAACTCTTCAAGAAATGCCAGCACCAAACCAATGCTATCTGAATGCTTGATAAATATTTCTGTAAATTGTTCCCCTATCTTGTTCTTAGGACCGTGTTTATCCACTAAAACAATACAAAGAAATTAGATATAAAATTAATATAAAAATAAACTCAAGATGTATTCTCTGTGACTGAAGTATATGCTTGTTATATTTAAAATAAGATAAATATCTTAGTTTACACCATTCATTTAATGTACCAAACTAGCAGCTTTCTATTAAATTATCTTAATTTCAGCAATGCATGTAAACATATATGCACAATACATGTATTTATGTGATTATCTTGATGTATATTGTACCATCTTAATATATCTTTTAAATACACCAATGAAATTAAGATATATATGATTTAATAGAAAATTATTAATTCAAGAATATTTAAATAACGATATTAAAGAAATCTTCAATAATCATGTACATTAGGCTATGTATTTGACAAAAACAAGCTAGGAAGTTTTAGTGTAGTGCAACAAGAATAGTCATTTAATCTTACCCTCCTCATCAAACATTTCAGGATTTGTTATATTGCAGAGAGTATCCAAGGCCAAGCCGATTATCTCACAATCTGTTCTGTCCATCTCCAGCACTTGTCTCAATGCATCCATTCCTTGAGCACCTACTTCCACACGGAACGTGCGAGACATTGCCTTGAGCGCACGGCAAGCATCTCTTCTATCATCGAGCAGACTAGAAGATTGCAACCTGTCTACTAGTCTCTCCACCTGTATCAAAACATACAAATATTGTAAGAGCAACAGCTAGCTTTGCATATTGCAAGCTATTTACAATTTAGTTTACCAACAGAAAGCTTTATTGATAATTAACAGCAACATAATCACACAGAAATGCACAGCGTTTATTTAAAACATAGGGAAGTAACTTTCAGCTTGTGAAACATATATTTGTTGGTTCCACTCACTGTATCGGCGCCCGTTGACTGTGTACCAGTGGGAGCGGTTCCTAAGACGGATTTCAGACTGCTTTTAAAATATTCCATTTCTTTCTCTTCCTCTCGACGAGCTTTCCACTGTTTATCAATGTAAATTACACGTCACACGGCGACATTTTAAATCCAAGAGATGCCCCGATTACCCCGATGCGGCTTACGCGCTTCCCCTCAAAAACCTTGAGGCTTGAAGCGTCATAAAAGTGAGTAGAGTTAAAACATTGGCTGCGTTCAGCGGACTTAACAGTTGAATTCGCTGAATGCAGCCATTGAACACGTTGGACAGGTGAAGTAAGTACCGTAGATAGAAATTGATTTACCTATATATATTTTAGTGTTAATAAATAATTTAATTCTTTTACAGTTATGAAGTTATCGTGACAATGAAGGAAATGTAATTAAAAGGGTTAAAAGGTTTAAATTATTTATTAACACTGAAAATATATAAATTGATTTGCATTCACTTGCACTCAATGTGCACCAGTATTGCACTAATTTTCTCA
Source organism: Trachymyrmex cornetzi (assembly GCF_001594075.2). Taxonomy (NCBI): domain Eukaryota; kingdom Metazoa; phylum Arthropoda; class Insecta; order Hymenoptera; family Formicidae; genus Trachymyrmex; species Trachymyrmex cornetzi. The sequence goes on along the minus strand of NW_017296742.1, from coordinate 555,917 downwards.
GTGAAAAATGCTATAGCAGCATTTCCATTGGAGTTGATCCATTGGAATTGACCAATCGTATCTGTCGTCAAGCGAAATAACAGTGTGATTGGTTGATTCCAAAGCCGGTTGGCGTTGGCTGCGTTCAGCAAACTCAACAGTTGAGAGAGCGCTCACTATTATTGGTGTATTCTTTCAGATCGTCCAACCAGGTTTTAGATCTTTAGGATAGCAAAATACATCAATAGTAGCGAGCGCTCACTGAACTAATGGGCACATTCAGCGGACTAAGGCCCAGTTTCACAACTGACGGTTAACTCTTAACCGAGGTTCAACTTATTTGTCACCTTTTTCCAATTCTAGAATTGAAAAGAGATAATGAATAAGTTGAACTTCGCGCGGTTAAGAGTTAACCGTCAGTTGTGAAATTGGGCCTAAATAGTTGAGTGAACGCTCGCTGTTATTGGTGTATTCTTTTAGCTCATCCAATCAGAATTTTAGATTTAGAAGAATACACCAATAACAGTGGGTGCTTTCCAATTGCTTAACACAAACGTACACAGGAATGCACAAAGTGTAACGTTGTGCACGATTCAATTGGAACAGAATGTGTACGCAGTGCACGGTTGAGATCCGTTTCGGATGGAGTTAGATTAAATGTAGCTTTTTCCACCAGTATTAAACAAAAAAGAGTAAAAGTGCCGGCCACTCAACGTCTTCCAACCTCATTAAAGATGCCAGATGTCCACGATACTAGAAATCGATCCTAGATCTCGGACAGAGAAAAAATTAACAAATTATATTTGAACAATTTGATCACATGACCATTGCGATTGGTCAATTCTTTCTTCATCCGAGGTCTCGGACCGATTTTTAGCATCGTGGACACAAGGCTTTACACAACCCCCGACTGAGTACGGATGTGTAGTGTTGTGTCGACGATAATGCTGAATTCACACTGCATCCGATTTGCGTACGACTCTCTGCAACCAATCAGAAAACAATTCCGATGGATTTTGTTCGAATCCGAGAAGAATAAGCGACTGTGATTCGCCCATTTCTTATGGCTTAAGGCTTAAAACTCTATTGTTATTTATATATTATTGTAATTGGTCAGTTTCTTACGGCATAAGGCATAAAACACCTATTGTAGATCCGGACTTACGCCTTAAGTTTTTTATGTGCCATGGCCTTAAGGCCGTGACACAGACTTTTGCATAAAGCATAATGTATAGTGCATAAACGAATCAACTAATCAGAATCTTTCTTTTCTTCCCATTCCATGGAAAAGAAGAATTTCGATTGGTTGATTCTCTTATGCACTATGCGTTATGCGTTATGCAAAAGCTTGTGTCTGGGCTCATACTATTAAAGACCTACATCCTTACGGGAGTTCGCGTCTTTGTGAATATTGAAGTGATTAAGAGTTAAAAACTGATAATATTGTACTAATTTTATGATTTATTAGTTTAGTAGATGCATTTATAACTCAATAATACTCGATTTTTCTTTAAAATTGAGATTTTAGTGTTATCATCAAAGTTTAATTATCAATAAAGATGATAATTACAGCTTTACAAGTATGTATATTTATTTATGGGACATTTATGTAATAAAAAATCATGAATTTAATAATGCATGAGCCAAATATTTATGTTAATAATAGCAAATTTATATCAATTGTCGGTAATGTTAGCGTTCTTGAATTACTCTTGGGGCCCTTTTTATACCGCCGAAAATTTGTCCAGGGTTGACGGTCTTTAATAATATCTCGTCGGTGGCAGCGGTTAGCGCAGTGAGTATCATTTAATCTTTGTTCAACACTTGGTGAACAACAAGGATAAAGTAATACTTCTGCGCTAACCGCTGCATAAATAAATGCACGCAATTAGTCGAAGTAATCTGGGGCTCTATTCTTGAAAAGAAAAGAATACGAAATTCTAGGGAAATGCTACAGTATACGTTACGTATACTATAATATTTCCCTAGACTTTCGTATACGTTTCTTTTCAAGAATAGAACCTCTGAATATCAACTGTGATTGATCAATTTTGCTGAATAACAAACTGCAATTGGTCAGTTCCAGTATAACAATCAATCGATTAATAGCGTTTTCGGCCCGATCGGGTTTGCACCAATCTGGGTTGGATTAATCTTTCCTATTGGTTGACGTCACCCGCTCTACCAATAGGAGAGCACAAAACGCCATTAATCCAACCCAGGTTGGTGCAAACCTGGCCGGGCCGAAAACGCTATAAGATCGGAGTTGGTGTGACCGGCGTTTTTCCGAACGTACTTATATTTACCAAAAGAACAAATCAAGAAAATCTAACCTATTATTTCACAAAACTGAAATTTTATCTATATATGTTAACGAGATGCATTCTTATCAAATGTGCTTAAGTATTCTCGCTTGTAAATCCGTTGTATGGGTTGTATGAGAGAACGTGAAAGATTCTATCAAGATTCACTGTCATTTTTTTCTTTCTGCAAACACATCTGTATTGTGTCCCAAGCACATCTCTGTACTATTCTGTAACTTTCGGCGGTTAGAATTACGTCTGTATGCTACATATCTCTCCGAATTGACAAAATACTCTCGAGAATGTTGCAAAGGCCTTTAATTGTTGCGCTTAAAAAAAGGTAACCATAATAACGTGACCTCGAATTATTCGCGAAATTAGATTTGTATAAACTTGATTTTATCCTTCTAACAGAGAAAAAAATATGAATGGAATACACTTATATTCCATAGAAAATTCATTATATATTTTTTGCTTCTTATTTTTCAGCTCAACTCGCTCGCAATATCTCAATGCCTGGCAAAGATGTAACTTCTCCTCCCAAAGAATACCTCTTGATTTAAAGGAGAATCACAAGAAAACCGTTACATCATTTCCATCATTGACAGAACCCATTCCGAATTTACCGAAAGCTGTTTATTCAACTGCAAAAGAGGAGCATCAAATAACGCACATCACCATTTTACCAAATGGCTTGAAAGTTGCATCTGAAAATCGATTTGGACAATTTTGTACTATAGGTGGTAAGTTGAGTATGATTTGGATATTATATATAACGTTTTCGACTGTAGCGGATTTGCACCGACTTGGATTGTATTGATGATGTTATATGCTCTATTATTAATAGAGCATGTAACATCAATAATTAATAAAACATTAATCCTAGGTTGATGCAAATCCGTTAAAGTCAAAAACTGATACTTGTTAGATTTGTGTGTGTATGAATGTGTAAACAGATTATTATATATATTTTAATTTTCAGTTCTTATTGATTCGGGTCCGCGATATGAAGTGGCATATCCCAATGGCATCTCGCACTTTCTTGAAAAGTTAGCATTTGGTGTAAGATTCTTTCATCACAAGTATTATTATTAATATCTTAGCATATAATAAGTATAAAAAATTATTGATCTGTACACACACACACACACACACGCGCGCGCGCGCGCGCGCACATACACTTGTATAGTTTATTCAATAATTTACACTTATTAATGGATATTCTATACCCTATTCATGATCTTTCTTAATTCCTGTAAGTCACAAATATATACAAAATTATACTGTGTTAATTGTTATAGTCTACAAACACATTTGACAGCAAGGATAAGATAATGCTGGCACTAGAAAAGCATGGTGGTATATGTGACTGTCAAGCGTCTCGCGACACATTTGTCTATGCGGCATCGGCAGAACGTCGCGGATTAGATATAGTAACTCAAGTTCTAAGTGATATTGTCTTAAGACCTCAAATTACAGAGAAAGAAGTAAGTATAATGTATAATATTCTACAAAACAAAATATCGTATCATGTTATTTAACCTCCAGGCGGCTGGAGTTTTTAGAAGATTCAAAGTTATACTTTGTACAAAATTTCCATTGTAAAGTTTCAAAAAGGTCAAGTGGTAAGTGACAAACTTCAGGTGACCCCAAAAGGTGTCATGCCGGCCGCCTGGAGGTTAATTAAATTATATATCATTAGTAACAAGCTGAAACATTTATTGATTTATGTCTTATTTCTTGTGTGTATATATATATATATATTTATATGAAAATAAATTGTTTCCAGTTACAAATAGCTAAACAAACAGTACATTTTGAATTGGAATCTTTACATACCAGGCCAGAACAAGAGCCTATATTAATGGACATGATTCATTCTGTGAGTTTAAAGTAATAGTTTTTTAAATACATCCTAGTGGAGTTATAAATGTATTTTCTTATTGTAAAGGAAAAAATGACGTAATTATATGGATATATTATATTGGTAGGCTGGGTATAAGCAAAACACATTAGGTTTACCCAAGATCTGTCCAGAAAAGAATATCGAAAAGATTGATAGGAAAACTTTACATACGTATCTCAAGCATCATTATGTACCAAATAGAATGGTAGTTGCTGGAGTTGGTGTTGAACATGATGACCTGGTCCACGCCGTTACTAAGTAATAGCCATAAATTTTCTAATAGATGACAAAATTTATTTAATTAAGTAATTTAGTAATTTAATGCTTATAAATTTATTTAAAAATATATTTATAAGAATTTAAGCAATTTATAAATATTTTATAAGGTAGGAGATTTTTTAGTGTAAGATTTTAGTATCATTTTTATGTAATATATGATTATCTTATATTATTGTTATCTGCTATATACTGACATAGTGTTATTTTTTAAACATTTTTTGAACTTTTGTTTATATAATAATAATATTATCTTTGATTTAGATATTTTGTAGATCAAAAACCTATCTGGGAGGAACAACCTGATCTTATTTTCCCAAATAATGCAAATACTGTCGATATGTCCATCGCACAATATAGTGGAGGATATGTTTTGGTATGATCACTTATATAAAGTATATTAAAATAATTTAATTTTTGTTGCAGAATTAAAAAAAGATAAATAACCGGCGTGTGTTTGTCTTTAATAGGAGGAATGTAATGTGCCAATTTACGCGGGACCCAGTGGCTTGCCTGAATTATCACATGTTGTAATAGGTTTAGAAGGCTGTTCTCATCAAGATCCAGATTTTGTTGCTATGTGTGTACTAAATATGATGATGGGAGGCGGTGGCAGTTTTAGCGCTGGTGGTCCTGGAAAGGGCATGTACACGCGTTTATACACCAATGTGTTGAATAGGTAAGATTTATGTTATTATTTTTTATAAAGAAAGAGGTTTTTATATAATATAAAATAATTATATCTTTTTACTCTATATCTTTTCCTATTAACTAATAATTAAAATGTTACGAAAAATGAAAAAATTTGTGATTTATATTCATATCTATAAGAGATACACAAATAATAATTTATCATACTTGCTCTTTTTGAAATTTTTAACTGAGAACACTATATCGAGAAAATTATATTATAGGTATCATTGGTTATACAGTGCAACTGCATACAATCATGCTTATGCAGACACTGGTCTATTTTGTATTCATGCTTCATGCACACCGTCTCACGTAAAGGATATGGTGGAAGTAATTGTACACGAGATGGTTACCATGACAAGCGGAATCTCTGATAGCGAATTAGCAGTATGATATTGATTTACATTTCTGAATCATTTAGTATATTAATCGTATTTTATACATAGATTGATTACATTTTGGAATTTTATCTTTTATGTAGAGAGCCAAGAAACAATTGCAATCGATGCTGCTTATGAATCTAGAACAACGGCCAGTTGTATTTGAAGACATTGGTAGACAAGTCCTAGCGACTGGTACTAGGAAACGGCCAGAATACTTTATACAAGCTATTGGTAAATTCTATAAAGTTCATTACAATTTAATAACAAAATTCCAGTTCTTAATATTCACAAAAAAATATAATGCTTGCAGATGAAATATCTAAGGATGACATCAACAGAGTAGCGCGACGTTTATTGAAATCAGCACCTTGCTTAGCGGCACGCGGCGAAGTGAAGACTGTACCTTCCATGGCGGATATTCAAAACGGCTTGCTTGACGCGCAAGGTCGGTTACCTGGTTCTCGTAGCAGATTATCACTTTTTCGTTAAAATCATGCATAAGATATTCCAGTCTTCTCATCTTAAATAAATGTCACTTATTCATATCCAGTTGTATATTAATGAGAAACACCAAACATTCAATTTTAAATTAAGTTGAATCTTGAAAATACAATATGGAATTACCAAAATAACTGAATTTTATTATGATATTATTAAAATTATGTATTTAAAAAAATAGTATTATCAAAAATTTTAAATAATATATAATATGCAAAATGTTCCTTGTATATTATCTAGATTTTGTATATACATGAGAAAATGAAAAATTAATAAATTAGATATACAAAATAATTCGTTTGTCATTCGGCAGCATGAGAGAAAGTAGACTATGCCATTAACCAGAAGCATAATGCAAGATACACAAGAGTAATCTCGCGCTAATGACGTTATGTTCAATAATGGATCTTATGTGACGAAATCGCAGATGGGTGTTAAAATGATTTAAGTTTTGATATACCACAAAATTAAAACTTACAATAAACCAAATTTCTGATTAAGAAGTCAACTTGTATTTTGGTAAATTATTAAAAATAAATGTTGTTTGTATAAATTATATACGCGCAATTATAATTAACAGATTTATCATATTTTTTGTATAGTTTCTCTTTTATTCTTCGATTAATACACATAAATTTGTGTATACATTGAAAAGACGATCCTGAATAAAGCACGGTTACACCTCTGCTTCCTCCAAGGTCTTGAGGAAAGATGCCTTCTTTTGCGCAACGCGATTTTTCCTCTCGGACAGTGACAATTTCGCGCGATTCCATCTCTTCTTGATAACTGGCTTTTCCCTCGTGACTTTTGTGTGTTCAGGGTTAGTTCTGATGGCTTCATGGGCCTTCTTGTATATATTCTCGATCTATTAAAAAAAAATGTTTTTTTATATTATCTCAATTACCTATATTCATGTAATAGCATGTATATATGTAACACAGGTTTATTTTAATAAACGCATTCATATATGCATTTACCATTTAACAACCAATGAAAATTACTATTGTCCAATCGCGACGCTACATAGACTTGAATAATCTAAACAGCAATTTTTAATTGGACGTATGTGTTGAAGTTATATTATTATAGTGAATATATTATATATTAATAGTGAATATATTAGATATATTCACTATTGCATTGCAATTACTTACATCATTCGCGGAGATGCCATTCTTAATATATTGTGAAAATTGCCTCTTGAAAGCTTCATCATCCTCTTCTTCTAAAGTTCTCATATAATTTGCAACATGTTGAGCGAATATGTGTTGTCGATGCACATCTGCATTGAACGTTTTTGATTCGCCATCATAGCCAGGGAATCTCTTGGTACTATAAAACAATACACGAAGTTATTCAAGTGCAGCTGAAATAATAAATTATGTATTTTTGAAAAATCATATTAAAATACTAATCTTATTTTGAAATTTTACAACAGTCATTGTATCAAACACAAAACAAAAAGACAAAAATAAATTTTAAAACTTAAACGATGCACATGTCATAAACTAACATGTGTATTTACATATGTTATCAAGCAATTGTACAGAATTGATTTGATATTATATAACTGTCTTATTTGATTTTATTTATAAGAATAAAAAGACGTTTGAAGTTTAAATTATCAAATTAATAAAATAGTAAATATTAAAATATATAAATAATCCTAACTTCTTAAAAAACTTTTAAAAATTCCATGTTTCATTACAATCGATATTATTTTATACAAATATTTGATAGTTTTTGCTATTGGGATATATAACAAGGAATAATCGTGTTCTCTTCATAAAAACATCAAAGCAAGCTGAAATAATTTCAAATATTGCACAAATACATATTTAAAAAATAGCAAGAATACTTAAGATTTTTTACCTATGAGGGATATTGAGACCACCATCAACCGCGCCTTTCATAGCACCGAAAACTCGAGCGCCCGTCGTAGTACGCATTAATCCGGTGTCCAGGTAACATCTAAATGCACCTGGGCCATCGTCCAATTCCTCAACATTGTACTCATCGCCAGTCACTTCTGTAGTACCCACATATAAGGAATCTAATCCCAGCTTCTTAAGAAGCTATAAAAAAAAAGTTTCATGTTTGATTAGAATTGTTGATATTATTTTATACAAGTATTTGTTAGTTTTTGCTAATCAGGAATACACATCAGGGAACACATCGTGTTTTCTTCATAGAAACATCAAAGCGAGCTGAGTAGATCATCATGTTAGTAATGTATAAAAAAAAACAAAAGAAAAAGAAAAAAAAGATTACTTACTCTCCTAGCCAGGAGTAAACCAGTGCAATAAGCAGATGCATAGTTGGTAAGACCAACTTTAACTCCATATTTAGGAAGTTCATGACTGTAAGCAGCACATACAATCCTATCCCCTTCAATTCTTGAATAGGCAACCTTGTGTGTAATATATGTCATTAATTACAATTATCTTTACATAAATTTAATATATATTACATAAAAATTATAGCTGTAAAATGCTATTTCAAATTAAGTCTCTGTTCAATTGTAATTGAATTTATGTGTATTATTTCAAATTACCTGGCATGTAATATCCTTATTGGACAAACGTACAATCAACCTATATTTAGGTGTATTATACTTGTTCTTGTCCTGAATAGTCAGCCGTTTACGAGCATAATAATCAGTCTTTCCTTCACGACGCCTCTTGAACTTAACTTGGTACCGTTTGAAGTACTGTTTGTTCTTGACTACTTTGACAAAACCCTATAAAGGATCATGTAACTGTTAAAACAAGAATGAAGATAAAATGTTTCAAGTTGTCTCTCTACTGTATTCAGAATAAGTCAACAGGGTAAAAAGGTTTTCTTTTCATTTCTGTATCAAAGTGAGCTGAAGATTTCATCATAGAAAATTTATGTATGTTCAATATTCACACTATTTATCTCTTTCTAATAAGCACATATTTGCAGTATAATTAAATTAAAATAAAATTCAGTATTATGTTCATAATTAATCTTAAGCCTGTTCTTTATAGCTGAACTTCTTGCATAACTCATCTCTTTTCTTTATTTTTTTTCAACGTGGAGAGAAAAAGAGGAAAGATCAAACATGCTCCAAGTTCAGATAAAAAAAAAAGTTTCCAATTTTATGTGTGAAAATATTTTCTCTATTATATAACAAAAGATAAAAATATTCACAAAAAGTATGAAAATGTGATCTTTAAATATGAATATTTAAGATATTTTTAGATAAATAGTATTAACGCTACATATATGAAAGATATGTGCCGATATCTCGATAGGCGTTAGTTCTAACCGTTTTAACCATGCGGCAAGTGAATCTTTCCAGAAAATAAGCATCTCGCTTTCTCGTTTGTTTTCAATTAATTATTTGTGTATATCACAGTTTATTTTATCAAATAAACATTATATTGAGAAGAAGTAACTTACCATTATGTTAAAATTATACGAAAAACTTAATCCCCGAAACAATCCGCACGACAATGAAGGTGGAAAGGAAAGAATGGCGATGGAGCAGAGATCAAAGAAAATGTAACAAAATGGCGTATGATCGGACAACTCCGCCAACTCCCTCAATTCAATACAGCGATATTAGCGACAATCGGAGTCAACGGAGGTCGGCGGTAACAAAGTGATGAGTAAAATTGGCGCCTTAAATTAAAAATTCGTAAAATTACGTAATCATATGTGTAAATCGTTAATCATTCAATCAGTAACTGAAAATTCAAAATGTTACTTCTAGCAATTAAAAAAGTTGAAATTACTTCTATAATACTTGCTACATAAATATGGCAGCAATTAATACACTAAATAGGAATTAATTCTTAAAAACTATGCATTTTGTTACAGCTTATTTTTGTGATTTTTATTTTATTCATTATTTGTACATATTTTATTATCTGTTGTGTATACAGTTGTAGAACTATACAAACTGTACTTTTGTCTCAATCATTGTCTAATAATAATTCAAGATTGTTTTACATGTTAAACATATTGTACATACATAAAATGTGACATAAAAACGTTATAAAATTATCTAGTTAAATAACTTAAAAAAATATACAATATAATTAAAAAGGCATAAATCACGAACGACTGATATAGATGACTTAAGTATTATATATTTGATATATTACAATAAATACAATGAAAATTACAATAAATTTATTCAAATATATCATACTTGCCATCTATATCAGGCGTTCGTGGTTTATGTCTTTTTAATTATATTGTTGTATATTCTTACCACGTTTCTTTCAGTGGCGAGGGCCACACTAAACTCGAAGAAGAAGACCACGTTTCTAACCTATATTGTTTAAAAAAATATCTTACATGAATTGCAATAATAATATGAATGTCTACACCTTTTTCGCGAATTTGTGTATAGAATGCATCACTGACATATCATCTCGTTCTACTAACCACTCCTTGAGAAGATGTTCGATTCTCTTGGCATCAATCTGAAATAGTGCTAATAATAATAATAATAATAATAATAATAATAATAATAATAATAACATAGAAAAATAATTTATACATTTTTATACAGTATAATTTTCATGGAAAATAACAATAAAAAAATATTTAATAAGTACCATATTTGCATCGATATCGGTAACTTTCAAACCTTTGATCAGACCAGTAATATCTACAATCCACATCTGTTCACAAATTGTAGCAACCCATAAGTTGGGTGTCAATTGACCTATTATGTGTTCACTTTCAAAATCTGATCTGTGAATTAATCAATAAAGTGTATTAGTACATAAAATAAACGATCTTACGTTATATCATTTAATCCTTAATAAGTTCAACCTTGTGATTATTTTAGCTCTGTCGATGATCCAAGGTACTATTGTCCTCATATTTAAGTTTTCTTTTCTCTCATTTTTTGTATTTTTCATTTTCTCGAACAATTGTAAAAGTCTGTTCTTATTTCTTCCTGAGATTACTTTATTTGCATCGACTTTTCCTTCAGGCTTTTTGTATCTTTTATGTTCCTCTTCTTCTTCTTGTGCAACATCGCGATAATAACCACGCTCTTCGGACGACATTTGCTTCCAAAAGTCGGTAATTTTTCTTGCAGTTTGGGCTGCAGTTAAAGTAGGATTTTCTTTTAAAACTAAATACAAGATAGTTATTATTATAACTTTAAATTTATATTACTTATTTTATTTACTATGCACTTTTTTTACAATAATTATTATATGTATATAAGTAATATATAAACAATTTAGATCATGGCACAATTATATATACCTTGTAATCTAACATGTTTTAAAAATTTAAGATCTTTGTGGTCAACATGTGCTCTACCTGGTTCCAATGTTTCATCAAGTTTATTATTTAAGTTGTCATTTGATTTTTCAGTAGCAATATCCGATTTTATATCTGTACCACCCTGTTGCATTTGACAATAGTATTAATTGTACTATAATTCAACAATAAAATAAAATTAAGATTAATAAACATTCTACAATTATTAGAATTTAACCTTGAGTCCAGTGACTTGTCCTTTACTCCACGTTTCCATTGTAATTTGCTCTTTTTCTTGGATATTTTCTTTACTAGCATCGTTTTTGTTCATGGAAATATTAGAGTTTTCAATTTCTTCTATAAAGTCAAAATCTTCACCAAGATCTACTACAGGTAGTTGACTTAAAGTTAATATTTCGTCTGCTCTGTAATTTACATTAATATTTATGTAGTTGTCCATAGTTCCTAAATATTATAACATTGATATATTTATATGAAAAATCAAGAACATTAAAAAATTCACGTATTAGTTAACAATATTCTATATACTAACGCCTTATCTTTAGGCACTGTTGTGGTAGAAAAGGTGGTATCATTTGAATCAGAATCACTCAAATTCGGTGATTGTATATGAGTTGTTAGAGCCAATGCATCTTCATGAGTATGAGCCTGATTCTGTTGCTCATTTTGAAAAGATTTTTTACATTCGTTACTGTTATTGAGTATTGATTTCTCTTTGACAATATTTTCTTGAATAACTCTTTCTTGTATTTTTCGTTTTTTGCACGCAGGCCATTCAGTGTCAGCAATATTTTCATTCGGATTAGATGCATAATCCTCATAACAGACAGATGTATCTAACGACACGTTTTGTTCAGCAATCTCTGTAGTTTTAAGTCCATAGAATTTTCTTATACATTTATCTACAGCATTAAGGACTTTGTTCTACAATGTCAATTATATAATTTGTAACATTTATGTGTGTATTTTTTTACATTTTTTAAAGCTTTGAATTGATTTTTATCTAATTATCCATTACTTTACATATTTTATATAAGTAATTTACATGATTATTATAGCTTTATGAAAAAATTAATATATCTTCATTTAATATTAGATACAATATGATCTAAATTTTTTATCTTACCTGATCTTTGAAAAGAATTGCATCTTTATTTGGTTCTAGATTGACGTCAATATCCATTGGGCTCAAAGTAATATACACAAGAAATACTATTTTCTTTCTATATGACTCTTGTTCAAAATGTTCTAATATCATACTATTTACTAGCTATGTGTATAAAAATATATTTACTTTTTTATTATTTTATAATGAATATAAAGACTACATTATTTATATTTACGTGCGATGAGATTTGTAAAAAAAATTCAGTTTTTATTTGAGTTTATATATATAAACATAATAATTTTTACATAGAACATACCTTTTCAAGAGCCTTATGCTTAATAGGCCTATTATTTACAAAAATATAGTGTAAATCAGGATGAGAAATTTCTGATAAATCTTGAATCTTTTTTGAAGGCAACATTAATTGCAGAGTGAACTGAAAAATAATGAAGATGTAAATCATAAAAGAATTGTTAATTGTAACTAAACATATTTTTTCCTTAATTGGATACTAATAATTTTTCAAATAATTTCAAGAATGTACTTACCTCTGCATCCTTAGACTCAATCCATTCCATGTTAGACATAATTTTTCTGCCAAGTATGTGATTTACAGCTTCTCTGATATTATTTAGACTTGGTTTTGTAAATGTAACATTATTATTCACTCTAAACTGAATTCGTACATTTGGTTTACATATCCCAAAACATTGCATTAGGATCTCCAATAATTTGATAGTCTGATTAGCTTTCTTCGTATTCGTAATTATTTGTCTCCTCACAGGCACTTGTTTAAATAAATTTCTTACTTGTACTGTAGTGCCTAATATATAATAAATTAGTACATCTTTTAAGAACACATGTGTTAAAGTATTATTATAATCATGTATATTATGACATATCTTACAGAAGTTTAAGAACTGATAAGTTATTTTTTTACCTATACTTCTATGGCAAGATTCACAGTTTACAATTTGTCCATCATTATTCATTACATATGAAGTTCCAACGTCATCCTCTTCTGTTTTTGTTATAATAGTAACTTCTGCTACTGCACATATTGCGCTAAGCGCTTCTCCTCTAAATCCAAATGTTTGTAATGCATCTATAGAAGTGATGAGATTAGAGATATAAGAATTTGCTTTAGTGCTATGACTATAGTCTAAAAACATTTCCATAAACTAAAATATTAGTTTAGTTTCTATCAAAGTTCTCAACTCAATTTCACTTCAATGTAGTATGCTGTTTTCATTAGAAGTAGAGATCTAGGCTGCGTTCCATTTAATGCTCACATCGTTCGTGGAATCCTTGTCATTTATTGAATATTAAACAAGGACAAACGATGCTCGCGAGCGTTAAGTGGAACACAGCCCTTGTGGATCAAAGCAGGAATGAAATAAGTGTAATCAATGCATTTCCATCGATTTAAATTTTGATTCTAAAAAAAACTTTTGTTGATTCTATGCCTCATTAGGTATGAATTAATGCTTCGATGGAAATTAGACTGTTGTAGATTGAATTACAAGTATTACCTAGATCTTCAAAATTTGCTATTTTAGACGTGTAGGAAGGTAATGCCATGTATGGTGTATTCTTCTTAGATATGCCGTACCCATTATCCTTCACCTCTATTAAAGATGTACCATTATCTACCTAAAGAATACATAAAGGTGCGTGAATATAATGCATTTCCTTAAAAAACATCATGCAAATACATAAATATACATTATATTGGTTGACGTACAAGGTTAATTTCGATATTGTCTGCATCGGCATCGATTGCATTTTCTATTAATTCTTTCACTACGGCGTACACGGATGTTATTATTTGTGTAGTGGTAATTAATTTTACCGTTTTGACGTCCAATGCCAAAATCGACATCTTTAAATATCATCAAATAAAATATTTGCGCCGTGTTTTTACAATTTAAAATGTCACATGTGAAGTGTGGAGTGCACCAGCATGGAATGAATAGCGGTTCTGTTCTTTGTAGTTGCACTACATCGTACCTTCTGCACTTCAAGTGAAATAGATATATATTTAGACGTTGGAGAGAAAAAGAGAACAATACAAAGTTCGGTTAAAGAACAAAGTGCAGAAAGTATATGTAAATGTAGTGCTGTAACCTGCAAGCAACGACTGCAACTGCAAAAAACAGGCCCCAAACCGACTTTTATACAAAATCCCGGTTGCAAATTTCGAAGTTGTAAAGCACGTGTTGTGATCTTAAGGGTTGGAAATCTATTAAAAGGAAACAGAAGAGAAGGTAAAATACATGGTACATGGCACAAGTGGAACCAAAATCTGTAAAAAATGTGAAGGCAGTGAATATCAGTAAATAAATATACAAGGATTATCTTGAAAAAAACTGAAGAGAGATTAACAAATTTTGAAAATTATACATTTAATATGTATAAAGAGAAGAAGTATTATTAATTAATTCAAGAGTTCTCCAACATTGTGCTGTGATCTCGCGAGAACAAGTATATTGTACTAGACATGCAAATGTATTGTGGTTAGAAAGAAGCAATTTAACATTTACGTCAAAATGGAGCGATTTAATATGCAGATTTTTCTCGAACTAAAGTCCTGCTGCGATAACTTAATAAAAAATCCGAGTAAGGATTACGCACGTAGAATCGCAGAAGTAGCTAGTAATATTCCCGATAAAACAATGCATGATTTATCGGCATACTGTTTAATTCCTATTATCACCATCTTGCAAAGCAATACAAGGTAATTTAGGATTCTTTTTTAATAACTTACTATGTATGATAAAAGAAATATATTATATATATAATATGCATTGTCACAAACCATATAAACAAATATATGATCTAAAATATATTTACATATATAGTTTGATTGTGAAAGAGGAACTGATAAGAACTATGAGAGTTATAATACAGAAAACTAGAATTACAAAATTGAAAATCTTTTTTAACATTTATGGATCTCTGCTAATCCAAATTTTTGACAAAGAGCAACCAAATCAAGGTATGTACCAAAGTATGTCAATAAATGTCATAATAATTAGCACTAATCTAATTATTTGAATTTAACAGTGATCTTATTTCATGAGGAACTTAAGGAAGCAGTAGCTTTATGTATTAAAGATCTTATCTACCAAAGCAATTCTGATGTGATAGAATCACTTTATACTAAAGAAAATATACTGCAGCTTGGTCAAGGAATATTTTTGTGCATAACAATTGCAAGGACCGAAAAGTCATATTCTGTAAAGTAAGTATTTAAAAGACATATATTGAAGATGGCATTATTTTAGTTTTATTAAGTTTTAATGTATTGTAACTCTGGATGGGCCAATGCTTTCAACTGATTTCGTTACAGTTGCAATTTTTATACAAAGTAATTGTGTAAACTCCTTATCAATTTACTCATTTTCAATTTCTACTTTGGAAGATTGTTTCTAAAATTTAATTATCATTGCTGCTTACAAGATTTTATTCAAAAAACACCACAGTACAATTTGTTTAATTTTAGTTACTTTGGGATTAAATTTATATCTTTATTATTTTATTTTTATTACAGTGGAATATTTTCCACTTAAAAAATTCATAATAATATGTAAAGGGATAAGCATGTAATCATATTTATCTTTTGCTTCACTGCTCTAGTATTGAGCTATCTACAACATTTCAATTTTATACTGTACTACCTTAAAATATATCAGCATTGATTCAATTAATTATTAGATTAGCTGGACTAGATGCAGTAATGGCTTTGTGTCATATTGATGATGAGATGAATAAATCTGACATCATTATACAAGATCAAGTAGCAAATACCATCATGGCATTTTTTCCTGGTATTATCGGTGGATTACAGGAAATAGCAATGGGAAATGAAATTCAGAATCACAAAATTACGATGGTAATACATGATTCTTACATATACTGAATTATTTTTAAAACACTTTAATAGAAAAAGATTATTTAAGTTATATAATAATTAAAAATATATTATACAGTTATATTGTACAATTACAGATAGCAATTCGAGCATGGGGGAGAATTATATCTCTTGTAGTCCATGATAAGGATGAAGAAGATGCTGAAGAAGATACATTATCCATAGAAACACTTATAAAAAAAGGTTGCAATATATCCACTGACATGTCACATAATGTGAAATATAATGGAAAATGTGACATAGAACATAATCTAAAAGGAGCTACAAGAAATAAAGAATGGTTCGACGCTGTGGCTATTAAGCTTGGCTCTTGTATAAAATTGTTAGACCAAGTTAGGAGCCACTCACACTACAAAGTTAAGAAAGAACTAGTTGAAAGTATTAGACTTATACTTGAAAATTGTCGCAGGTAAAAGATTCCCTTTTTTTGTTTCTATTTCTTTTTTTCTACATTTTTATAACATTTAAATAAATGTATATATATTTTACGTAGGAATATGAAACCAAATATTATGACACTAATAGATTATTTGATTTCTCTGTCTGAAGACGAATCTATAGAAGTTAGTGAAAAAGCGCACAATGTGCTGTATACAATAAGTAAAAACTACATGCAAAATCACGATATGAAATCATTAATCGATTTATTGGAAGATAAGTTTTACAGTTTACTTACAAGACTGCCCACAATTATTAGACGATCAAGTAAGATTTTTCTCTTACTGTCTGAAGTTAAAAGTTTTTTATTTCACATTAGTGAACATAATATAATTATTAAACATAAATATATGGAAATCGCAAAACGTATGTATCCATTCTATATTTTTTAGATGATAACGAACAATTAGTATACTTGAATCAATTTGCTGGATATTTAAGATTATTTGGAACGCAAAGATTGCCTCATATTATGAGATCCCAAGCTCACATGCAAAGATTGCTTTTAGCTCTTGTGTACATTATGATCATAGATTGCAACAACGTGTCTCTTCTACAAACAGCAAATGTAAAAGATTTAGACGATCCTGCATATTTTTATGGATCAGATTCATGGAGACAGTTTAAGTTTATTAAAAGTAACTTGTGTAAAGAGAAACTTATTACAATATGCAAGTTGCTTCGAGAATTTGGGGATTTGAGAATATTAATCGACACTATTCTTGAACTTATGATGGATGCACCACAATACAGAAAGGAACTGAGTTTGCTACTAAATTGGATCTTAGGTAACACAAATAATACATATGTATTTGAAGAAGTATTTACTAATATAAGCTCTCATTAATATGTCAATTTTGTTTTAGTTTCTGTTAAAGATTCATCTTCATATTTATATAAAGAAATCGTAGATTTTTACACAACACAGGAAGTATGGTACTTACCTACAGAAGTAACTGAAGATACTCCTTTGGTGCAAGCACAGAGCAATATAGTGCAATGTTGCCTTTTGACCGAAGGATTAGGTCTTATAGCACAAAATTTACAACATGACTTTGATAGATATCTTTTAAAAACTTTGTATTTAATTATTGAAAGAGCAGGTATGTCATTAACAGTGAGAGAGTTCACATCTTTTTACGAATGAGTAAAAATTAAGGATAATTTTTAGGTAGTGGAAACAGTTTAATCAGTTATATTGGAGTGCGTACTCTCGAAAATGTCGCTAAAACACAACAACATAAGACGATCGGCGATCTGCTACGTGCTAACGTAGATTATTTTTCTTATCACATTATAATGAAATTACGCCAAATCAATCATAATCCTGGCGTATTTGACGTTATCAAAGTTGTTATGAAGTATAGCAGAATGGATTTTTTGCCACACCTAAAAGGAATTGTAGAAGATGTACTTAAGCAATTAAGTACTCCTTATCGCCAAAAAGACACTTATTCGTTCTTGAAGATATTCCATACATTTATCATATGCATAAAAACATTAATAAATTGGGATGATATAAAAGTAACAAAAGAAGATATACGAGTTACAAATAATTCTTCGGAAACAATTATTCTTTCTTTGTTAGAATACTATAATGCAAAGAAAATTGATGAAAAAATAGAGGATGACTTTGAGGAGATAGAATCAGATGTAAATGCACCAGATATTGAGTTACCAGAAGAAATAAACGAAGATTACTCAGATCCCAGTGTAGAAAGTAATAGGAATTTATTTTTATATATGTATATTTTATAGGTCGTAAAATTGATTCATTATTCGTTATATATTCTAGATAAAAAGTTACCAACTCATATAAAGATAATCATAGAAGTTATGAAACATTGTATACACTTTCTACCTTTGAAGGATGTACAAAAATCACTGATGGCAATGCAAACGCTTCAAGAAGGTTTACCGATACTAGTTGAGTGGGAAGATGAACTATTACCTCTTGTGCATCAGTTATGGCATCCACTGATCGACAGATTCCATGATGAAAATGTACTTGTCATTAATCACGCATGGCAACTTTTGCATGTACTCGCCAACATTTCGAATGACTTCATCAGAAGCAGAACTCTGCGGTAAAATATCTTGCGCATTTTATCGAATATATTACAAAAAAGTAATTAACACACACTGAATGTGTTGTAATGCCATAATTGACCTTTTATAGAGAGGTATTACCATCTGTATTTCAATTCTTGACTAAGTCCTCTAAAGAAAGTATTAATAAGAGCTCTGTAAACGTTTACAAATTCACACAAACTTACAAATCCCAATACGAATTGTTATCTACATTAGGAATAATCGCGAGGCTCCTGAAATTACGTGAACATGAATTATGGAAAATATTAAGTAATACACAATTGTACCTTAGTGCACGTCAACATACTACATTACAGGTAAAATGAAAATAGAATGTATTGTGTATTTTTGCATACATATAAATCTTTAACTATTTGTTGTTTAAAAGGCGTGCTGTATAAAATTGTACAAAGATATTGCTGATTATAATGGAGATATTGCGTGGGTGAAATGTCTTAGTATCTGGAATTCAAAAGTTGCACGAATAGCGTTTGATGCAACATTTGATATGAAACATCTGCTGGTATGTTATCACTTAATTATGAAATACAATTAATATCTAATAATATAAATTAAAATCTAGTTCTGTATAATGTATTATGTTATTTTACTTTTCAGATTCCAGATGTTTCTCCGTCAAACGAATATTACAAAAATGTAAACGAAATCATTACATATATTCAACAGAATATTCACTATTGAATATATCAAAAATATATGAAAAATGATTTAAGAATTCAAAGATCTTCAAACAACAACGTGCCATTAAATTACAAAATGCCTTTATATTAAAGTAATAAAAAATATTATTTTAATAATAATTAATTAAGTAGAAAACAAATAGATTGCAGGATTTATTTAAATTAATTGAATATTTATATATATTTATAGTATAATAAATTCTAAGTAGAGAGAGAATAAAGAAATTTTGTGACAGAAAATTTTTATTTGTATATAATTCTAACATTTTATAATTTTTTTCACATTTTACAATAACTTACATATAATTATACCTTTTTTAATATCTACAAAGCGATACATTATAAAACAAAAATGTGTTAAGGTGCTCTAGTATGTATATGTATACATATATAATATACATATATAAATACGTATACATACCTTACATATAAGTATACAGTATTTACAATTTTTCCAGTTCCAAATTAACTTCAACATATATGTAATAACGAATACTTCACACAACAAACGCGCGCGCGCGTACGCGCACACATACACACACACACCTCAATATAAATATTATATATTGATTCCTCAATTCAGCATATGTATACATCAATTCATCAACTCAATATATATTAGCCCTTACCGTACTAATATAGGTGACTAGTGACCGAGCGATTTCTGTTAGTGCAAGTTTCTTTGAGTCTTTCGGTAATTATAAATTATACTACACATTTTATTATTTTCCAAAATAAAAAGTCAATATTTATTCTAGAAAGTTGAAAATTTGTTAGTGAATTTTTAGAGATTTTTTAAATTATTTTGAAGAGGCGTAAAAACGAAGAGATTTGAAGTAACCCTTGATGGTATGGATGAGGCACCAAATTGTAGATGGTACGGTAAGGGTTAATTTCAATATTTTTTATACATGCCAAATTGTTTTTGTTTGATTTAAAAATTGAGAAAAGCTAATTAAATTACTAATTAGCTTTTAAAACAAAAAGTTTGAAGTTCTTGCAACATTTCTCTAGTCTGATAACAGTCTACTATTTCAAATAAGAAAAATGCACATATAAATGCAAATTATGATATAATCTTTTTCAACTTGCTATCTTGAAGTATTTTAAATTTTAGTTTTAATTTTTATAAAATTATGTAAAATTAAAATAATGTAAATAATGAATTAATGATAAATTAAAAGTTGAAGATGTATATATATATATATATATATATATATATGTATGTATATATATAAATTTTTCAACGAAACAATAAGAAAAATGTTTTTTAAAAATCATTTCTTTATATATTTCTTGTAAATCTTATATGATGTTCTTAAGAAAATTTGTCATAAGACACTTTGTAAGGAATTTGAAATATACAAGTATGTAAAATGCATAAACTTGTTACATGTGGTATACCGTTATAAAGAATTATGAAGAAAGATGCAAAATATATCGTTTTTCACAAATGCTAATTTATATTTTGGAATCGTGACAATGAAATTATTTTACACAAATATAATAGGTACAGACTGCACATTTCCTAATTTTAGCATCTATGTTCCATTAAAAAGACTCGAACACATCAGCATCTTTTTTCATCTCGATACTTCGAAAAGAAAATGAGAGAAAGCGATGATTCCAGCTGTCTCATGTTTTTTAAATCTATAACAATTTCATAAGAATGCTCAATCTATTCTTATTACATCTATCTTATTTTAATAATATTCATTTGTTAATTAGACTATCATATTTAATATGATAATCACATCTTTTGTGTATCAAACAAATATCTATTTCCATTTAGCATTGTCAGTACCATTTATCAGTATCATATTTATTAATATTTTAATATTTTCACTGTCCAAAATATATCGAGAATATAATTTTATTCAAATTAGTGTCTATAAAAGTTGAATTCTTGCTTTGATTTGTACCAAAAGTATCAGTCAATGAAAGCAATCTTCTATCTTTTAAAGAAATTGCTGAACATTAATAAAGAAATAATTATTTTTGAGCATATCAGTTATTCTAATGTAATTTAGTGATCAATGATCGTGATCCACTTTCACGTCGTACATATATTGATCATCACACTTTAAAAGATTTAATTCATCGTCGCATATGTGCGTTCTGTACCAGATTAACAAAGTAAAATATACATATTATATTTTTTATTTAGGATTTAAGATTGAAAAATTTTTAGGTAAGATAATAAAGTATAAATAATTACCTTGTGTTTTAGAATTAGCTATTTATAAAACAGTATATCTTACAAGTTATTCTTAGGAAAAATTTTTGCCTATAGTGAACAGATTCATAAATATTACACAATTCTAGAAAAACGAGGCATCATTTCCATGCTTGCTTTTGAGCTTTTTGGGATGCTAATTTTTTCGTGACATACGATGAGATCAACAGCGCCGCGAGTACTATCACAATAAGATAATAATCAAAGTCCTCCTTTAGAACATCGAATGTTTTAGACGGTGCCACCCTTGTATAAAATAGATCTACAAATGTTATAATCATTTTGTGTGAGAAGTCATTTATAAAAATACAAGTTTAAAATCAAATACTTAATGTTATACTTACCAAGACCATGTACAAAAACTAAACAAGTACTTTCAAGGCCACTGGGACTAGTATGAATACCCATAACCCTAGAAACGCTTTGATTATAATTAATAATAGCATCCATATGGACTGGAATCTCTGGCATGTACGGTATTACTCCTTCTTCTCGCATTTCAGGGTTAATAGGCCGTCGTGGATCCACCATCATCCACGGCAACTCTAATATTCCACCATTGGCTAAAGCGACTGTGGAAATATATTAAAATATCATAATTAAATGTGTGCATACGCGTATATTTAATTTATATTTCAACATATTCAGATAATTGAAATTGGATTTTTTTTTTCAATTTATCGAACCACACATAACTTTACATACCTATTATATGTTTGCTAGTAATACCCTTTTCCGTGATTGTTTCTTGCATATACTCTATAGACGCCGGAAAAATGAAAGCTTGTCTTTCTACAATTGGCAATTTTGTTGTTGCTAAAGAAGAGAACACTGAAATATCCAACAATCGTTATATTATTAAATTGATAAGAATTCTAATTGTTTAGTATCGAAATTTCAGTTGAAAATAAAAATTATGTCGACGATATCCTTATACGATATTTTATAAGATATGTGATCCTTGATAAGACTACAATTTCTTTCGATCTAAATAGTTACTGAACCAACAGACATAATCAACTGACTTTCTTTTCTGTGATACAAATATATAGGGCTTGAACATGGCTCTCACCTGTGGTGTTGCTCTGTATCTTTCCTTCATAAAGCTCTAACGTAGCAATTTCTGTTCTACGTCCTTTCTCATTAAAATAGCTGTATACTAACCAATTTTCCGAGTGCACTATATGGATTGGACCACGTACTCTTTTGTGCGTAATAGAAAAAATCATAGCCCCAGATACTACGTCTAATAGATATAAATTAAGCGTATCTGCAAAATGAGAAAATGTTAAATATATTTTCTATAAATAATATAGACTCACTCGATAATAGTCAAAGACATACTTACTTTTATGGGCATGTCCAATACCTTCTGTCACTATGGCCACTAAATTAGGATTAATGTACTTATACAATACTGATCTATCACTTAAAACTCTTCCTTGAGAGTGCACACGTTCTATCGGATTTTTCGCTACAACTTGCGTTATTCTTTGGTTTCTCGGTGACAGCAACAACTCCCATACTTTATGGGCGATTAGTTCCTGCACCAACCATTAAAATGATTAAGATTTATTGATACCAAAACAAGAATATAAATAAACGCTCGAAGTTTGCAATGCAAAACAATTCAAAAATCAGCGACCAGATAATGAGCAATATAAGGTGTTTTATTAAAATATTTAATATAAATTTAACACATAGCAATATATAAATTATAATATAAACATTTTGGCTACACAGAACCTTCCTCAGTATAAATAAGTGTACATATTTCTTTCGCTTTACAACTATTTTAAATTAAAGAAAAATCCCATGTCAATTATTGATGATAAATACTGGTGAGTCAGGTCAATTTTCAAAAGATGTCCAAAATTAAAAATGCAAAACCAGTTACTCGTTTCACAGCGAGAATTACGTTTAGTCCCATAATGTAAGAATATCTTTTCAATTGATTTATCTAAATCAAAATATATACAAATTCGTAGAAATTTTTGATTCTAAAAAACTATACAATACTCACATGATGGTTTCGAAAACGATTTCCTCAAAAGTTTTTATAAAACAATATGTAACAGCAATATTTGTTTAGTTTTAACAATGACGATATATAACATTATGTCTAACGGTTCCCACGGATGATCGAGAATATATAAGCCTACAATTATGATTGGTGGGAGAACACAAAACGTTTCTCATCAATAATTGAATGGGATTTTTCTTTAATTTAAAATAGTTGTAAAGCGAAAGAAACATGTTCACTTATTTATACTGAGGAAGGCTCTGTGTAATCGAACCGTTTATATTATAATTTGTATATTGATAATTATATTGATATATTAAATTTATATTAAATACTTTAACAAAACACCTTAGGGGCTCCGCACAATAAACGGAACAGGGAACAGAGAACAGAGAATAAGAATTTCAACCTATCAGAAATCATGTATTGTGGAATACACACTGCGTATTCCACAATACATGATTTCTGGTAGGTTGAAATTCTTATTCTCTGTTTTCTGTTCCCTGTTCCTTTTATCGTGCGGAGTCCCTTATATTGCTCGTTATTTGGTCGCTAATTTTTGAAGATTTATTGATATAATGAAATTGATCTATATGCTAAATATATGTCTACATGAAACAAACCTGAGTTGTGCTATATGAAAGAGAGAAGCCGGATAATATTCCTGTCGTTTGATCAGCAGTAAAGAGATATATATTTTTCCCGAGTGAGGCTGCAACCGCGGTAGCGCTATCGGGATAAACATGAACTTTATCTCGTACATCAAGAACGAGGATACCACGTAAAAAGTCGTCAGTCGCTACGTGTAATAACATAGACTGTTTTATTTTGTAACCAAGTTTCACTAGTCCGTCCAATGACTGTCCGGTAATCGGATTAAATGTATATATAACACCTTCTCCGGTTTCCTATTGCACGGTATAAAAGCAATGTCAGATATGAAGTGTGAACACTTATTACATTTACCATTGAATCTAATATATAAATGTATATTTTACCTTGTCTTCTGCTAATAATGCACATTGAGGTGGATGAGGAAAATGTCTGCTGCCTCTTTGTACGTACAAAATCATCGTATTAGACAGTTTTGTGAAACCCCGGATATTAGGTAGCCTGAATTGCCAGATAATTTCGCCTTTTCTAGTTTCAATACCGTACAGCTGCAGGTAGTTTAAAATATAACAATTTGTAATATGAGATGTCTGATAATTTATATGAAGTCATACCTTTCCAGCGGATGTAACGGCTACGATCATTTTGTGCAAGCCAAATTTATCTTGCACCAGATCAATACGTTGATTGGATTGTTGAGGTACCAAATCCAGTATTGTTTGAAAGAATGCTCTGGCTTGGTTAATCTGTGAAGTAATCCTTCGAAGAAACATACTTAGAACGTCCCCTGTTTAAAAATATAGTAAAATATATTAGAAAACACGTATCCCGAAAAACTGTATTGAAATCTGTGGATTGGATGATACAGCGGAAGGATATAAAAAATTAGACGATGTTTAAGAGAATAATAGCAAACTGTATATGCTATAATTATTATAAGCTACTGTATTGCGTTATGAAAATTTTTCAGCAGGTTTAATGACTTCACATATACATATGATGATTATAGAAGTCGTAAAAATGTTTTCATGCATTTTACGCAGCTGGTTATCATATATCAACGAAATTGCTATATTATTTGCATCAATGATACTTCATTACATCCGAACTCAACCATAACAAATATCCAAATATGGATATTTTATTTCTTGCAATATGTCATGCAGGTAGCAATATATTAGATATATATATATAATAATTGTATTATCTTTAAGGTATTCTAGATAATCACACGTATATACGCGTTACATCTTCCAGTATCTTTAGGAGCCTATACATTGCAAATGTTATACCATGCAAATAAGTTCGTAAATAGCAATAACACAAAGTACTGCATTAAAACCAGCCTTCCTGCTCCACTACTTACATGAACTGTCTACATCAATACCTGTCAGCAGCCATTCACAAAAGAGAGTTAATTAATATAACTTACAGGTAGATTGTTATTAGAAATTGAATTGTGTTGTGCCAATAAACAATATATCGCTTTAATATAGACGAGTATTATTAATTAAAACAATACGTAAGCTTTTTCATAGCCTTTAAATAATATTATGTAATTGTGTACAGATTGAAGACATTTTATCATCCGATAAGAATTTTAAAAAATTAAGTGTAACTTAATATACATAATTGGTTCTTATATTTAAGATCGTGTTAAGTATAGTCTTAAAATGTCAAGCCAATTACGAAGCAGTATTAGCATCTTAAAAGATTACTTAAAACGTCTTGAAATAAGAATGGACTATAAATACTGGCCTTGATATACTTAGGAAAATGTAAGTTATAATATCTTGGAAGTGTGAGTAAGAGTTATGTTTCATACATTTGACATATTATAATAATTATTTAACAAAGGTATATTATCTTATTTCTAACATATCCTTCATTCAGTAACAAAATATATATATATATATATGTAAGATTTATTTATATCAATAGTTACACATGAAATATTACGTAAAAAATATTAAATTAAATTCAATAAGACATAAAAAAAATCTTTTTCAACTTAATTTATCATTTTTTTAATATTCAATATTTATATATAAATAATCTTACTTACTCTCTTTCTGATCGAATTCCGTTTCGATAGCTTGATCCCTGTCAGACATAGGCAATTCCATAATTTCAACGGCCACAATACTGGCAAGTGCTTCCTCCCTTGTCCATACCAGTTTATTGTGTTGTAACAGCGCAATACTGTGATCTTGCGAGGATAACAAATGACGACACGTTATCCCTTTCGTTTGCCGTGGGCAAACAGATGCCATTATGGTTGGTGATTGTACAGAAGCGTGAGTCAAAGTAACCGATAAATCAGGTATAACTGTAGACGATAACAGATTCGTCGCTGTTATCTCTATTTTCTACAAGTAAAATAATAGGAAATTTGTACAAAAATTGAATTAATAAATCTTTTTAGAAACAGAAAAGAATACATGTTTTAATATTTACTCCATTTTTATATGTTGTTTCCAAAAGTATTTTCTCGTTGTCAACAGAGACAACATAAAGAGTAGCATCACCAGCGATGTCTCTCTGTATAGGAGTCGGAAATTCTCCGATAACTAAAATTCGTTTTCTCTGGTCATTATCGGCATTAATAGAAATTACAGGTCCTTCTCCAAGTACAGATTCTAATTTATATGGCCCTTGGGCGCCAGCCCCAAATATTGTATTTATTGTAACTGATTGTGACTGTGCATTAGTATCGAATAGATGTACTAATAATACTACAGCTAAGGAACTGTCTCCCTTCAAACATGCTAAATATGGAGCTGCTAAAACACATCTAAACAAAAATAGAACTATTTTAAATATCAAAATGGATAATATATTTATGAAACTAATAACATATACAATATAAATAAATTTAATGTATAAATTTGATATATATTAGATGTTAAACTTAATTTAACCGTTTTTCGTCTCCAAAATTGATTTGTTTCGAAGGGAAGATGAATGAATACTTTAATCAAAGTAATTTCCTCCATTTTCTACTTTATTACTAATTAATAATACTTTATTAATAATACTTTGATTAAGGTATTTCCCTTCGAAACAAATCAATTTTGAAGACGAAAAAGGGCAGGAATTAAGTTTATCACCTAATAGAAGAAAAAATAATTTCAATCTAAAATTACTTACTCCGTTTCTCGACTTATAAATGGTGCGGAAACCCTTCGAGTCTTTAATTTTTCTCCAGTCTTGCTGTCATAAGACGTTACTTCTACTCCACTATTGTAAATAGGTAGTATATGATGCAGCGTTCCATCTTTGATATGCCATTTTACATCTTTTATCCTGAAAAACAAATTGTCAATTATATGCTCCAAACAAATATTTAACACATCAAAATATCTCCATAGCTTGGTACAATTAGAAAAATATTAAATTTTTGACACAACAAAAAACCTTCAAATATTTATTCCTTATTTTGTGTGTGTGTGTGTGTGTGTGTTACTCGACGTGATGATGATTATATGAATAAAAATACAAATTGCTGAATTTAAGCAACCTGATTTACAATAGCACAGAGTTACAGAACTAGGTGTACAAAACATATATTATTGACTGTGCTTTGAATAAAAATGAGAAGACCTGTCAGCAGAGTATAAGCCCAATGTAGAAAACGATATAAACGGAGATGCAAGTCTGTAAAAGCAATGGATTATGTTTTATATAAATCTTCAGCATATCAAGTTTTCAGCAGCTTTTAAGAAATAATTAGGTATGTCCCTAGCTTCGTATAGTACACAATATTTAGAAACACAACAAATCCCTCACATTCTTTCATTATTAAAGATTTAGTTTACAAGTAATATTCTTGTAAATTTCTTAACATTATTAAAGTAGAATTTTGCAATAATATATTGTTTCAATAAATTCAATATTTTTATACAAACCTGTCGCTATTTGGCTCAGCTATTGGCCATTCGTTAAGTATATGCCCGGTCGCCAAATCCCAGGCGCGAACAATAGCGGGAACACCGCCGCTCACGGATATCAAATCTCCATCCGCGACACCTCCTAAAGTTCTTATACGTCCGCCATAACCTTTTTCTAGCACTCGCCTCCATAATATTTGGCCTGTTACATCATAAATATATAATTAATAATATATTTATTTTATGACCTAATAAATTATATTTCTTAGGTCTATATTTTTTCATAACAATACTTGTAATGGAATAATGTTTAATTTGTAATATTGGTATGCACAAAAATGTGCTTAATCATTATAATTATCGTTAAATGGGCAAATATAAATGGCAATAAAAAGACAATTAAAGAGACTGGAAATATGAAAAGCACCACGTGCAAGTAACATGCAAAAGATAAGGAAAAAAAAAGACATTGTAAATACTTTTATTTACCCGATTTCAGATTAAGAGCAGCAATAACGTTCTCCTCGGTGGCAACGATAATCTTCTTCGCCGTAGACACCGTGTCGAAACTGGCGAATTTAATCTTTCCGACGTAATTCTGCCTCCTGAAAAATCCCGCGTAAACGATTAATTCACCCACATAACACCACGGGGGTGAAACACAGGAAATCGGGTATATCGGTCCTCATGATAATATTCCCACGGTGCTCTCTCTCTCTCTCCTTCTCTCTGCATTATTTAGAGGTTGCTTCGATCACTTACCAATCGAATTTGCCGACTTGGTCCTCGTAGAGGCACAGGGAGAGATTAAAAAGACCGATCAGCACGATCAAGCACTGCAGGATCGGTACGTCGAGGAACCGGTTGAGGTTCCTACGGAAAGACCACGCGCACGGAGCCATGGCGATGACGAGCGCTCCGGCAAGCGCGCGAGAGGGTATCCGCGACGCAGCGCTCACCCTCTTCACATACAGTCGCTCTACGCCCTACGTTCTACGCCACTTCGCTTATGCACGTATGCATATACGTACCACCCACCGACCGACGTGCTACAGCGCTTATAGCACGGACGACAGACCACGGCAGACAACGACGTTGGACACGAACGCACCCCGCACCAGTCACCCCTCGGCGCGGATTGTCCTGCCTTGTCTCCGACGTTTGCCGACGTCTACCGACGTCTCATATGCTTAACCGCTTAACCCCTTCCACGCGTGTATAGTATAGTACATCAATTCGATGGGTCGTCGTAACAATCTTATTTATCAACTCAATGTAATTTAAATGGGGTCGATAAGTCAGACTACTACTGTGATCCAACGAATTAATCCACTGCACTGTACATATACACGCAACGGACGAAGATGGACAGAATCAGGTGGGCCATACCGTCTTCATCTAACACGTGGCAGATCCAGGGCTGGCTTGAGGTGCCCTGTGTTATTTCGATCCCACGTGCACAAGTATACAGGGTGTGCATAGGATGATCTCTAATAGTAAATTCGGTCACTCATACTCTAGATTAGTACACATTTACAAAATTGTTTTACAGAAAGTATTTAAATATAATGACAATATAATCAACTTTGGCAATAAAACAGTACATGTATATTCCGTTAAATAACATGACAATAATTATTATTAAATATTTGTTTACATTCAATTAAATAAAATAGACAATTTGTGATGCGGCGAATTCGTTAAATAACAGGAACGTTTATTATTTTTTATTATAAATAATCATTCGCCATCATTGATTGATCCTGGGTCACAGGAACTTGAAGTTCACGATTGTAAAGAATAAGAATTGTTTGAGTTTTTATGAATTTAAAATTATTATGATCAATTTGGGTATACCTTTTCGCCCAATACTAATAAAAATAATTAAAAAAAAATATTTCTAAAAAATATTTCCGTCTAATATTAATAAACATTTGATTTAAATGAGTTGGAAAGAGAAGTCGTAAAAATCTTTTATTACGAGAAAATTATTGAAAAAAAGTTCAAGGGATAGAACTTAAAGTTGTGTATCCCTATCATAATAATAATGGAAGATATAGATGAAAAATACATATATTGATAATTTTAATACAATTAAAAATAAATGAAACCGATCGTTTTTCTAATTTGTAGACATATTACTAAAATGTTCTATAAATTGTACATAAAAGTAAACTTTATAAAATAGAAATATTAATAAAACATAATTTCAAAAATACGAAAAAATGTTTGAAGAATTTCTTAAAGAATAAGAATATTCTTAAAGATAGATATATATAGCTTGGAACAGTATAAACTATGCTATCTCGTAATTTTATTGTATCATTTATTTGAAAAAGTTGTTTTCAAAATACATGTAAATAAAAAATAAATGCTTCCTAGTGCCATATAGAATATGCGTTTATGTAGTCATGTTACATTGCAATCGTCATTGTTAATGAATTTTTTTCCACAAAGAAAACGAGATAATGGAAATTAATTTTGAGGCCACTATTTTTTACCAATACGCTATCAGGTTGACAGCAAAAGAGTGCATAGAAAATATACATGCAGTTGTAGAAACATATATTATTTTGTAAAGTAAATTTACAAAATTAATGAGGTATCTCGTTA
The DNA here is from genome assembly GCF_001594075.2 of Trachymyrmex cornetzi. Classification (NCBI taxonomy): domain Eukaryota; kingdom Metazoa; phylum Arthropoda; class Insecta; order Hymenoptera; family Formicidae; genus Trachymyrmex; species Trachymyrmex cornetzi. The sequence continues at coordinate 524,959 of NW_017296742.1, read as the reverse complement.
TTGTAAATTTACAAAATTAATGTGAGGTATCTCATTGTTATAAATTTGTAAATTAGTAGATTTAAAAAACTCTTGTAATAGTGATGGGACGCTCTCTTATGCTGTCCTGTTAGTATATAAATAACGAATTTTGTTATATATACGAAAATAGATAAATGTTTATAAATTACTCATAATTAAAGTTATATATCCTAGCACATATACATATATTTGTAATTTCTACAGAATTTCTACTCTCATCGTTTGGTTTTCTTGCATTCTATCTAAATTGACAGTATTAAGTTGCATCTTTACTTTCATATCCCCTTTTTTTCTGTATTCATTTCATGTTTCGCTTATTCACACGCTAAATTGCTCCATTTAAGGAATATATTTTGTTTACATGCAATCTGAGAGCATTATTCACGTATACAAATAAAGGTTAAAAGCAGATTCGTGATGACTAGAATATCTTTACATTTCATACATTCGTTCTTTTTATACTTATGTGCAATAGTCCATAATAAAAAACATAGATATCTTAAATTGTAATATATAACTTTGGTTCATAGCAATCCCTCGATGATTTCGTTAAAAAGAGGAGAGATGAGAAAGTAATTCGCATTCTACGATCTCCGTTAAATGCAAAAGTTGTAAGTAGTGTAATTTAAATTACATCATGCCCAAATTAAAGCTTATCATTAGGAAATACAGGTATTAGATATACTTGTAATGTACCCATCCTGTTAGTAACATTATTGTTACTGTTTCAATATACAAATTCTATAATTAAATTTATTCAATTTCAGTGACCTAAAACTATAAATGATATGCCTTGTACAAAAGATGCATGCAAAATCGAAATAAAAATGACAAATGTTACTACATTACCGTTAATCAATTTTGAAATATGAAAGAACAAACGCGTACAATAAGTACCTGGAAACTGTAAGATAAGTGCACTACTTACAAAAAATGCAATTTATGCATTATAATACACAATCTATGTATTATAATACATAATTGTAGTATATTATTATGCTTAACTAATGCATTATTATACATATGCAAGAGTATACACATATATATAAAAAATTTAAACTATCTTAAATTGCAATAAATGAAGATAAGATGCTAGATTGATCATTTAAGACATATACTTGTAATTTAGAAGATATTCTAGCAATTAATTTTCGTAATTTTTGAAATTAGATATATAAATATATATTTTACTGCTAAATAATTATATATAATTACTATGTGTATAAATAATTATATATGTAATTACTTAGCAATTATACTTTATTTCATGTCACACAAACAAATCAAACAAAAAACAGACATTAGCTGCAGCAACTAATAAAATGATTTCATGATAAGACCTATTGGCGCATAAAGATTTCAAGAATAGATTAAAAGACATAAACTTGACCAAAGTTTCGAGTATGCTTCTATGCTACATTATGTACACATAAACTGTAATATGCCTTTTGCTTTTTATAGCATTTTGAGACTAGAACAGCCAATCACTGATCGCTAAGCTTTTTTATGCAACTATAAAATTTGTTTTTGCAAACTAATTAATATTAATGATGGAAATTGTAACAGCAAAATCTATACTTTTCATTGCTTTATTAAATTATTTTTCTTTTAAAAATAAGATGTAAAATTATTTTTTAAAATAATTATCCATTCTCAGTCACTCTGATATTAAATGAATTTCTTTCGATTTAATTTCGAAATATTATGAATTATTTGGAATTTGTTTCAAATGTAAAGTTTAATTTCATGTTTGATATTTAATGTACAAATGAAAAGCATATGGCACAAAGGTCCTATCTTTTCTATACCCTAAGTTTTTAAATATAAAAAAATAGTATGATCACAAGGATAATATCCATTTTATTGGTTTATCATTGAGTTAGAGAGCATTTATATCCGTATCGATAAAACCCGATTTTTTTTAGTAAAACATAAATAGAAAAAAGTCTATTTTAAAAAAGTACAATCGCAATTAACCGATTAATAAAATAATGAATTAGAGACAATGATATGAGCTTAACTTTATAGCAATACTTATTTGTACAAGATATCTATCTTCCTAAATCATCGTACTAGTTTTTCCGTAATTTTTATGTAAACAAATTTCATACAAATAAATGGAAGAGAGTGAGATATACTATGGTATTTAAGAAAATACATTGTGCTATATTTATATATTTCAATTTAGGTGGATTCTGCATTGCTGTATTTGTTATCAGCGTTTTGTGTTATTATCAACTGTTACACATTTCTTTTGATTATTATTTTTATAAAGAATATTCAGATTACGTGAATTCGAATAATATTAATAAATCAAATTGCATCAATGCAAAAACTTGTATAATATTAAAATCCCGTTACAAGCACAAACAGAAAACATTACATTAATAAAATAGAAAATTATATTAAGCTCCTGCAATACACATATATAAAATCATATTACGATATTTTCCGTTTTTAATTTATCAAAATGAAATAAATATTAATGCACATACGCAATATATTTTTAGGTAGCGCAGCGTAACTACTTTATAATTTCACAGTGTTGGTCCGACCGTCCGTCCATCTATCCCTTCGTCTGTCTGCAAAATTTCTAAAAAATAGCTTAACTTGTTCAAACTCCATTTTCGGCAATAGATACCTGATACAAACACTAGCTCCACCGAGGCAAAATATGAGTCTATAAAAGGGTCAAAGATCAAAGTCAATGAGATTTTTTAGTAATATAGGGCAAACATCAAACGACTTAATTTTTTCAAATCCTGGTTTTTCGCTGCACTACTTCGTTACATCCGTTACAACGGTTTATTACTCTTTTTAACACACAGACATGTTACAATTCTAAATAACAAATGTTTCGTGTGCATCGCTATCAAATTCAATTGTGTAACTATTACACGAGATTATCGCGATTTTCCTTTCTCTAATATTAGGAATACTATGAAATTTTCGTGTTAGTTTATGGCAGTATTCTGTATGCATACCATACATTTCTTATTGGAAGTATTCATAAAAATAAGTGTTAAATGCCCGAAAAAAATGGAAGGACAAACATGCTGCTTCTAAAGAATCATTACACATTCCAATTTTTCTAATTATTTTTTTTAAATCTCTGTATTTGTTAGTAAAATATATATATTGTCTAAAACTGATTGATTAAAAGTGCTTGTAAAATTTGATTTTTTGTTGCTATGGCACTGCATGTTTAAATGATTCTACAATGCTAGTTTTACATCTCGTAAAACTTTTCAGCATATGATTGTTATGACAGCTACCTCGATTCATATGTACTAAAATCAATGTTCCTACTATTGTAAATGTAAAAAAGTCAAAAATCTGGCAGCCCTGATAAGTAAAGCTTCGGTACTTAATGCTTTTAATCATCACAGCACATTTACACTGTATTCGATTTGCAGGACTGCAATATTAATTAACAGATTCTCTTATAGAAAAAAAATGTTATGAGCGGTTTTCCACTAAACTATTGACTGTACGTTACTATAGTCACATATCCTTTTATCATTATGCAAATATATGTAAATGCAAGTTTAAGGAAAGACATCTGCAAGCTTGTAACTTGTAAACTTCCTCCCCTGCAAATGCTGCTAAATATTTATTCTATCCTTTTTTCTTCTTACTTTCTCGTTGTCTAAACTTTCTGGTCATGAAGTAACATCACGACTCACGTTAAGACCAGTAAGTTTTAAATTGTACTCTTTCCGTAATATGATAATATTTTATAGCTGCCAGAGAATAATTCGTTAAAATGCATGTACTATTCATCTTCTCTTTAAAACATTCATATTTTTTCTTTGCATGATCAAATTCATTTTGATCTGTTGCTTTATTATATGTGTATACCTATGAATCCCTTCAATTCCTTCCATCGTTTATAACATAATGCATCTTCTTTGTCGACGTTTTTGCGGTTCAGGTCTTAAAACGGCGCGTACTGCCTCGTCAAATACTTGCTTTAGTCCACGCTGCGTCAGCGCAGAACACTCCATATATTTCACCGCACGAATCTATAACAAACATTACATTATTAATATTGAACTATTCTGAATTATATAAAAAGACAGAAAGATATAAAGAAAAATTATATATACACACAAAGTAGGGAATAGTTTATTTCTACATACCTTGTTTGCCAACTTCTGTCCCTGCTCACGCTTAATAGCACTAAGGCCCTGTTCAGCTAAGGCAGTAAGCGTTTCACGGTCATCTCGTAAATCTATTTTAGTTCCAACGAGTATCATTGGTGCATCTGGGCAGTGGTGTTTTATTTCAGGGTACCATTTACTGGTAACATTTTCAAATGATGAAGGGCTCGTTACTGAGAAACAAATGAGAAATACATCTGTCTGAGGATAGGAGAGAGGACGCAATCTGTCGTAGTCTTCTTGCCCTGCTGTGTCCCATAGCCCTAGACTAACTGGAATACCATCGACAACCATTGGTGCAGAATAGTTGTCAAACCTATTAAATATAACCCAAACATTAGAGATTTAACATACATTTAATGTTAGATTTTTCAATTTGCTTTTAATTTGTTTATCACTATTTATTAGGCATCTTATTCAACATTTCAATATCAGTTAAAAATAAAAAGAAATTTTATTCACTGCTTATATCTTAACTGTAATGAGCCTGTGAACCAATAAAGATATTGCTGAATGAAATGAAGCTCAACAAAAATAGATTTGTCAGAATCTACAGGACAGGAAGTAACCAAAAGATGACTGGAAATGAATTACTTCCTGTACATAGCAGTTAGGTATCTTCTGCTCTGTTACTATTATTAGCCACTTCATTTGATTGGTCTAAGAAAGAGAAACTAAGCAAAAACTATGCTATAAAGTGTCCTTTTAATGGGTTATGTAGAAACAGAAGATTTCTCAGCAAAGAGAACAGACATACAAACTTGATAACATAAATAGAAATATACTTACACGGTAGGTACATACTCTCCAGGAAAACTGTCTGTCGTATACGATATCAGCATGCAGGTCTTTCCTACTGTTCCATCTCCTACCACTACACATTTTATTGGTCTACCTGAGCTCATGATTTATTATCTACAAAAAGATACGTAAACATCATTAGCGTCATTACTGAATCTAATTATACAACAATGTTTAATCTATCGTATCATATTTAAATATTTCATTATATTGAGTCCTGAAATATCACATATGTAACAATATGTCACACTGACGTTATTAATAAAATGAGAAATATGAATAGCAATTTCAGTCAGCGATTTTCAAGACGTACACAAACACCCATAATTCACGATTAAAAATACAATAAATACAAATACATATAATAAATATACAGAGAATCAATACACACGCGGTATACTTAATACGAAATTCCGTCCTTAATTTACATAATCTATATTCAATAAGAGACGCAAGAGACAAGTGTGGTGGCAATCGCGTAAAACCAACAAATACAAAGCGTCAATTTTTCGTTAGGGGCCGCCTGCGATGTCTACGAGAATTCACGGTGGATCCACTTTCACTTCGTCTCACGTAATCGAAGCGCGGATATCCCGGAAACGAATTCATATGAGATTCGAGCGCGCTCCTTCGTACCGAAGGGCTCGCCCTAGAAGTCCTAGGACCGCGCCGTTGCACGCGCGCGGCAAGTAAACAAGGCTGGGCCGGCCAGACGAAAATCCGCACTCACCGTGTGGCACGAGGGAAGAGGGTGGGTTTCCGCTTATATCCGTCTAGAAATCGTCGTGCGCGACGACTGCGGGGATGCGAGCTTGAGTGCGCGCGGCCGTGCGTTGCGTCTCAAAAAATCACAAAAGCGGGTGCCATGACAGTGTGTCGCGGTTTTTCGGGGGACTTGAACTGAAACGGAACCGGCTGGGTGGCACACTGCTCGCACCAGCTCGCACAGTGACAGATGTTCGACGGTCGCCTCACACTCCCGCCTCCCGCCGCTCTTCCTACCCCACCTTTCCGTGAAGCTTATTGTTCGGGGAAGTGACAGGCCGCAATACTGTCCTTGCGAGCGGTGCACATCGCGTCTGCGGAGGTTAAAAACCCGTCCCGAAGAGTTCTCGCGAAAGTGTGTGCACGGCACGCGTGTACGCAGCGGTCGACCAATCGGGCGTGCCAGCGCGAGGGACGCATGGAAGAATCGGCCAATGGCCACGTTCGACTTAAGGGACGAACGATTCCGTGACATCGCCTTGGGCTGCGTTCGTCGAGTTTTCATTCAGTCATTCACTCTATCTCTGAATTACGCGAGATTCCTCATGAATACTATTGGTTTGTTCCTTGCGGTTGAATTTTTTTTTCCCCTCGCCTGTCTCTTCTTATTGCTGCGACAATTCTTGTTTCTTTCGTTTTTGCGGAATCAAGACTATTGATATTTTTGTGAATGATTTTAAGCCTAGATTAAATATCTATTCCTCTATAGTAAATATCTATTACTTATTACTCTATTTTCTGTATGTAATTTTGGATATATTTATTTAAGAAATATAATAGTGCAGTTACACGACCTAAGAAGCCTCAAGTGGAGAATGATAGTCCTGTGGATAGAAAAATAGAAATCGATTTAAAGAAAAACAAAACCCGAGATAAACTGATATTGAGCGCCTTGGAAAATAAAAGTTTAAATAACGAATAAATTGCAAGAGCGCTTAGTTTCAAACAAAAACACTGATTCATGGACGAATCACAGATATTCTGATAATAATAAGAATACATTTTTTTCTCTAAAACATAATTGCTGCAATAAATTAAAGGAATCATGAGTGTGATGAATGTTGTTTATCTTATTTCTTCACGAAATAACACTTTTATCTGGAATGCCGATGGTAAACAGCATTACTTTATCGACATACATAATTATCTGTTATAATTTTTTTAATTCGATGTTTGTTTTTATTATAGATTGGCTGAAGCTTCGACGGGATCACAGAATAATCGGAGAATTAGTGGGCTCTTCCCCAAAATTAACTAGACAAGAAATATTTTTAGGTCTCCCATTGCTTTTATTGCCAGAAGAAGTTACTTTATTGCTTGAAAAGAAAATCGCTTGCCTCATAGAATGTACGAGTCTAAAGACACAGCCAGATGAATCATTAAGTCAAAAATTTCAGGAATACAGAAATAAACTGTTTCTGGAGCAAGGAAACTGTCTAAAAGACAACAGAAAGAAACAGGTAGTTACTTGTATAGATATTTACATTTAAAGGACTATAAAGATTTTGTAATAGAATATGATAAATGTTTCCTTTAGATTACCTCTGTGATGGACAAGATTATAGAAGGAAAAAAACGCAAGATGTTAGGCTTGCATACAAGCAAAAAGAATACGAGGAAACCATTGGATAAGAAAATGCAGGAAGCCTTGGATAACATTGAAATCGATACTGAAAGTTTGCTTGAAGAAGAATTGGCTAAGTTGCCCAAACTGAAAAAAAGTGATGCACTCGTTCAAATACATACAGGTACAAAAAATTTAATTATATATTTGTTCATGATCTGATCATTCACTTATATGTTAGCATATCCATGGTCTAATAAAGATGATGTAAAAATAGTGGAATGGAAATATCCGCTTACATCTGATCAGCAACTTAAGTATAAGGTATATAAAGATCTTTGGGAAAGGCAATATTATATCACTAGTGGAGAAAAATTCGGTGGCGACTTTCTGGTATATCCAGGTACAATTTGTTCCACTATAATTCTAAAGAATGAGATATAATTGAAAAGCACAAGCAATAGGAACAAGGAATAACAGAGTTCAATCTATCCAAAAACATGTATTTTGCTATTTCTAACTGTGCTTATCTCAGGATTAACATGCAAACTGCAACTACATTATAAATTTTTTTGTTCACAGGTGATCCAATAATGTTTCATTCACAATATATCATACAATGTAAACGCGCGGACGAAGAGATGCCTATCACGGATGTTATTGCTCAGTGCAGACTCAGTTGTCATGTTAGAAAAACATTGGTGTTTGCTACGTATCACGAAGAGGAAGATATAGTGAAATATCAATCTTTTCAGTGGACAGAATGTAGTGCATTAGGAGACAGCTGATATAACATTATTTTATTTGAAAATATTTATATTTGATTGATATTGTGGATATTTCCATTGTTTTTTTTTCGAGATGTGATTTTTATAGATGTCTACATATAATGCATGTTAAAATTGTGAAATGTGCATTACTTACAGGTTAAAAAAAATTAATTATATTTCAACTTGGAAACTTCTATTATAAACTGTTAGTAGAGATTAGAATAACTAATTTTATATGATATCCACATTTATAGTCAACAGCATTACAATATATTTATTAAACATTGAGATTTTAAGACATTCAAAGAACTGGGGCTCTATTCTTGAAAAGAAACGTATACGAAAGTCTAGGGAAATACTATAGTATACGTAACGTATATTGTAGCATTTCCCTAGATTTTCGTATACGTTTTTTTTCAAGAATAGAACCCCTGTTTACATGTTTCTTATACGGATATATTTAGATTGTGTCTATTAATTTGAATCTATTATGCTGGGGATTAGGAATAACATTAAAGTGTTTCTTATATATAACTTGATTTTCACGGCCAGCATAGTTGAGTTTAACCCAAGGATGCGCCCAGTTGAGATCAACTTTCTCACAAGTTACTACCACTTTGCCTGGTTCTATAGCAAATAAACATCCAACTCTTGATAAACCAACCTATGTAATAAAAAAAATATATAAAATGACACAAAAAAAATTTGTAATGTTGAAAGCACAGTAATTAACGCTTACATTAAGACCTGGATGGAATCTGAGATTTCGCTGTGTAACCAATAATTTGCCTGAGTATGTGTAACCTCCATCCTGTATTTTCCATCCTCTGTGTTTTGGTCTAGGATGGCCACTCTTGTTGCTGGTACTAGTACTACTTTTCTTTGAAGCATGTCTGACACATACTTTCACTAAATAAAATAAATAAGTTTCATTAATCTTAATACGTAGATAAGCAAATCTTAATGATACAGTTTGTGACAATTTGACAGAATAGATACAAATAAGCATCAATTATATCCTAAGCTCATTATGAGTCTCTCATTGCAATCTCAACAAAATGCAGGTTGTCTGCAGAAATCAAGCAGAGAATCAGTCGTTTTGTCAATCAACTGTTTAAATAATATATTTTATTTAAAAAGTAAGAAACACTTGATTTCTACATTCAAGCAATTATAGGATGCTAGATATTTGAGCCTTGTGTCCACAATACTAGAAATCGCTCTAAAATATCAGACAGAAAAAAATTAACAAATGACACTTGAACAAATACATGTTACCATAAATAATTATGTTTGAATCACATTATAACAATCATAATACAGTCACATGACCAATGTGATTAATCAATTCCTTCTCGTCTGAGATCACAGATTCCTAGCATCATAGATACAAGACTTTAAATGACAAAGAAAAACATCATTGTAACTTTCTTGGCATTCAGTGAATAACAAAGATAAAATGACACTTGTATCAACTTCTATCACCAAATAGAAAGTATCCTTGTTCTGTTAATAAATTCTTTCTGTATTTATAATTATTTTTCTACTGATGTATTCTGCCAACACACAAAATTTACAATAGACATTTTGCAAAATTTGTTTTTGACAAATTTGGTTATCTCCGAGTACATGTTCAATTTTGTGAAAAAATTACATTAATAAAGTAATATTGATATACAAACCCAAGTTATTATTATTACAAGATACTAGAGTTTGTCGGGCGTTTTGTAATGCAAGAGAAACCAATTGTGATAAGTGTGCCATCTAAAAAAGATCTTGCGTTTACTTTTGATTCTTGAATATAGTCTTAAAAATATTATATATTATTATCACATTACATTTATATCAGAATGATGAACTAACCTCAAAATCTTGCCAAATCGGAAATTCTGGACAAAAAACCTAAATTCAGAACAATTCAGGGATGCCAATATTGCCAATTATTGAAAAGTAAACTTTCTATCATCATGTTACGTCACGTTCACGTCATGAACACCAATGCATCATGGAGCAACCAATCAGCTTCTTTCTCCATTTCACTTTATTTGCGGGCACTCCATTTGCCGCAGGTGGATCTTCCTCTAGTTGTTTCCTCATTTCCATGAAATATTCCTAAAGGATGATTCGATCTGATTCGATTGTCATTTAGTTGTCAGTGTCACTATGCTGTCATTGTACGGATATTTGAGATCTTCTTCTTGAGATCCAGAGTTCCGATAGTTGGCTGGTACTGAGTACAATTGTTGAAAATGACGACGAACGCGGAAGATCTGCAGAAGCTGGAGGAAGAGGCGGTTGCCAGGGGCACGAAGTATGTTGCGAACCTCCTGCAGCGACCGGGTCAGCTGGAAAAGATTGACATGTACAAACGGCGGATCGCCAGGAAGAAGGCCTCCGTCGAGACCATGCTGAAAACCGCGATGCAAAGTCAATTGGACGGAGTCAGGGTTGGCTTCGAGCAGCTGCAGAGCTCCCTGGAAGCTATCGCCACTACCAAGGATGACCTGGACCATATTAACCAGCTGTTCAGCTCAGTTCTGAAGCTCAGCTCCAGGCTGCAGGCAGTACAGGAGGAGAACATGCGTTATTCTCAATACGTCATTGCGAAGGAAAACCTGAAGCATATATTCACTGTCCCCGAGAGCGTGGAGAGAACGAAACAGTGGATAAACGAAGGTAAGCTGTTGCATGCACATCAGAGTCTAATGGATCTCGAAACTTCCAGGGATGAATTGTTGTACGAGCTTCATAAATTGCCGAATCAATCGCCAGCCGACACAGTTATGCTGAAGGCTTATTTCGAGGACGTGGAAATGCTTTCACAGCTTATGGAGAAGCAAATAAGACTAGTGTTGGGTCGTACTTTGAACACAGTCAGGAAGGAATCTACTGTCATAGTGACACCTTTGAGAATTATAGAGAGGGAGGAAAAAGCAGATCAGTTTGCCATTCAAAGGCACAAGCAGAGTGGATTTATGGCGCCAGGTAGACCCAAGAGATGGAAGGAGATGGCGATGAAGGTGCTGGAAAAATTAGTTGCCAACAGAATCGAGGGAACTCAGGTGGAGGAGAGGGCTGACAACAAAATGTGGCTTGTAAGATATCTGGAACTTACGAGACTTCTGATCCTTGAGGATTTGAGCGTGGTTAAAACTCTGTGCGAACCTTGCTTTCCACCCTCGTACAATATAATAAGGACTTTTGTTAAAATGTATCATACAAGTCTGTCCCAGCACTTAAAGGACATAATTGCCGGTGGACTGGAAGGAAACGAATATGTTTCTCTATTGGCATGGATTATGAATACTTATACAGGGCCAGAGTTGATGCAACATTCTGAATTAAACATTGATACGTCTGATATAGGTCCACTGCTTAGTCCTGAGATGATAAACGATCTTCAAGAAAAGTATTTGCGAAATATGTGTCAGAATTATGAGGATTGGATGAGAAAAACACTGGAAACAGAGAAGCTTGATTGGAGGAGTGGTATCCTGCCTGACAGCAGCACCCAGGAACTATATTACCACACCGCCGCTCCGGTTATCATATTCCAAATGATCGATCAAAATCTTCAAGTTGCAAAAACCATCAGCTCTGACTTGACGGCACAAGCTTTGATTCTGTGTATTGAGCAGGTGATCAAGTATGGATCTATGTATAGACAAGCAATACTAGAATTTAAAACAAAGCATTTTGAAGACAGAAGCCAGGTACCTTACTTCACTCATCATATGATCACGATAGTTAATAATTGCATACAGTTTACTGAGTTGGCGCAGCAGATGAAGCAGCTTTACTGGGTGCCCAATACTACCGGTGACATCACAGTGAAAGTCGAGAGTCTCTTGGCGAATTATCAATACCTAAGAAACGAAGCCGCAGCTATTTTACTGCAAGAATCTTTCCTGGATCTGGAGTTGCACTTCCAGGATTTAATCACGCCCAAGTGGCTATCGTCGCCCATTCCGGTGGAGACCATCTGCGTCACTTTGGAGGATTACTTTCAGGATTATAATCACCTGAGCCCCAAGAACTTCGAGTACGTTATCACTGAGGCGCAAAATCTCATCGCAAAGCGTTACATATCCGCGATGTTACAGAGGAAGATCTCCCTAAAGACCTACGACGAGTGCCTAACATGTACATCAAAGATAATGACGGAGGCGGACAAACTGAAGAATTTCTTTGACAGAATCGCGCCAAAGGTCGGGAACTTCAATTCGCCATTTGAGATAATAAAACGTCTCGCTGAAGTACTGAGATGCGAGGACGCGGAGATACTCTCTCTCGATTTACACTCGTTAGTCGAGAAGTATCCCGATATGACGGAGGATCATCTCATCAGATTGCTCGGCTTGAGGGGCGACATATCGCGAGCGGAAGCTCGAGGAAAGGTCTCGTACATCATGGAGGCTCAACGAAATCGGAAGCCCGTACAATCTATAACAAATAGCATATTCAAGCAGATAATTATACAAGACAGCTTCCTCGGCTGGAAGCCTTGAGATTGGAAGAATTTGTACGAGGCAAAAATATGGAACACAAACGGTTCTTCTATGTAGCGCCACGCCATTCTTGTAAATCAAATGTTTCTTTTATACAAGTGAACAATGTAATATAATGATTATTCAATCGATGAATTAAAATACTTATATTACGATATAATATAAGTATTTTAATTCATCGATTGAATAATTAATCACACTATGCGCAAATGAAACTTTACTCTATAAAAGCTACATTTGTTCATAATGCAATTGATCAATAGATAAATTAAAAACCAATATTTGTACAAATTTGTTGATATTTAATTATATATAGTTAATTCTACGATTTATACATATAAAAACTCAACACTTTATTTATGTAAAATATTTATGTAAGAGTATAACCCGATCGAAACTAAATTGTATAATATTCATTGGTGTATTATATGAATATAATATATACAATACATAAAATATGAAAAGTTTTTAAATTTAAAAAATGTGTTACTCCAGTATTAGCCATAGTTTGCCAGCAAATTTTCTTTTCTGCTAACCTAAAACTGTCATATCCAACGATTCATTCGTGTAACAGCTAAGCATTATTCTGAGATCGCGTGCAAAAATAAAAATCTGTCAGAAGTAATTTCGTGATATTGTTTAATTATTTGTAATTTATAATTTTCTCGTTTAGCGCTATATAAAAGTATGCAATAAATTATTGAATTTCAAGGAATTTCGTAAAAATATCGAATAGAAATTGTATAAATAAATATGAAGAACTTTTTAACTATATTTTTAATTGTCAAGGGCGGATTGATCAGTCGATTCTATTGACAGTTATTGATTACGAAATTACGATAAATGGTTGTTTTAGCAGATTGTTTACGTTTGCAACTGTTGGAAGTTTCCTTCGCGCTAATTGGATTATACTTTAGATCTAAAGGAATAATCCTATCTTATCGAAGAGAACTTTTGATAGTTGCAAAACAACAATTCAAATAGTTGTTTACATTTAGGACTTCAGGTAAGTAATAAGTTCGAAAAAAATAAGCACGATGGTGTAATGAATTATTGTATTAAGACCTGTCTTTGTGCATATGGAATTAAAATGTCAATTTCACAGGAAAATATGATCATAACCTTTTCTCAGTAAAAAATTCTTATATTTTATTTTCAAAAATTTTTCAAATTTTAAATTTATGAAGATTTCTAAAAAAATACCTTAAACTTTTCCAGATTTCATAAGTTTTCTTCGGAAATTATATAGAATAAGAAATCGTATAATATTTCAGAATTCACACGATATATAAAGAATTCCAGAGAAAAAATTAGATTCTTTTCAGCACTTTTGAAAAAGATATCAATTTGTATAAAAATTTTGAAAAAATCTATAAATTTTTAAATTATACAGGAATTCTAAAAATTTTTGAAGTGTGTATAAAAATTCCTAAATATATGAAGAATTCTAAAATTGTCATCAATTAAAAGTTATGATCACTTTTTAGAAAAAAAACAAATTATCAATTTTTTTTTCAGTAGCAAAGATACTGTGTTAACTAAGGCGAGAGAATATACATTACTGTATTTGCCTAAATATTTGCAACAAATATGAGGCTGGAAACATTCTTAGTGTTGCTTATATGCACGGGAGCAAGAAACACTGACATAGATCCACTGAAAACAATTATTTGGGGCCCAGGACTGAAACCAGCAGAAGTTACCATGCGTGCAAGATATTTCTTTTTGCAACTGGTTGATTCGCATGGAAGAAAGTTAGTATTGTCAAACAATTTTAAAAATCGATAATAAAATAAGAATATTCAAGATTTATGAAAATGATAGACAGTATTTATTGAAAAAAACCCAAGAAGGAATTATTTTTATATAATATTCTGAGATTTACACAATATATATCGCATAATAATGAAAGCTGAATAGAGATTAATTAGCTGAAATGATTTCAACTTCTGAAGGCAAATTATAAATCATGTGCAAATAATATTTCTATAAGTTATTTAATGCATAGTGTGTAGGATAGTGTTATATTATATTATATTATATTTCTAGTTTAACAAAATCTCCTGGTGAGAACATAATCGCTGGGCAAGTATATGGACAATCCCTTAATGGTGCATCATGCCGCATATGGACTCAAATCTTTGACTGTAAAGATGGAAGTTTTATTATGCGCTATAAAGTTTTTAATACCTGTTTTAATGTTAAAATTAAAGTAAAAATCAAAGGAAAAGAGTTACTAGTACCCCATTTAGAGATCAAAGGTATAAGTATCTTTGTTTATCTTAGAATTTTACATAATCTAACAAAAACTGTTTTTAGGTCCTGTTTATGAGGAAGAATGTTACTGTCCGAATCCATCAATCACTAACTGGTTGGATCATTATCAGTGTCAACAAAATTACACTCAAATACATCATGATTTGTCTTCATTTTCAAATATTGACTTTGATAAAATACGTCAAAGCATTATCAAAAGATATGATCGACCAACCAGTGTCAGCATTTGTCATTATGTATTGAAATCTAACAGAGTAAATATCATTTTATGCCGATTTATAATTTATGATTGTTCATAAATGTTGACTCTAGATTAAACTAGATTTACAGACAATGTTACGGCCAATATGTTGGCTTCAAAATATTTATGGATGCTATATTGCTATCACTCACACGCAAAGTGATGCTACCAGACATTGAATTCTTCGTGAATTTGGGCGACTGGCCACTTGTTCCTGATTCGGGACCGTTTTATCCTATTTTTTCATGGTGCGGATCTGAAAGTACGAAAGATATTGTTATGCCTACATACGATATCACAGAATCATCTCTGGAAGCGATGGGAAGGTATAACATGCTTCAATAATACTAATAATTTAAGTTATTGTTTTATTTGCAATGATATGCCAAAATACAGGGTAATGTTAGACACACTCTCCGTACAAGGTAATGGACTGCCATGGGAGTATAAGACTGAGCAATTATTTTGGCGTGGACGTGATGCCAGAAGGGAACGCCTTGATTTAATAGATATTTCAAGAAAACATCCGGAACTCTTCAATGTGTCCATTACTAATTTCTTCTTCTTTAGGGACGAAATAGATAAATACGGACCTGCACAAAATCATGTGTCATTTTTTAATTTTTTTAAGGTAAATATAACAGTCTTCCTGTAAATAAATAGAGCTAATAATAAAACAAATTCAATGAACATTTTCGAAGTTACATATACTTTTAGAAATATTGTAATTACATTATCCTAATCTCGTGTCATCTGATATAAACACAAAGCCTGTCCATAAAATTTAAATCGCATTCTGTGATATCATCGAATTTTTTTTTGTTCTTCAAGATACAACTTTGAAATTGTGCTACATACAAGCTTTAAAAAATATAGATAATATGTAACATTAAGTAACATTTATTATTAGGAAAAAATAAAATTTTATTCACATTGGCAGTTTTTTTATATTGATTTTTTTTTTCATAGTACAAATATCAATTGAATATTGATGGCACAGTAGCAGCTTATCGATTCCCATATTTACTTGCTGGAGATTCTTTGGTGTTTAAGCAAGAATCCAAGTATTATGAATTTTTTTATAAAGATCTTACATCTGGATTACATTATGTACCTGTGAAAAGTGATCTGTCAGACCTTGTCGAAAAGATTATGTGGGCAAAGGAGCATGATGAGGATGGATTGAGAATTGTTAAATCTGCCAGACAATTTACCAGGGATAATTTATTACCACGTGATATATTATGTTACTATACAGTTTTATTTCATGTATGGGAAAAAGTTTTATTTTATATATTTTTCTTGGGTATATATCTTTGTCAAATAATATAATTTTTTATATTTTAGGAATGGAGTAAACGCTTAAAGAGTAAAGTTGAAGTATTAAATAACATGGAAGAAGTACCACAACCTAGTCATTCTTGTCAGTGTCATTTTAAGAATTCAAACCTTCGAGAGGAATTGTAGTTTTGAACATCTTTTTTTAACATTTTTTTTCTATAATATGATTTATTTATATAATGAAAATTTAACATATTCACATTACCATACATGTATCATCTATTATGGGTGCACAAAAATGCACAATCTGTTTACTAAGATTTTATAGCTAATTGCTTATGTCAAAAATAAAAAGAAACATAAGCCTGAACTTGAAAAATAACATAGTTGTCTAATATTTAATAATCTTCTCTTTTACAATGATTGTATTATACAACCTGTCAGCTATTTTTCTATATATATCATTTAATATATTTTTTGTTTATTTAATCTAACGTTATGTCGCAAGAACTTGAATAAGATACGTCATTTGTACAATTATCAACATCTTTTTCGAAAAATATTTATGGGATAAATACAAGGCGTGGCGAGATTTGTGATATTCTCTCTTCAATTGTATCGCGAATTCTACTGCAAATAATATTTAATATGGAAAATTTATATTCATATTCATTTCGGAAATTAAATATTTTCTTATCAATTAAGAGCAGTATAAATAAAGAATAAACATTCATATATACTCCTATATGGTATTTGTACCATTGCATATATAGTTACATAATTCTTTGACTTTCAATTTGTTTATGCTTAATAAAAAATTACACATATATTTGTGATAAAAATAGAATTTTTATCATCTTTAATATAAGCAAAATAGCAAAAGTAAATATAAAAAATTTAATGAAGAAATTTAATAAAATAAGTATATGACAAATATCTATACTATTTTCTAATTTGTAAAAATAAAACAAATTATACAAAAATCTAAGTGTTCTTATGTGCTATAATTTATGCTTTTCGTATTAGAAGTTTCGCCACAAGAGTTAAAAGCCATTTGGAATATTTTGGCATATTTATTTCATCGAGATCTATATTTAATAATAATAATAATAATAATAAAATTTGCTACTCTGACGTAGTATATACGAACATAACGTAATACAAAATTATACATAAATTATTTATATCACCACATATGGAAAAATGTATGTATATAAATACTGAAGATTGTTAAAAGAATTGTAAACAATGTAGATCCAACTAGTAATCCTTTCATGGAACATCATCTATAATTTATATATAATTTTGTCCTAAATTTTTTCTTATTATCAATCTAATGCATAAGATTAAATTAAATTAAATTCTTTACATAATTCTTTTTTAACCCTTTTTTAACCGTACTATGTACAATTTGGTGCCTCATCCATACTATCAAGGGTCATTAGAATCTCTTCGTTTTTTCACCTCTTCAAAATAATTCAAAAAATTCTTTGTTGAATCTTCTAAAATGTTCATATATTCAAAATTTTTAAATATTATGAATATTATATAATATATTCATAATATCTAAATAAATATTGTGATTTTACAAACATTATGAAAGTACGTACTCATACAGTAAAGTAACTAAAAATGTAAACAAAAATATTTTCAATATCCGTAATAATTTAAATTTTATGTAAATTTGGGAGTTATTGATGTATTTATTGTGTGGGTGGTTGATAACCGTAACCTCCATATTGATTAGGTGGAGGAGGTCCTTGTGGTCCAGGTGGAGGAGGCATATGGCCACCAGGTGGTCGTGGTGGATATTGTGGATATCCTTGTCCTGCAGGCGG
>NW_017296742.1:498998-506580 GCF_001594075.2 Trachymyrmex cornetzi | reverse complement strand
TATATATATATATACACACACACACACATATTACATAATTGCCATGAAACAATAAATTCAAAATTAATCATCTATGTCAAGTTACTCGAATAATACCTGTGGTTGTCCTCCTGGAGTCGGTGGAACATATGTCTGCGTAGTAGTCGGCCCATAGGCAGGTTGTTGTTGAGGGCCTGGTGGTGGAGCGGGACCTTGTGGTGGACCAGATGGAGGTTGAAATCCACTTGGAGCTGGACTCTGAGACGGTTGCTGTTGCGTCTGCGGAGCTGTTTGCGACTGTTGCTGAGATTGTTGCGGTGGCTGGTGCGGTGATTGATGTGGTGGTTGATGAGATGACTGATGAGTTGGTTGGTGAGGTGGTTGATGCGGAGTGTGCGGTGGTTGATGTGGTGACTGAGTGTGCGGTGGCGGTGGATGCGGGGGATGCGACGTCGGATGTGGTGTTTGATGAACGGGATATCCAGAGGGTGCTGGTGGCACCGGGGGTGCATAGCTTCCGCCCTGCGCTGTTGGTGGCGGACCGCTATTCGGCGGATATGTCTGCGTCGAGGCAGATGGTGTGCTTGTCGGCTGACTGCTTTGGGCGTAAGTATTGCTGCTCGCGGAGGAGGTGCTAAATGGCGGAGATGTAGAGGCGGGACCATACTGCGTCGCACCAGGACCTGGACTTGGTTGGCTAACATAATTGGGCTGTGGACCCGCGTTTTGCTGCGACCCAGGTTGCGGAGGTTGAGTCGCGCTAGTTGTTGGAGGTGGTGGGTAATTTTGCGGTGGGACATTGTTCGCGTATGTCTGTGAGGAAGGAGGTGGATAACTTCCGGGTTGTCCAGCAGCGTATGCATTTTGAGGTGGCGCTTGGGACGGAGGCTGCTGATAATTTGGTTGTGGACTAGGACTGCCATATTGTCCTGGCTGTTGTTGTTGACTACCTGATGAGAAATTCTGTTGTGAAGCATTTGAAGGTGGATAGCCTTGTTGATTTGGCGGCGGTGGTCCATATCCTGAAGGTGGCTGAGCTGTGCCTGGTGGTGGATAACCACCTGGTTGTGGACCATAACTGTTTACTGTAGTTGGAGGACCATAATTTGGCTGCGTTGCTGCATTATATCCTTGCTGTTGAGAAGCGTTTGGCGGTCCATATTGATTTGGTTGACCCGGAGTGTATGCAGATCCTTGTGGACCTTGGTAGTTTGAGCCAGGATTCTGACCAGTGTATTGAGCAGGATAACCTTGTTGAGAAGGTTGCTGAGGATAACCTTGTGGACCTCTATATTGCTGTGGACCTGGTGCAGTTGGAGGTCCTATAAATATTAAAAGATTAAAATGACTAATAATCTGTAGAGTTAGTAAAGATATAATTATGCTTCAGATTAAATTGACATGTAATTATAATTTAATATAAATTTAAATTAGAATAAGATTTCTCTCAATAGAAAATTCAAATTAGAATATAACATACTATTTATAGTAGGTCCTTGGCCAGGCATTACAGGTCCACGATAACCTTGCGCCATTGGTTGGCCTTGATTAAACGTCGACATTGGCATTGTTGGCTGTGTATTTGGTGGCATTTCTCCTCCAGGACCAGTTGCACCACCTGGACCACTTGGAAGCCCTTGTGGATTCATCATACCATGTTGAGGACCATTAGGAATACCTTGAGGTAGCTTGAAACCAAAAGATAATTCAATTTTGCAATTCTTTATAAAAATTTTATTCAACTTAACAATTTTGTTGAATTAAATGTACTTTATTAGGTTCTATGTCGTTTGTTCTATTAGATTTGCTACTTACAGGTAATAAAGTCTGAAGATTCTGGTTTACATCAGCGATAGATGCTAGATATACCAAATTACGATGTAGCATTTGCTGGTATCTGAAAGTTAAAATTAATAAGTTTATAAATTGACTTAACAAAAGCTGTAACAATCCTCTTAGATGTACACTTGACACTTGATATATATAACTGAAAAATAACTTGGTATGAGATTAAGAGAGACTGTCATCTCAATAAAAAAAAAATGTTTTATTCCTTCAATATTGGCTGCGGTCCACTTAGCGCTTCAAACGCTACAGAGCATTTGTAGCACTGATATGACTGGTCCATTTGATGCTTCGGAACGCTCCTAGCAACTCTGATTACGTCATTAATACATCATCCTTTTTGTTCCCACTTCGCTTCAACTGCCTCACCTCGGGAGGTGGGTTGGCTGGAGCGTTCACATAGCAATTGTGGCATAGCAATTGGAGCGTAGCGTTTGGAGCATAATGTTTAGAGCATTTGGAAGAAGTAAGTGGACCGCAGCCATAATATCACTTCACAAGAAATGTTTCAAAGGAATCGAAAAGGAGACACATGATACACAGTGAAATATTAAGAAACAAAATCATTGCACTGATCACTTACTGTACGCATTCCTGTGCTTTGCCCTTGTTTTGATACTCCTGAATCATTTGTATAAGCTGACTATTCTCATCGAGCATCTAAAAAAACAACACATACATGTACATAGTTATACTTACAACTTTAAACATGTTTCATATTTCAGCTTTCAGTTATA
The DNA here is from genome assembly GCF_001594075.2 of Trachymyrmex cornetzi. Taxonomy (NCBI): domain Eukaryota; kingdom Metazoa; phylum Arthropoda; class Insecta; order Hymenoptera; family Formicidae; genus Trachymyrmex; species Trachymyrmex cornetzi. Next base: position 504,019 of record NW_017296742.1, on the reverse strand, counting down.
AATGGCCTAGTAGTAAACAGCCATAATTTTTTTTGCGAAGCTGCAATCAACTGCTTTACCTTTTGTATCTGAGCAGGATTTGGAGGTGGCCTGCCGCGTTGTGCAAAGGTCACAGACATTTTCGAAGCGACAACTCACGAATCGTCTCGACGTTAAAGAACTTTCACCGAGAAAGACCGGTAATCGAGGAGAGTAATCTTTCGTCACGTCACGCTATTGCGAAGAACTACCTGGAAATATCTCAAAGGAGCGCGGTACGTCCATCTTCGTCGTATTTCCCAAATATGTTCCCACGGTGTCCGAAGCACGAGATTATTCGCGCGGGACCGTCGGGAACGTTGCAGAAATCTTTTTTTCAAACTCAATCCGCGTGTTATGTACACATGAGACGTATATAAATATGTATATATATGTATATATGTACGCTACCACAAACTAGTCGTGCGTATTGGTGCGTATAACGTATTTTTGCCGTAACGTAGCTGACGCGTGTGGCAATTATCGTCAATTACCTCGTGAAATGTATGCAGTTTCGGAGTTAGGTAAGACGAGAGATTGGATAGTACGCGAGAGAAACAGAAGGCTTGGGAGAGCAACGCCACCAACGGCAGATATCCGAGCTCGTGGCTTCGGCTCTTTTGATATTAAGGTACATTTCCACGAGCCGTTCAAGCCAGCTGTTTCAATCATCAGTGATAAAAAGAATCAAAATTGACGCTAATTGATATTTGTCAATTTTGATCATATAATATATTTGTCTATCTCATTTTAAGTGCAAAATTTTTAGAAATTTAAGATAACGCGAATAGATCCTGATGTGTCAAATAACAAACTGTTAGAGATCTTACTGCTAAAAAATTGGCTTAGATTATTAGTAACAAATTAGAAAGAAAGAGATAAAAGATAGACTGAATATGAAACACTACTCAATGATTGTATAATCGTATAAAAAAATTTGCTTTATCATTGTTTATTACGTTGATCAACGTTGATATAAGAGTACCGCATACAAATGACTTCAACGAAAGTAAGTAAATTAACTTTTATCTTATTATTGACAGAAAAAAATAAAATATCAAATTTATATGTTATTTCTACAGATTGAATTCGCGGTACATATGACATGCGAGAAATGTGTTAATGCAATTTCTAAGAGTATAGCAGATCTAGAGGACATCCGGAATGTTGATATATCGTTGGAACGTGGCACTGTCACTCTTGAAACAAACCTACCTTATTCCATCATACAGGAAAGAATCGAAAGAACTGGAAGGCAGGCAGTGTTGAAGGGATACGGAGGTTTAAATAATTTTTTTATGTTCTATATATATATATATATATAATGTATTATCTGATGTATATTATAACAATCTTCTGTTTCATTCAAGATTTCTGAAGATATATAATAAGTATATTTTTAGGATTGTCAGAAATAAAAAAGAAATATTGTATTGAAAAAGACGATTTAAAAACTTGTTCTAAATTTTTATATTCTATACATTAAATACACACACACACACACACACACACACACACACACACACACACACACACACACACACACACACACACACACACACATATATTCAATATGTAAAGTATAGAATATAAAAACAAATTTTCAAACCAAGTTTTTTTTTCAATATATTTCTTTTCTTTTTCTGACAGTTCTAAAAAGTATGTTTTTAGAAATTATGTAAGAAACTGAAAATTGTTATATATTTAAAAATATTATACATATATATAAGTTTAAAAGAGACTCTCAATCTTTAAAATGACAATAACAAAGAGATTTAATATACATATATTTAGACACACACATATATATGTGGATCTTAGAAATTAACATATAATTATTAAAATTAGATACTTTTACAGATGGATCAAGTGCTGTAGTGATGTTGGGTGGAGATTCAGGATACAGCATAGGTAATCTAATCAGAGGGGTTATAAGATTTGCAGAAACTTCAGAGGGATGTATCATAGATGGTACAATTGATGGTTTGACTCCTGGTGAGCACGGTATGCATGTACACGAATGCGGTGATATATCTAATGGCTGTGAAAGGTAAAAAACTTGCAGAAACAAATATACTTGGATTGACGCTTTAAATAAATTTTATTTTTATTACAGTGTAGGCGAACACTTTAATCCAAATAATTCACCACACGGTAGTCCCGAAAATGATTTGTCCAAAAGGGTAAATTTAAACAACCAAATTTCTTAACTCTTGCTGTGTAAACGTTTTTGTAGTACCCATTTAGTGTAACTGGTTATTGATGTCGAGCATGTTTTTTTTAATGGATTAAATAATATTAAAAATTCAAAAAATATTAAAAAATTTATGTAGTTTCCTTAACTATTCTAAATGAAAATGATTATTTGTTTATATATTTTATTGGGCGCGCGCTCGTACTCCCTTGTTTTCAAAATATTCATAATTACCTGGATAAAAATTACCCCCATTTGCATGGTAAGGGTTAAATTTTATGGTATTTTAACAATTTCATTATTTGCCATTACAGCATGTTGGTGATCTTGGCAATGTCCTAGCTGACACTTCTGGCAGAGCTGCTTTTCGGAAGACAGACAAGTTTCTTAAGATACCTGACATCATTGGCAGATCTCTTATTATTACTAAGGATCCAGATGATCTTGGAAGAGGTAATAGTCCAGAGTCCAAGATAAATGGAAATAGCGGAGCTAGGTACGAAATGATTCCTATTGTCAAAGTTTGTGATAATTTTTTATTGTTTTACGAGTACATTAAATTTTTCTTCGTAGATTAGCTTGCGGTATTATAGCTAGATCATCTGGATTGTTTCAAAATACAAAGAAAATCTGTGCATGCGACGGCCTCACTATATGGGATGAGAGAGATCGGGCGCTTGCGAATAACCATGGTACAAAAAGTACAAAATCAAATGAGAAAATATGCACGTTAATTTGAAAGCCTGAAATTTATGATATTTATCTAGCTACAACATTTATGTGATAAGATTTATTGTACAATATTAATTATTAGAATTTTTTCATTTATTTGGAAGGAAAAAAAGGCAAGAAAGAAAAAGATTTTTATAAAATCTTTTATATTTTTTATTTAATTAAGTCATGTGAGAATTGGTGAGAATTAGAACTTTTTATAGTAATCTATCAATATAATCTTATAGTATCGATTTCGTGACAAATAATTTGATTGTATAAAGTAATTTATACAATTCTTTTTTTTCAGCAAATTTGTAACTAACATGAAGACAGCGCGATTGGTCTAACAAAGAATGCATTCCACATTTAAGAGAACTTACGTTTAAAAAGAAATATACTATTTTAGCTTTTCGGTAAAACAAAAAATATATAGATATCTCTAATCTCTCTATATGTATATATATGTACAGATTTTTATTAAATTAATTATTTCATATGTTGCGTCTTTATGTACATTATTATTGTTGCTAGTTCTGTATCTAACATACACACTACCTCTCAAAAGTTTGGGCACTGTAATTTTACATGAAATCATAATTCTTTACACATATAATTATGTTATTTTGAAAATAATTTTTTATTTTATTTTATTTTTGAATGTATACTATTAAAATAAAATTTGTTATTGGAATAGTGTGTCGTACATTTTTGTACATTTATAAATAAAGTTGATGAAATTTTCTTTTCAAAGTTTAGAAATGCTCCAACTTTTAGATAACAGCGTGTGCCTTTCAACAAGCACAAATAACAGGATGTGACACAATGGATTATTATGTCCTTGTTGTTTGCTAATGTTAAACAAGATGATAGAATCATTATACCTATATATATATATATATAAAATAATTTTGTTAGCTTGAAATAAGAATCGTATTCATAACAAATTTAATTTTCTAAAATTTCTTTTCATAAATTCGCCATTTTTACGATTCTGTATATACTGTATATACTTTTAGTATTTGATGTATATACTTTTGTGCTACTGTATATACTGTGGCCCTACATTAACTTAACCTCGAAAATTAAATTTTTTTGGTTACACCGAGAGGGAATCCGCTGAGAGGAATAACCTGCACATTTGGGCTACGTTCCAAAACTTCCTCTTCGAGGAAGATTTTACTCTATATGCTATAGTATACATTACGTGTACTATATATTTCGAGTAAAATTTTCCTCGGAGAAGAAAATTCCAAAATTTTTTTTGGATGCCATTTGCAATATCAACCTTACCTCGGGCTCGGGTGCGTTCCGTTTCTCGCATGATGCGCATAATGCGTCGTTTATCCTTGTTGCTCACCAAATGTTAAACAAGGACAATGGATGCATCATGCGCGTTACGGAACGCACCTTTTATTTTGCTTTATTTGCTGAAATCACACTGCATCCGATTTGCGTACAACGCTCTGCAACCAATCAGAAAACTGGATTCCGATGATACAAAGAAAAATCCATCGGAATATAGGGGATCGATTCTGTATCTTAAAACGAGATGGAAATTACAAAAGTGAGTAAATTTACTAGGTGTTGACCAATGAAATTATCAGTATTCTAGTAAATTCGCTCACTTTTGTAATTTTTACTTCATTTCAAGATACAGAATCGATACCCTGTTTTCTGATTGGTTGCAGAGCATCGTACGACGCAAATCGGATGCATTGTAAATCCAGCATATCCGTTTTATCAATGCCTGCGGACTTAAAGGCCGCAGCACACACTCTTGCATAACGTATAATGCATAGTGCATAATGAAATTAACCAATCGAAATTCTTCTTTTTCATGGAATGAAAGGAAAGGAAAGCTTCTGATTAGTCGATTCGCTTATGCACTATGCGTTATGCGGGGTGGCACCCAGTTGGACACGGCTCAATTGGACACGAGCTACTCACAGCGCTTGAGATTACAAAGCTCCTAAGCACCGGTCGCTGTGATTGGTGGTGTCCAATCGAGACGTGGTCAATCGGGATCACCCCGCGTGTACAGCTTTACTGATGTTCTCATTCTAAAGGTATACTCTCATTGGATATCGCGTGTCGC
>NW_017296742.1:476078-498861 GCF_001594075.2 Trachymyrmex cornetzi | reverse complement strand
CATGAGGCATAAGAAATTAAGCCAATCAGAGTCCTTTATTTTATAGAAAGGAAGGAAATAAAGGACTTCGATTGGCACATTTTTTTATGCATTACGTGTTATGCGTTATGCAAGAGTCTGTGCTCCCCGTTTTAGTCGGTACGTTACTGAAGCTACATTGGACGCGCATGCGTCAGAAATCCGGCCCGTCTAACAACACTGGGAAGAGTGGGAGGCAGGAGCCATTAAACAAGAAGAAGAATCATAAGTAGACTGAAATAAACACATTGTAAGTAATAAGTGAAAATAAGGGAGCTAATTATACATAAAGTACTAAAAAAGAGTTTTGTGAAATGTTAAAAAATTTCAATACTTATTATCTTATAGAAACTCATTGAATAAAGTTTTTATTTATAGCTTTCTCTGACGAAACTTAACTTTTATAATGGGTATCCCTGGTCTGACAACGTATATATCAAATGATTCAGAGCGTTATCTCGAATATTACGCTCTACACGACAGTTATTTAGTAATTGATGGCAACAGTGTGTGTTGTCAATTGTATACTTGGTATGCAAGATGCAATTGTGCTTTTGGTGGTGATTATGACAAGTATGCACAATGTGTGAGGGATTTTTTCGATAATCTCCTAAGATGCAACGTCACTCCACTTGTTTTGATTGATGGTGGCTGCGAAGACAAGAAGCTGAAGACAGTTATATCTCGAACTAAACAGAAGATTGAGATTGCATCAAATTATACTTTATCTTCTCAACATCGGACCAAATTTCTTCCTCTACTTATGAGAGAGGTCTTCAAAGATATCATGAAAGAAAAAGGCATCAGATATGCGCAGTGTATATTTGAAGCAGACAATACCATAGCTGCGATAGCACGCATTCTCAATTGTCCTGTATTGAGTTACGATTCTGACTTCTATATTTATGGATCGTTATACATACCATTCAATACATTGGAAACTGACATAGTGCCTAATCCGACAGGCAGGGGTTACATAAAACGCTGTAAAATTTATTATGTTGATAAACTTTTCCGGGTTTATTATGGATTAAATCAGTCTTTATTGCCCTTAGCAGCAGTATTATTAGGAAATGATTATGTGAAGCAGCATATGTTTAAAAACTTCTTCCGTCATCTGCCACGATCAGGAAGGAGGAGGTACAACAATGAACAACAACGGCGTATAGACATGACATTTGATTGGCTACGAAGTCGCAGTTTAAATGAAGCTGTTATAGGGATACTAAGAAGATTACGAAAACAAGAACGTAAACATGTTTTAAATACAATAGAAACGGTAATAAATAGTTATATCAATGCACCATTGAGTGTGTTATATACGCTAAATATTCCTGCAGAAATCTTTTCGAGAGCAAATATGCAGAATATGTCCAAGATTTATAAGTTTGAAGGTGATATACATAATTTGACATTTATTGACGAAAGGATAAATGATTCTGAGCTGAGTGATTGGGAGGAAATTGAAGACAGAGAAATAGCAAACATACTTGAAGAAAAGAAGTTGATTTCTAATGAGTCTTTGGTTGACAATTTACCTCAGTGGTTTATTAACGAATTTAAACAAAGTAGATTTCCTTCCTATTTTATAGATTTAATAATAAGGAAGTTGTATGTTTGTCCTACACAAATTGAAGATTCTTTCTGCGTTTCATCTATTGTTGTAAGTTTAAAAATTATAGGTGTTATTTATGGATTACTGATATCAGGAGTTCAGGGAAGGAAGTCCAATATGGAATATATTACCAGAGACGAGAATAAGAAAATAAAGCGTTATCAATTGGAGTATAGCGACAATATACTTGGTTGTAAATTACCTCCTTTACTCAATTTAAGAGAAGTATCCATTGTCATCAGAAGAGAAATTTTAAATACCACTTTGACAATCTTCAATGCAAAATATATAAATGAAATTCCATCAATTTGGATGTTATATATTGCAACCATAAAGTATTGGATTGATCAAAAAGAGGAACCGTCTAAATTCAATTGTCATGTATACTCTTTATTATTTGCTTTGTTATTTAACATAATAGATTGTAATATAGGCTTTTATAGAATCTTAAACAAATTCTATCAGAGATTTAATAGAACTGTGGACAATATTCGACACGAAAGAAGAATGGGAAATTATCAACCACAGTATTCAACTGATGCTACACTTGCAGATGCCATTCGCGAAGTTGATGCTAACGACTGCTTAATTACAGCTGCATTCTTTATATCTAATTTTGAAATAGATCAGAAACTGCATTTGCAACCGAAAAAATTTAATATCACAATTGTTCATGGTTTTGCAGAGTTTCAAAATTGCTTGAGACATAGCATGAACTTAAATGCATTATTGGGATATCCTTATGAACCAACCAGAGTTGCTAGTATGTTCAATGGTACATTATTGTATAATTTATGTAGCAATTTTAAAAAACGTGACAATGTTGAAGCTTATATTAATTTAATTTTGCAAGATTCCCCGAGTTTGTCGCGTCTATTTAACATACTTTTATTAAAAGTCAAACCTTTGTTTAATACTGCACTAGAAAATAAAGCCGATAAATATAAGAAGCAAAAAGTAAGAAGATATGAAAAAAAGAAATGTACTTCACATGAAGAAAATCATGAAGAAGAAAATCCGCCACAAGAAAGCACCAGCGAAGAATTTTACGATGTAAACAATTCATTTTCTATACTTGGTACCACACAGCATTAGGCCTTTTATTGTATTACAATTAAATTGCATAATTGCGTCTCTACCATTTATATATTTCATAAATTTATATCATTTCTTTATATATATATTATTTTTACACATACAAATATATATATATATATAAAATGTCATGTCATATAGAATGTATATAAAAATATGTCTAAAAAAATAGATCAGAAAAAATCTGAATCCTCGCTGCTATCAGTTTCATCGTTCTTAGAGGAATTTATATACTTGTTTTGTTTCTGATGTGATAGCGATCTTTTGGTACTTAATTTTTTTTTCTCTTATTAAGCAACTGATTATTCTAAATTAATAAAAGGATCTTTATTGGTTGACTGCACTTTGTTGCATGAAAAATAAAAAAGTTGACGTAAAAGAACTTGACGTATTGTATTACGTTTTTGTACATTTCCCAGAATGCGCTGATCGCTGTTTTAACAGCATTAGCCTCTTCTCGTAAAGTTGGTATACAATATTGGTCATCTCCATATTTAGCGATCAGTCCAACGCAAACAGCATACTTCAGTTTTTCTTGTAATTCTTGCTCGAGAGTTTCTAAATCGGTTTCAACTGGATAATGTCTCTGTATATGATCTCTTAAATTTTTTAATTTAACAAACAATTGACGTTTTTGTAATTCTTTTATGGCTGTACGTAACATCTGCGGCGTTATCGAGATCACTTCCATCTGAATACAAAATAAGCTTTGTTAGAATATTTTATTCTAATCGAACATACATGAACAAAATAAAATAAGGAAAAATATTATATCTATGTATATATACTTCCATTACAATAAAATATGTATTAAAATAAATCAATCAATATTTATAATAAAAAGATATAAATAAGATTTATAATAAAATTGTCTTGTAAAGAAATATCTTCTTAGTGAAATTTTTGAAAAAACGTCTAAGAATTTATTGTTGACGTGTGTATATATCATTAAGCAAATAAAATTTTGTAATATTTGAACTTACAACTTTTAATTTATATTATTAATAGCATTGATTTGATAACTCTGTTATTTTGACATTTTGTTTTGGATGTAACTGACATTTTTCATAATACATATGTATACATTTATTTCGTTGTTTTACCATGATGGAATTAGATCATGATGTCTAATTCCACTATGGTTTTTACTTTTGAATTATTATATATATATATACGAAGCTATTTTATTTGTAAAAAATAATACATATCTATTTAGAGAGAATTAAAGCAAATTTAGAAAAATATTGTATAATGTAAACTTTATATGTGTGTGTGAATATTTTATTTATTTATTACCCAAAATGAATGACATCAGTCATAAACAAATAAAATATGCATATAATGCAACATTTAAGAGAAATATGCATATTCAAAAGTTCACATAAAGATAATAAAGCTGGAAACACAATAGCACAGGCAACAGAGAATAACGAGCCGTCCAATCAGAGCTTTGGAGTATAAGTTCGATATTATATCTCAGAGCTCTGATTGGACGGCTCGTTATTCCTTGTTGCCAGTGCCTATTGCCTGTGTCTATTGTGTTTCCAGCTTGAGTCCAAGTTTCATGTTGCATTAATAAAGGTTATTCTTATTTTTTTTTCATAAAATTGTAAAAGAATAGAAGTTAGTGGCTGATATGTTCCTCTTGCATTTATAAATATATTATTAACTATATATGTACATATGTCAAAAAGGAATTTTTTGTCCATAATATTATATTTAGTATATAAAAAAAAAAATAAGTAGAATATTTTTAAAATTTTTACCAAATTATAAGTATAAAAAAAAAATTAGTTAATTTATTAACTTATTGTGACAAATTATGACTAAAATAATAGCTATTCCACTCTTTAATAGAGTAATTTTTTAGTTATATTATACAAATTTGTAAGCGTAATTTGTAGTTTGTATTTTAATACATTTTCTTTTGTGTATATAATATTAGTGGTATTAATTTTAGCAAATGTAGATTAAGAATATACATTAAGAAAAGCTTTACCTCTTTCTCTTCACAATTCAAGAACAATCAATTAAGTTGTATAACATCGAAAAATGTGTATAAACAATAACCAAAATTGTTAACATACAATTAAAAAGTATCAATATTATAAATTAATCTATCTAAATGCTTCTTTTTGACAAATTATATATATATTTATACAATTTATATATTTATATATTATATACTTTGATATATTAAAATTTTTTTAATAATATGTTCACACATAATTTATAACAAGAAATTCCATATTTCTAATATATACAAAATTATAGATAGCTGTATGCATAGAATGGTTTATAGTTTATATATATTAAACTATACTATTTTATTGAATTTAAAATTTTCAAAAATTACATAAATATGTTTATTGATTAAAAAAAATTACGTCCGGTGAAATATCAAGCGAATTGGATAGATTCTTTTACACGCACACACACACACACACACACACACACAAAAATCTGATACTATTGCTATATCGAAATATCACATGACAAGCTTAGCAGTAAATGAAATATAAAATGTCATAAGCTTTCTATATCGGAGTTTTTAAAGAAAATTTTTATCAATATTATAAAGAACATTTTGATGCAAATTATTCGATAATGATAATAAAGTTAATCGATTTACAAATACGAATAAGACAGCTTAATATAGATTATTTGAGATCACACCAGAATCAAATTACAACATGATATTATATATTAATACAGATTTAAATATAGCGGGATTTATAATAAATTAGCTGTAAAAGTGACATCTGAATATTTTACAATTATGTGATTATATTACAATTTGGTACTGGCTGGTTGCAATAAAAATTATACTAATTATATATATATTTATATATAATTCGAGAACTTATAATTCTTCCAGTAAGGCTTATATACAATATAGATTGTAACTTCCTGGACTTAAATTTTCTTATATTTCTGCATCTATATAACAAAATACCATTGCACGGGATGTGTAACACATGTAGAACTCTTAATATATGTATATATTTTTTTTCTCTTAATATTTTATATTTCTATATTAATGGGAATGTTTCACGTATATTGTGTTTTGAAATAAAAATTATATTATTTTTTTTTTATACTTTCGTAAAACGATTCATTCCACCGTGATCATAAGATACCGACACCACGCTGCAAGAATTTTAGAAGATAGGAAAACAAGTGATACATACAATTCAAATACAGTGTGACAAAAGATAAAGAAAGAACAATCTTATTAAAATCCTTCAATCTTTAGTTGGATCATTATGCCATATGTTTAAAAAATATTGCACGGAAAAAACGATAACAATAATAAGTATAGTATCCACAAAACTCTTGAACATATTTATGTTGTGATGCTGTTCACCAGATTCTCTTTGCTTTCTTACAACTTGTTCTACAATCTGCTGTATACGATTCAATTTCTCACCATGTTCTATCATTTGATGCTCAACTTGTTTCATTATGTCAATTAATTATATATATATATACAAACTCAAACATTATAATGTTTAAATTTTGTAATAATTATTATGTAGTTAATAATTAATAACATTTACATTTTAATGTTCTTACCTAGTAGTTGAACGTTTTCTTTTTCCTAATGATTGACTAGAATCGGTATGTGCTTCGGCAGATGAACTTCCAGAATCATGAGCCTCTGTTAAAGGCATATTATTTGATAGCTGCCTCTTAGAAGATTTGAGCACCGATAAGGAGGAACGTGATTCAGCTTGTAACAATGGAATCTGCAATGATTTGTAATCTAGATGATTAATCAATTAAATATATATGAATGATGGTCTCTTAAGCTTGAAATCTAATCTTAGAAATCTTTTTAATTCATTTTTTAAACTGTCTTGTTTTTTTTTTGTTAGGAATTGTACTCAAACTAATTGATAAAATGCTTTCTAGATTAGTGAGCATATATGTTAATTAAAGCACAAATAGCAAATACATGTATGCATGTATGTTCAAAATTAAAAAAATTTTAATGTGGAAAATTATATATTATATTAAATATAAATTTTTATTATAATTTTTTATTAGATATATATTTGAAACTTACTTTGAATATGTAATAATTTTAAATTTATATAGTTTATATTAATCATAAAATAGAATTTTAGGACCAATAAATGATTACGCAAAAATAATGTTACTTTGATTAATAAATAGAAATAATCTAGAATAGAATAATAAATAGAATAACCTAATTAATACTAATACCAATGTAAATTACAAGTCAAGCAAAACAAGTTTATTAAAAATATCAAAGCTGTATACAATCTAGTTAAATCCATTAATAGCAAATAGAATAAAACTGTATAACATGCAGTTGTTCAATAGTACTGCCGGAAAAAGAATAGAATAGACACATAAAGCGGTTAATTATTACTTATATAAATGTGTACAAATATTAAAACAGCATGCATAGTGTAAACTACATCTTACATCGCTGTACCTGTGATTGGGGATCAGTAGAAACAATACTACCAGTACGCATAATAGGTGTTTTATGCCTGGTCTTTGTGCGCACTACATAATTTTCTTCATATTGTACTACATCGTTTCTTGGATCCCATGGTCTTATATCAGCATGTCGATAAACCCAATTTCCAGTTATAATATCCTAATCAGGAAAAGTTGGAAATCAGGAAAAGTTGGAAATTACTTTGCAATTTAAATATTAATTTAAATATTAATATCCAATAAATATTTGAGAATGTATAAACATAAACATTAAATATGAAAATGATGTATATCGTACTTGAACGAAGTATTTTGGAATCCATTCTTGTCCTAGACTCTTTCGCTCTTTAGCGCGTTCTCTTTGTGCTTCCTCGAGTCGAGTTTTAGCATCAGTAGCGGCAACCTGGTCGTCCCTATTAATAGCTTGTGTAACAGCCAACCACAATTTTTCACTTTCCCATGTTCCCTGATGTTCCAAAGGAACAGTATATTTTTTCAATCTTTTTTTACGTATTTCCGGAGTAGGATTGAAGAAAATGTTTTCTTGCTGTAAAATCAAACATGACGTTAATAGTTATCTAAAATTATCAATTAAGATTTAAGTTTACTTTACCCCTGTCCGTTTGTCCGTTATTAATATTAATCCATCCCAGTATCCCATAATAGTAGCCAACGTTTCCTTTCCTAGGCGTATTCGTCCCACAACTTGATTCATTAATTCCGCACCGCCAAGAAACGGCTAAAAATATATATATTATTGTAACATTTTTTATTATATTAACATTATTTTTAGTTAAATTAATATAATTAAACCTTATTATAACATAAAAGATAAATTAAGACTTTATTATACTTTTAAAATAAATCGCAATTTTATTAATAATATTGATAATTGTGCAAAAAAAAAACTAACTATATTATGTATATTACTTTAAGTTTAAATTCTAATTCTGTGTGATAGCCGGTCTTCTCGCATATTATGTTCACTTTTCCACCGAGTTCCATAGATAATGTCCCCATAAGAATGCCTTTGCAATGTGCATAAGGAATTGTCATTGTATAATCTTCGCCTCTCGGCAACATCGTCAATACAGCGATACCATCCAAAACTGCAGAGGTCGAATTTCCTGTAAGACATGTATATTATAAATAATGTTATCACTATGTATACCGGCTAGAAGTATATATCAATATTACTATAGTCTATAATTCAGGCCTGGTAAGGGGATTCTCTAAATGTCTTATCAATGATTGTCGCTATCGTTAACTAGCGATAGCCAATGGGGGTACAATCCTGGGAGAAAGAGCAGCTCTCATTGGCTGTCGTTAGTTAATGATAACGACAATTATCGATAAAAAGTTTAGAGAATCCCGCAACTAGAGTCGAGTTGCACATTTCGACCGATTTTACCTATCGTCATTCCCACTCCTTTTGTTTCATGGCATTTAAACCGCGCGCGGAGATATAAAACGTTCGAACTCAGGGATGATATTAGCACACGCACACATACTAATTTTATTTTATTGATTTATTTATTAAAAATTACTTTTTAAATATTTTTTTCAGTATGCAAACTTAATTTACATACGCGTTCTACTTTAAAGTGTTATTTTTTAGTTTCTAACATAATAATAATAATAATTTTTAAACAGTGAATGTAGGGCAATATATTTTAAAGTCCCATAGCCCTATAGTGTCCTGTGTGTGTATGAATTACGGCTAATATCATCTCTAAATTCGAGCGTCTTGTATCTCCGCGCGCGGTCTAAATGCCATGAAACAAAACGTGTGAGGATGACGATAGGCAAAATCAGTCGAAATGTGTAACTCGGCTCCAGGCCTGGACTCTATATTAAACAAATTACCATAAAATTTAGATTTTGCAATGATCGTAGCGCTGATAGTAAATCCATCTTGACGATTTGTCACATAAAATCCTGAGATAGGTGGATGATGTGATAACTAGCAAGAAAGTTTTAGATATATTTGTTAATACCAAACACGGTATTTTTTCATAAAAAAATAGTGAATAATTAGCTACACACACACGCGCGCGCGCGCGCGCACACATACACGCACACACACACACACGAAATCTAATTTAATTAATCAATAATTAATTTACTATCTTCTGGATCATACTTGTTCGGCTAAATAGAATGTTCTTGAACCATTAGGATGTTGCCAATAACAGCGGAATGTTTCGCCCAAAAGCGGATTGTATGGCTTTTTCAAGCCTTGTGGTTTTTTGTAAAATCCCGATAAATACCATTTCACTACGGCTTTCATACGTGTAAATGCATCATCTTCCAATACTGCTCTGTAAAATGAAATAAAATTTAGAAATCATATTTCTTTATTGCATGTGTTAAGAAAATCATAATGTACTAATATATTATATTAGTACGTTTTACTAACTGGGACAATAAATCGGCGTGATAATACGAATCGGCCAGTTTTTCCAAAAATGACCGTGATTCCAGAATGAAAGTCGGCAATACAACTTTAGACAGATCCATGCCAGGACGAACTTGTTTCATTAAGAACCATATCAAAGACTTTTGTTCTTCTTGCAGTTCTGTAACGACTTCACCGGCCTATTAATTAATAACAGTATAGTAACTACACGAAATAAATGCAGTATAAAATTATATATTCATGATAAATCGAAGTAATTCAGAAAAACTTTTATAAAAAACAAAGTTCTATGAATTGTAAATATTTCATTATAAATATGTATTCTAATTAAGAATTGTACTGTGCGGAGTTACTGCTTACCGTTCCAAGAATTTCATTTTCATTAGCTACGTATGGTGTTTCGGTGATTGGCTCCGATTGATCTTCTTTGGCTGATGCTTCAGATTCACTGTCCGAGGCACTGATTTCAGCATCAGCTACTACT
Organism: Trachymyrmex cornetzi; assembly: GCF_001594075.2. NCBI lineage: Eukaryota > Metazoa > Arthropoda > Insecta > Hymenoptera > Formicidae > Trachymyrmex > Trachymyrmex cornetzi. The sequence goes on along the minus strand of NW_017296742.1, from coordinate 488,757 downwards.
CCATTCTCCGGCTGACTAATATCGTCCAGGTCTGTATGCGAGGGGTACACAGGATCTAGCGTTACTACTTGACGGGTATCATACTCTAAGACACGTATAGAAGGAACAGTCATGCGACGTGCTGGGAAAACTGGTGGATGAGATGCAGGAGCAAAACATGAAGATCCAGACGGTTTAGTATCACCATCTAGTTCTTCATTAGGGGTCGGAGACGTAATGTTTTCTTGATCTGTGCCAGGTGTGGGAGATCGATCAAGTAAACATTTTTCGCAATATGCAACTGCGTGACAAAGATGTTGAAACATTGGAGTAGGTGAGGGACAAATGCTTCTATCGCAAGTTACAGCGGGTGAGAGTGATTGTGGATGAGATAACAAACATCTTTGAGGGGTCGTAGGTGTTCTTGGAGCATAGCGACTTAAATATACTGTTAATGCAAAAAGCAGGATAACAGACAAATAAAAAAAGAAAAATAACAACGATTATTATTATTGTAGTTAGTAAATTTAAATGCATATATATATATTTAAGATTAAATAAATTAATCATAGTTAGTTTTTACAAAATTTTAATATCTTAAAATTTGAACACACAGAAATATAAAAATATTCCTGCATTGACTATTTCAATATAAATCTGTCCAAACTTGAATGCTATTATAATGTTCATACTAATTAGTTCAACTGTGGTCTGACACTTAATATTTAAAATTAAAATAATAGTAAAATATGACCAGCTGCAAATCGTCATTAAAGAAATTATCATCAATTCACATCAATTTAGTTATTAAAGTCCATTGAATAATAAAGTTAGTTGGAATGATACTTTTATATAAAAATAATTTTTTAAAGGTTACATTAAACTCATGCAACACTGCACAAATGAATGTTATTCATTATTATGAACTATTTTTGTATAGTAATATAAATAAAATTTATATGGATCAAAAATTTGAAATTAATTTTTATATTATATATAACTTCAAATTTTTGATCCATATAAATTTTATATACGTACATATAACATACATATATAACAAAAAATATTATAAGTTATTAAAATATTGAATTAAAAATCTTTTCACGCGATTTTTGTGTGGTTATATAAAATTTATACCAGAAAAATAATTTAAAATTAATTACTTTCATCAATAGAAGTGTAAATTGATAAATCGCTATGCATTATTCACAGATTTTACTTTTTGTACAACATACTTTTCTAATTATATTAAATGCCTTTATAAATCCAATTCTCTATTTATTTACTATTCTATCAACAAAATCGATTGCTTATTCTTTTGTTTTATAAAAAAATTTCGATATATATCTAATAAATGTAATTTTACATTTATTATACAACTTTATATTTTAGTTATGAATTAATCAAAATAATTTGAATGTTGTATGTACATCAATCATCCACTACAAGATATAATCATGCATAAAAATTTATATTATATATACGGGGTGTTTTCAAATTCGCGCCCGCGAAGTACAAGACGTGATACTTTATGCTAAAACAAACACCTTTTTCCTTTAACAAAATTGTGTCCGATAAATAATTTTTGCACTTATTTGTTGACTTCAATCTGCTCTCCTGCAAAAACTACTTATTGGACGCAATTTCGATAAAGGAAAAAGTTGTTTTTTGTGCTAAAACGAACAACTTTTCCTGTAGTAAAATTATATTCGATAAATAATTTTTGCGTTTACTCGTACGACTTCAACCTGCTCTCCTGCAAAAACTACTTGTCAGACGCAATTTTGCAAAAGGAAAAAATTGTTTCTTTTAGCGTAAAGTATGACGTCTTGTACTTCATGCAGGCGCAAATTTGAAAATACCCTGTATATATACATACATATATATATATATTTTTTTTTATATATAGACACACACACATACGTGCGCGCGAGGTGTTCTTAGAATAACTACTTTTTTATAATAAGATTTCTTTTTAAGTATTAACAATGAGGCAATAATAATTTATAAAGAAATAAATGATAAAGATCAAGAATATTTATACTACAAAAGAATTGATCTCAAATTAGTTACTTCATGGATGAAAAACATGCAGAAAATTTAGAAAACCCTATATATATGCTATTATATTATTAGAAATTACATTCCTTAAGTTTCGTTAAACGCGAGATATTTCATTTTTATTATAAATTATATTTAAATATTGCAAGAGTAGGAAGCTATGTCAATGATACTGACCATGATCGTCAAAGTGCTTTTCATAATCAGCCTCGCTCCATTGAGTTTCATGAGTGGTGGTTGCATCGTGTGGTAAAGGACGCGGTAATGCGCTTGTCGAGCGTACTATTAACGAAGAACAACGTAACGACAATTCAAGTGCGTCCAACCAACATTTGCCTGCCGCTTGAGATGGTGCTCGAAAGATTAAGTAAGATGTTGGTAAAGGTTGTACTACAGCACCTGAAAAATATTTATTTGTTTGCAATTGTAAAATTGTGCTAGTACATATATACACATTATATTACATATATGTCTATAATCCCATCATTAGAGGGAGGAACATAAGAACTTCCACAAAATGTTAACATTCCGGTTATTACTTATAGAAGTTTAAAAAAATCACAGAATTTAAGACTGATAGGTGAGAACCAATCACGCCCAGTTACATACACATATATCATTATTATATCTAAAGATTAGATTATAGGTGTTATCTATTAATATATTGCAAAAAAATTGCTACACAAAAGCAGTATATGTATATAATGATAGAGTAATGTATATAATGATAGAGATATATACCAATAGCTTCTTTTTCTGGTCCTCGAGGAGCCCATATAGATTGCTCCAACGGATGAAATAATTTAAAACAAAATCCATCTTTTTTACTCGGACGTTCTATAACTTGACATGTATTGAGTAGTACCGTTCCAACCCAATGATTACTCTGTAATAAATATCGCAGATACAATAAGGTTGAAAAAAAGAGTTGAAAAGAAAAAAGAAATGCAAATACAAACCTTCGTTTTTGGACTTTTGTACAGCAGCAATAATCCAGGTTTCAGAATACACCATAACTTGGTCCAACTTTTCAATGTACCGCGAACTTTTAACCAATCACTCATAACAATAACGGTTGGATCTTTGAAAGAACTTAAAAGTTCATCGGCTACTCTTTTCTTTTCCATTCGATAATTCTTTCTTTGAGCCTTATACGATTCCTTTCGGGTTAATTTGCAAGAATCTAACGACTAAAAATATATTATAAAAATATTATTCATTAAAAATACAAGTTCAAATTAAAGTAGATTATATCTTATCGTATTTCAATGAAAATAAAGTAAAAAATAGAGTTGTAGAAATAAATAAAAGAATAAATTATTTTTACTGATTTTTTACACGATTTAAAAAAATATTCCTGAATAAAAGTCACGCATCAAATTTGTAATCTTTTGCCAATGAAACTTGCAGTCAACTTTTGCAAAAATTTATTTCTGAGAGCTTTCTAGCTTTAATAAACAAAGAAATTGAACCTCAAGAATAGAGATTTATTTACCTTGTCTGATGAATTATCCATTTTTTGACTACCTTCGCCCATACCAGAGATCCCTATAACATACATAATTTTGAATTATCTGTTTATAATTATACTTTGTACAGTCGTAATTAGGCGAATTAGAGTGTGCCGAAATAGAATGTGTACGTAGAGTTTATTCCCAAAAAATTTTTAATTTTAATAAATTAAATTCATTTTTATAATATATTATTTTTAATATACCGTATACACAGTGTGTATTATATAAATATTTTAATACAGTGCATACATTATGATAAGTACTACTTTAGTTCATTAATAATCTGATCTGGATATTTAAAAATAAGATTATATTATATTAATTTTTATACATGATATATCTGGTATATTATTTGCATAATTATTTTATTAATATACACTTATTTACAGATATATATTTTAACAAATAAACAAGCCCATAATTTTTATTATAAAATTAAACTTAATAATTTAAAAATAAAGAATAAGACAAAATCAAGTGTAGCATTTTTAGATAAAAATAATGCATATATATATATATATACTTAAAGATTATTAAAATAATTAAAGAAATCACACTCTTTGTAATAAAACAATGCAAATATGTACAAATATGTTATTCCATATTTGTCTTATATACATGCATGGAATTCTATATATTCATCTAATTCTAGTTAAAATAGAATCTAATATAAAGTTACACAGATATTAGTTTTTCTACACCATAAACTAAACAAATCAAGACAATCTATTTAATTAAAAAATTTCAGTTCATAATAATTATAAAATTTACAAAACATGTATTTCACAAAAAAGAAATATAAAGTAATAATATTCAACAATATGTAATAGGGTAGGGCGGGGCTATTCTGTCAATTTCAACTTTAAAGTAATACAAAAATTTACGATAGCAAATAATATCTCTTTGCAGTGATGTGCTTATAATTATACAATCATAATTGCTCCTTGAGGGCACACAAGTACAACTTTTAAATAATCAACAAGTTTTGTTCAGAAATATAAACATTATCGCGAGAAATGGACGAAAAAGCCCCGCTACCCTAATAAAATTTATTATCTTGATTTGTGTGTTTTACGAGTTTATTATATAAATAAATTATATTTATACAATACATATATATTAAGTTATTTATTCTTACTATTTAAACAAGCAGTATTTATTTACTGATTCGATGTATATACATTTATGATTTTTAAATCGTATATAGTACAAAAATCAATTTTCGAAAAATTATTATTATATTAAATCGTATCTATTATGCTAATATATGCATAAGATATAGAATGTTTTGCAAGATTTGCATCAAATCTTGCTAATACGTTTTAATAATTTTTTTATTTTAAATTAAATTAAATTTTTATTTTTGGAATTTAGATTGTGTGCAATCTAGTTACAGATTTAAATATAATTATTAAAATATAAAAAATTTTGATGTATCAATTTTCGAAGCTGCAAGACAATTAGATATTATTGTAACAAAATACATGCTTAAAAGAAAATATTCACTACTTTACAAAGAGATATTTAATATTAAAAATTAAATTTTAAGACACATGCAATATGCCAGATTTCTACTAAAAAATAAGTATCATCTACCAATCCAAAAAAGATAATTAAATTTTACGCAAACTTTATAAAACAGTTCAATACAATGCGACGTAACATTTGTATTATCGAGTTGTTACTCTGAGTTATATAATCAGGTCAATGCATATGTATGTTCTTTTTTTTGTATTGCTATATTAATTACATAAACATTTTTTGCGTATCTGAAGCTTACCTTACAAGCATCATGTAAAGTGCAGACGATAAGCATTAAATGACATTACTATACAGTTTACAATTCGCAAAGAAAATTGCATTGAAACGAGACGCAAACACAAACGTTAAGAAAGAGCAATATAAGCCATACATAATTTCAGAATTTTTCTAGCATATATGCATCCATTATATTGCAAAAATAAAAGCCTATAATATTAATCAAGTTTGGAAAGCTGCTTGTAACTGTTCAGAGTTATTCCAAACTATAGCAATGATGTATTACTTTCGAAAATATTTCTTGATTTATACCTGGAGAAACTGGAGGTGCACCGGCTGTAATATTTATGCTTGTTGCAAGGGACTCAGTTGATGGAAGTTTAGGTAATGGTGTAGACTGTGCTTGGATGCTGCTTCTTCGAAGTTGTCGATCCGCTGGTTCTACATATTTAGCACTCATTCAATTGCACTCAATATTTATTATCACATCTTACGTCACATTAAAATCGTGACTCGAAGAGCTATTCAATGATTAGTCAACGGTATAGACAGCCAGAATTTATATTTTCTACGTTACAAATAGATAATATTAACAATAATATTATTACATGTGTAATAATAAAAATGATGTCCTATTATTATCCTATATGTGATGGCGAGATGATAGTTGCAAAAACACGCGATTAATCTGCAGTTAAATGAGAGATATTGCTTGCATGTTTGTCTACCTTGTTGCATATATGTATACAAAAGAAGAAAAAAGATATGCATGCTTAATTTATATTATACATGCGCAATTGAGAACGTGCTTCATATTGCTCCATGCAGCCAAGCAAATTACATACCGAATATTTACAAAAAAAGAATTAAATATTATTCTCAAAGTAACATAATCAATAATACATAATAATTCAATAAATGTTTCAAGAAATATTAGTGTACGTAAATTATTATTAATAAAGTAGTTTAGACATATTTGCAGATCTTGTATAAACATAATTTCCACACTACGTTTTTTTTTCTGTTATTTTATATCTGTGTATCGTGTTTTGTAACAAAACGATAATGTTTAATAAAGAGACTCATTGTGTGAAAAATGTTATCCAGAACACCAACTGAACTTTGCATTTCATTCAAGGGCTTATAGTAGTCAATGTAAAGTCACACAGTGTCCTGATTGTATTGTATATGGTAGAACAAAACCAGTATAGAAAAGTGGGTAAAGAAGGAGTTATTATCCACAACTAACTACAGTGCTTATAACAGAGTAGGGATTCCTACTATAATATGAGAAATGGTTTGTTACACTCTCAAGTATTGATTTCCATTTTTCCGGACGTGCTACAGTATGTATTTCATTCATATTAATAAGCTACTATAAGTGTACATCTGATATATCATTGCCAGGATTACTAAGCATTTCACATATGAAATCTGTTGCAAAAGGGAGACACGCAAACAATATATAAATATTATTTTAATAAAACTGTTATGTTATACTAAATGTATGTATTACATGTGTCACATGTGTTAAAGAGAGATATTGAAAGTATTAAATATATATTACTTTCATTTTTCCTCCTGAAAGACATTGTTGAATGTCTAAAATATTTTAGAAAAATGTGATTGTTAAGATTTAAAAAAAAATAAATGCATTTTAAAGAAAATTATACGTTTATAAATACTGAACTGTAACACATAAAAATAAATACTCTGACCTGTGTATATAAAGGTAGACATTATGTAAACACTAGAAATTGTATATAATTTGTGAGTGTTACATAAATCTATTGAATCTCAGATTACTAATAACAGGAAAGAGTTTTGCAAAAACATGCCATAATTACATCTATCTTAATTGATATAGTTCAGATGTCAATGACAAAGTTCTTACAATAAAATAGTATCATAAAGTTGATACATTTTTTTAGGAAATACACACATAATCTTTGTGTATATTTATATGTACATATGTACAATTATGAGGCTCTTTTAATTTCATATTTTTACGCTTTCCTATTTCATATTTTTAATATGAAATAATTTGTACAATTTTATATTTTTGTAAGTGTACTCAACAGCTGTTCTTAGTTTCACAATTTCCTTATGAGCTAATTATCAATAATTAAATCGTTACAATTAAATAACGAGTAAGACACATGAATAATCATTAACATCATTACAGTGTCTCGTAACAATCAAATTGTTTACATCTTGGCATCATTGAATATTTGACGTGTTCTTACTAAAATGTGAAAGCACAATACGTAATACAATAACAAGACATAAATAAAGTAACACTTACGACTGAGGGACCTGCTGACGTTTGGCGGTGTCATGGTCTTGTAGGTGTCCGCTGAACTTCCAACAGGTACAGAATGAGTCTCCGGCTGAAGACGATGCTCTCCACCAGGCACCACAATCGGTTGCGAGCTCATTGCAAAATTTAGGATCGACGATTCGTACGTCGTCAATTTTAACCTGACATAAAGACACGCGCTACATCCTTCCACGTCAAAGCTGACGAACGTAGTCCATCATAGCCCATCTAGCTAGACATGGCTAGACAGTTAATCGCCGTGGAGATGCTTGACACGCGTCGGAACACGGAAGAAATGCCGCGCGCACGAGACAGGCAGCAGTGCGTGTTTACGTTCGTCGTATTCACTGCTACGCGAAACGTGCGTCGCCACGTATTTCAACGATTGGCTGAAGACAGACGTGTCAATTCATCGTGGCAACGAATTAACGCGGTAATTAGCGCGCGTCGCAACGCGACGGAGAAACGTGGACGAGGCACATCGCGACTAACCACGACTAACCGGCGGCGCACGAGAGCCTTCAGCCTTCAGCGCTTCCGCTGCACGCTGCACGTCGTCGTTGGTCGTCGCCGATTGTTCCTCTCGGCCGATCTGGGCCGATCACTTCCGTGCGGATCGCCGCGCGCAACGAAGCCGGACGGGACACGATGTCGCGTACGGACGGCCGCGATCGCACACCATCGATCTACCCCGTGCGGTCCACTCGTTCTCACGGTTCACGTTTCCCGAAGCGCGTGCGAGAGAGTAGGAAAGCGCGAGAGAGCGAGAGAGACAGAACGGAGAGAGAGTGCGCGCGCGCGCGCACATGTGCAATTCCGATCGCGTCGCGACTGCAACTGACTGCAACGTCTGCAACTTGCTGCAATTACACCCGCAACGATCGCGGCAACGTGACGCGACCGACGCGAGCCAAGCTTGATGCTGGTAGGACGAGTAAGAAGCCGGGGAGGAAGGCAGGAAGCCTCGACTCTCGCTCATTGCATTTAACCGACGGTGTCGCTGCCGGCTGCGCATCGACAAAGAGGACACTTATACCTCGTCGTGTGACGCACGATGAGATCCAACGTGATCCTACTGTTGTACCATGTTCTATCGCCGACGGCGATGACTCTTTTTAAGTTCACGTTTCTCCGTGGATGAATCTCCGCTTCTCGTTCAGTTTAACGGACGGTCGAGCGCTCCGCTGGAATGTCCGGCATTTTTTTTTTTTTCTTTTCAAGGCGCAGCCGGCCGTGACCGATGACGTTTCGCGTATATATACATAGGCCCGATTGAATGGCTCTCGTTATCACGTTCCGCATCCTGCCGGTTGACCTCTTCTTTCTCTACTTTGAGAGGACTGATCGATCGTTGATACGTGTGAATTTTTAATAATCGCGGTCGCCACGCCCCACCCACGATCGTTCTAATATTAACTGACATATTCATCTTAATGCCCGTATCTCCGCCGACTCCGCCTCCGCCACTGCACGTTACATAGCGGCGTATCGTAATCTGAAAGAGATGCTAATTCTAGATTGATTAAAACCGGCGACCGGCACGGCGATCCGCAAACTAGCGCATCGTTAACCTCGACGTTCTGTAATGAAATTTTCTCCGATCTAACGAGGTTCGATTTTCCTAATTTGCTGAAAAAATTTACACGCGTATATAGTTACGAGCGTACTCCAAGTACTCGGAGCCATCTGGCTCCGAATTAAACGAATTAATTTCAGACCTTCCCGTTTTTCCCTCTCACCGTTCGCGTTATGCGCAGAATCGTGATGCAGCGAGAAACAGAAAAGGGAGAAGGAGAGAGGTGGGGGGGGGGGGCAGTAAGTCGATAACTCGGCGTCAATCTTGAACTTTATCGATACAATCTGCAAATTAGTCTACATAAATACACGAATTAAACAATCTGCGCACTTCCCTTTTTGCGATGTCGATCAATAAAGCTCGGTGGAGAAACGACGGCATTTCTTTGCATCGACTTTATTAATGTGTATATTTTCTTCGTACCTCCATTTTCTTTAATTCTAGAATCTTTACAAGCATTATAAAGCTATGTTGGCGCTGAAGATTCTTTGTGTTGATTTCTTGAGGTACTTTTAAAATAAAATGCTAATTTTCTTACAATAAATGTATTTGAATATAATATTGAATATGATATTGAATTTTATTTTATTTGTAGATATATACCTTGTTAAAATAAATAAATTGTAAAATGTAAAATATTATACTTACAAAAATTGTTTGAGAAATGTATTTTAAATTTCACACATTTAATAAACGTATATTTCTCTTCAATGGATTTCTAAGAGCGGTATTCTAATGGTAAATTGAATCATATGCTCGCACTACATTGTTAAAGACTTATACATAAACATATGAAGTATCTAAATGCAGTGGTACAATATAATCAAATTTGACAATGAAATAATACATGTATAGTTTGTTAAATAACAAGATAACATTATTAAGTAGTTAATCTTCGTTAAAAATATTTATATACTTTCGCATTTAATTAACTTTCTATAATTTCTACTATATAGCTACTTTAGTATGTACTAATCTTATAGCATAGAGTAATGCCTAGTTTATGCTTCGGTCTTAATTTTAGTCTTAAAAGTTGGCGACAAAGAATGCCATAAGATCGTTTATACTTTCCCAGTCTTAACCATAATCTTATAGTGTTTTTCATTGGCAAAACTAGTGTGCACTCAGTGCACATTAAAACTATTGTACACTATTCTAATCTAAATATAAAAATGAGATACCTCAATTGATAAAATGCCCAAAATTTATTTTATCAAATATCACAATAAAATGTATCGAATATTTCACGGTTTAATTCGTTCATATATATTTTTATTAAACGTATATCTTTACGATTTTTGTACAACGGCTTTAAAGTGTACTGAGTGCGCACTAGTTCTGCCAATAAAAAAACGCTATTATTCTTAGTCTCAAAGTTCCTATCTTTTAACTTTAGTCCTTAAGATTAAGTTAGGACTAATTCTAAGACTAAGATTAAAACCGAAGCATAAACCAGGCATAAGTGATCGAATTTACTCTATAAAGGTTGCGTTTAAATATTCACAGCTAATATACTGAAAATATCTATAGTGAACCGTATGCTGCCATTAAAAAGTTTAGAGTATCTTTAAATTTTGAAAAGATTTAATCAGATTAAAAAATTTGTTTTGACATTGTAAATGTACAGAAGTTTATATTATTTCAATTATAAATTTTATTGCAAGAGTTCCAATATGTTCAAAAATAAAAATTAAAATAAAAGTATTTTAAAATATTAAAAAATAGAAATATTTCGAATAAGATAATTATATCTGTAAAGGATCGTATTTTTATCTAAAAAAATTATAGAATGCTCCAAACTTTAAACGGTAGTGTATGCTACAAATTTTCAAAACTGAATGTTGCTTATTTTTGTTAATGTAATTAAATCTTACATTAATTTATTTTCATCAGCAATTCCACAATAATTTAATTTTAGTTCAATTAATTTTTCATCTTTTTCTAGTTCTAAAAATTAGATCACTTAATCACTTAATTACTTATAGTCATAGATAATCTCAAGATTGACCTGTCACTGAAGTGATCGTAGAGTGTTTCAGAATAAGATAGTACTTAAGATAGTCTCAAATATAAGAGGCTTATTCTTTATTGCTGTACTTATCATTGGACTGTATTAAACTTTTATCTCGTTTTCACCAAACTTCAAATACTTATATGTTTATTTCAATTTACAACAATACATTGATTTAGCCACAAAGATAATAGACCTTAAATATCTGTAACTACGAATATCAGTTTAAATATGTTTACCTTTCTAAAATTAAATAAAGTACATTTGACTATGTAAAGTATAATAGGTAAAGATATACATAGTGATTGACCACAATACAGTAATTGACCACGATACAGTGATTGACCATTTGCTATAAATTTGTCTACGTATTAAAATCCAAGTTAAATTAACAGTTAATTTCGCAACATAATAATAACTGATCTTTATTAACTTCATATATGAATAAAATATTCATTTACAGTCCGTTTTTTTACTTTTCGTAAATTGAACTCGCAAAAAAAAACTACAGTACATAATTAAGAAATACTTAACAGTTCAGTTAAGCGCATGTATTCAAATAGATAAATTATATTTTTATGAAACAATTAATGATATAACTTTTGTTCATCATATATCGCTAGCAAGGTTATGAATATCTCCTACATATTTATTTTTTTAATTCATGCAATAATTACAAAACTGAAAAGGTGGTCAATAACTGTAATTGAGAAAATTCATTTTTTACAGTTATTGACCGTTTATTGTAATTTACATATTATTTACTAAATAATTATTCCTTATGAATAAAATTAATATTTTGAGATGTTATAATATTGTAGGTTTAATTTTTCATTAAAATGTTTAAAATAAGTCGTATGAAACATTCAAGAGGCACTTAAAGATGCCGTTTGTAAAAGACTGAATGAAGCGGCACGAATATATGGCGTACCTAAATCAACACTTAAATTCAGAAAAGATAAACCACTAAATATCAAAATAACAATGAGTCTCTGTCCTATACTTGGAATTTCATTAAATTTATCTCTTTTTCATGTTCTGAATTTTTTTTCTTCGTTTTGATGATTTTCATACTAATGGTCAATCACTGTTATTTTTCTATTCAATAACTCTAAAACTTGTGGTCAATAATTATCATTTTTTGAATAAAAATTTTTACTATTGGAAAAAATGGAAAACATGGTTTCTTATTCAAAGTTTTTTGTATTTGACATATTCTTTGAACCTTACTTAACGTTCGCTTTGCATCAAATTCAAATTTCAAATAATTTTAATAATAATTATAGTGATTATATTAAATTTCAGCACTTAAATGATCAATCACTGTACACTTTAACCTATCTAAAAAAAAGAATTTTTGAGTCTTTTTCTCTTATTTCGTTTTGAATGTGCTTGCTATGCCATACGTTTGTTCTTGCGTTTCTTCGAACAATCAATGTATATCTGTTTTATGTCGGATG
>NW_017296742.1:463404-475465 GCF_001594075.2 Trachymyrmex cornetzi | reverse complement strand
ATATTTAATTGTATATAAAATATGTCAATTTTTTATGTAATTATATATAATTTTATATAATTATACATATATAATTATATGTAATTATATATGAAACATTTTTTCCGGTTTGATAATTCTTAAAATAAGGAATGAAAATGAAAATTTTCTAATCTTTCGCTTTTTTAGTTTATTTATTAGTTGTTTTTACAGCAATAATGAATTCGAGATCTGTCCTAAATTTTAATACAACTAATTATTGTAAATTAGATTCGTTCAGTCGAATTTTTAATTGACTGCTTTATTCGTGTCGATCTACTAATTTCATTACAATATTATACTTTGCTATTTATATCATAATTACGTTATAATTATATTAGTCATTACGGGATCATAAATTAAAGATAGGAATGCCGAATTAATGCGGCATCTTGTTAAATTAAATCTTATGTTTAATGACCGCTGATAATTAGAGATTATTAATTGAGAATTTTAACAAGATTATTTGAAAAGTCTTAATTAAAGTCTCAATTAAGGAAAACAGTTATAATATACGTTTAAAAAGTCTTGTGCAATAAATAATCGACGCTTAATGCGCAGTAAGTAAAATGTCGGCAGATTTGAGCACGAATATCGTGATAGATAAATATCAGTATCCGCATTATGCTCATGTTCTGTGAGAAAATTGTGTCGACACAGCAGAAGTCGAGTAAAATATGTCATTTAATATTAAAAAATTATTTAAATGAAATGGATTGTTTAAAATTATTTTTAAATGACAAATTTTGCAATTAAACATTATCAATCTATTAGCAGATTCTTTTTTAATTTCTGTTGGTATTTCTTTGACAACATTTGTATACACTTCTGTAAAAAATGTAAAATTTCTTTGTAAAATGTCTTGTGTAAAATTTCTTTGTTGCTATATGTAACTTTGTATAATACGTCGTTAAAAATTTAAAGAAAAACAGACATAATTAGGGGGAAAGGCTATAATTGGCATGGGCGTCCGCAAGATTTTTTCTAAGGAAGGGGGGAGGCCGTTTTGCCACACGTAAGGAAAAAATGTTCAAATATTTCCTTCCTTGGTGACCCTACAATCCCTACAGTGTCGAGTTGATAATTTTTTTTTTCGTCACTTTTTTATTTCTAATATGTACACCTTTTAGTTAAAAGCTTCCTCATCACGACAAGATAGGTGTATATCGAAAAAGTTACGTATTTCGATTTTGTATTTTTTATTTCCTTTTTGTATTTTAAATTTTTAACCCCCACCAATACGCGCTTTCATTCAATACGCGTCTCCCGATCAGGGAGAGGAGGGCAAATGTCCCCCTTACTCACCTCCTTCTCCTTTGGATACCCATGATATAATCGATACAATTGTAATGAGATATACGTTTATATATTACATATAGAAGATTATTGTATAATATGCTACATTATGCATATACATATGCATACATTATATCTTTCGACAGCACGTCTTTACGACATGCAAGTTATCTGAGTATTTATCATCTTTTTTTATATGTACATAAAAAATTTTTAAATAAATATTTCTACGTGTTGCACGGTTAGTTTTCGATTTTATATATTATACAAAAGTATCGGAAATGTAAGTAAACATTGACATGTTTATTTTTTTTCGTAAAACTATTCGTAACCGATAAGAGAATAAATTAATTAAAATTTTCAAATTATTTAATATTGATAATTATTTCGTAAAATTTTTATTATAAAAAAACAATCTGTTCTAATTTACAAAATCTACGACTAGAAAAGAGCTGGTAATTCTGATCAGGAATGTTTCGAAATTTTTAAAATACAGGACGCAGTATAAAAACTTTCTAATCTTTTATCTCATTGTCAATCAATGCATTGTTAGTGAATTTTCCACCAACAGTAGAAAGTTAACGTTTCAACAAACGGTTGAACAATTAGATTAAAATTCGTTCATTTGAACTTAAACTTTTAATTCGTATTTTATATTTTTAAGAATTTATTTTGCTGTAAGATAATACAAATGCGTGGCTCTTATCAACGTTTTATTTGTATATGAAAGTATTCAATTTAAATATCTATATAATCTAAATATCAATCTATATTTTAAAAGAAAACATATTTCTCTTTCTCTCTCTCTCTCTCTCTCTCTCTCTCACACTCTCAAGAATAAATTGATAGAGCATTTTTTAAATTATATCTTTGATGAGAAAAATTCTCATAATATCTCTAATATTAAAAAAAATCAGAGTTGGGAAGTAACGCGTTACTTGTAACGCTGTTACCGTTTTCGTTACTTTCTTCAATAGGGAGTTTTTGCAATACCGTTTATCCAGATACGGTGAACGTTAAGGTCAGGTTATCTTCTTCTTAACAACTAATTAAGAAAAGGATAACATGACTTTAGCATTCACCGTATCTGAATTCACGTTATTGCAAAAACTCCATAATAACGATCGTTACTTTTTTCTGTATGTAACGATAACGTCGTTACATTTTTACAGTAACGGTAACGAATTTTACCGTTACTTTTACCGTTACTTCAGTTCCCTATTATTTTCTTATTTTATAATTTATTCTTAATTGCTTAAAAAGTATTTTGCACTTAGTATCTTATACTGTGTTCTAATAGGCACTGCTAATGTTGAAAATATATAATTCACATTACATATATGTACTGTAAATTTTTGGTACGGACAATAAATATTGAAATACACATAATAGTGACCATAATGGAAATAGATCGTTGAAATCGCTGAAAATCGCTGAAATCTCTATTAATTGACTCATTTCATTATGAATTATACTGAAATGGGTCTATTGATAAAGATTTCATGGATTTATTTTCACCAGGGAACATTATAACGTTTAAAAACAATGTTTACTCTATTATCTGTTTAACCTAAATTCGTATAAAAATGAGTACATTAAAATAACGATATTATCTAAGTAAAATAAAGAATTAGTAAAACTGTAGGTAAGTTTAATATACAGAAAAGCTTACTCTATATACAAACTAATTAATAGAGAATTTCAAGTTTGAATATTTATTTCACATTTAGTATTATAAATTAATTATTAGCTAATGTAATTTTAAAATCTGATAACTTACTTTAGCATTATAAAAAAAGGTAACGAAAAAGTAAGAATCGTTACTTTTCAAGTAACAGTAACGGTAACGCGTTACTTGTTAAAATTGGTAACGAGTTACTTTTTTCAAAAAGTAACGGTAACGGTAACACGCACAATCCTGAAAAAAGTTTTTCATGCTCTAAATTTATAAAAAATTCTGAAAAGTACCTTAAACTTTTTCATTTTATAAATTTTGTTCAGAAATGATAGAGTGAGAAATTTTTAAGTATGTTAGAATTCTCATATGCATATGTATAAAGAATTAATTTTAGAAAACACATAAACTTTCTTAGCATTTTTTAGCATTTCGGAAAGTGTTACAATTTGTATAAAAAATTCAAAAAATTTTCTAAAAAGTTATGAAATTACACAGGAATTTAGAAACATTCTAAAATCTGTGTAGAAATTTAGAAAAAATATGTATGAAAAATGTAGGAAAAGTTTTTGCTAGAAATAACAAAAGAGAATAATGAAAGTTAGTAACACTTTGACGCTTTTCGAACCAAAAGAGAGAGGAATACAAATAATATTAAATACGTTAAAAAAACTAAAATAAATGTAGGTATAGGTATCTAGCTCCGAAATGAAAGTACAAAAAGCATTCATAACTCGATACTGCCTAAACGTGCTGGGAGGCCGGTTTTGGATGCGCGTTTCGGATGCGCGCTTAGTTTCATACAGAGTATCGCCGCATGCAAGTCGGCATGATACGAAATACGAATTCAGTTTCAGTAATTCAGTTTGTCTGTCCGCGTCTGCCTTTCCATCGCTGTAGTTGGCTGGTAACACGTGGTGTGTTGCGTTGCGGCGGTGTAGTGTCTGGCGGCGTCCAACCCCTCCTCCGTCGAGGGGCTCCTCGTCGGCGCGCGTCGCCGGCGATTCCGGCGAACAAGGCGGTTCAGTCTTCAGACTCTTTGACCCAGGCCAGTCGTGTCGCAGAGCGATGGCTGAACGGTGCGTCAACGAACAGGTATCCGCGGCGAGTACTGACAGGAAGGCTTCGTCAACGGCCGGTAAGCCACTATGCTGGCAACACCGGTTGTTTGGCAAGCAGCTCGCACGTTGCAATTACGTTAATGACACGAGGAAGTCAATCGACTCTCTCTCGGCGACCGCCACTCTCGTCCACGAGGACGGCCGTCCGGCCTGCGAGATCGTCGGCATGTACTTCAGCTTCGTGAATCCCGGTGCGACCTGCGACGATTTCACTCGTCAATTAATCGAGCTTTACGCGAGTGTCAACGGTGGAGGCGGTGGCAGCGGCGAGAAGAAAAAGAAATTCGAGGTGGTGCACGTGGTCCTCTGGAGTAACGTAACCGAGGTGCTCGACTTTGACGAGAGCTTTCGCGCCCACGTAGCCGATCTACCTTGGCTCGCCGTGCCGAATCGCGACTACGAGAGAAAAGTAAGGATCTTTTTTTCGGTATGACCGGCAAAATCGTTTGATTTTTTCATGCTTTCTCTATTTCTATTCTCCTTCTGTTCCTTTCCTTTTAAATTTACGTGAGTTTTTTTCTTACATATTTCGCATGGTAATATTTTATACTATTGAAATTCTTTTACTAACCATTTTTTATCTTTGAAATGTATAGATACGTGACAATGGTATTCAGTTTAAAGAAAGCTTTGAAGTATTTTTATACATGCCGCCTCTTTTAGTCTTATACGTGCCGCTTTTTTCTCGAAATAAGAAAAGCTAGTGATGTTGCCGACCTTGGTCAGTCTCGGATAGATTTATGTAAATGTAAATTGCGTATTGCCGAAGTATTCGAAGTAGAAATAATTCTCGAGGAATTTATGTAGTTAAAATGAAAATATAAATTAGAATGGAGAGATTTATAAAGATTAAACCGGTTCATTAATTCACAATCTGCGACGACTCGATTGTTCAGGTATCAATAAAAATTGTATAAAGAATAGTACTTGCTGCAAACGCAGAAATACGTAATAATTTCTTTCTTCACTTTTCGTTAATATTTTTACTCTAATCAGATTCGGAATAATCGTATATTAATTAGGTTTGAAAGACCCGAAAAGTATAAATTTGAAAAATAAATTCTTCAAATTATTCGATCTCAGAAAAGGTCGAGTATTTGAAAAAAATATCTCTTTTATACAATGGAAATTTTATGGTTGTTCATCATTTATCGTAAACTTTTATTTGTCAATGTCACATAGAAAGAGCAATTTTGCTAAAATCTAAAAATTTAGCTATAGAAACCAATCTAAAAATAATTTTGTTAGATCATCAAAATAATAATGTAAGAAATAAGTAAAATAATAAGTGGCTTAAGTTTAAAAATTGTAAACAATAAGGAGCATCCAGCCACAACGCTTGATGTGTTTAACTTAAAATATATATTTCAAAATAAAATTAGGTAAACGTTTCGGTCTAACATGTGACAATCTTCAGTACATTAAATTTACATATTATAATTAAAATTAAAACATCCAATTGATCAAAATAAACTGGATGTTTTAATTTTAATTATAATATGTAAATTTAATGTACTGAAGATTGTTAGACCGAAACGTTTACCTAATTTTATTTTGAAATATATATTTTAAGCTAAACACATCAAGCGTTGTGGCTGGATGCTCCTTATTGTTTACAATAATGTAAGACTTTAAATATAATGAACGATGCTGCAAGAAGCTATGAAATTTTAGCAAGCAATTTAAGCGTCCTATGTAATTATTTTGATGGTCTAACAAAATTATCCTTAAATCTATATCTAGCTAAACTTTTAGGTACTTTAGTACAATTCTTTCCTTGCAAATATCTTGGAAAATAAATTTTGGATCAGAGTATCGCTAAAATCAAAATTAAAGTACAAAATTTCGTTGTTCATTTACATCTTCAACATTTAATTTACATTTCAACCTTCAAAGTTGAATAAAAACCTATTTTTTTTTATTTGTAATAATGCAACTGATGGGATGTGTACGATGATCAAAGATATATAACAAAAATGCACATTTAACAAGTTTTTAATTGCTCTAGCCGTCCAACAAACAAACGGTGGAGAGAGAGAGAGAGGGAGAGAGAAATAATTTTGCCAGGACACACCTATACTGTAAATATCGCCTTAGGCAGCGATTTTGGGAATTGTATTCCCGCACGCATGGGATTTCATTCCGCCTGGGGACGATAACGCACAACGACCTTCGTTTTTTCATTTCAGCCGCAGACATTTTAACCCTTTCGAGCGGCACAGCGGCGCTATTTAAGGTCCGAATGTTATTTGCGCGGACACGTCAGGCGGAGGGAGGGAAGTCGGTTTCATGCATGTTTCGTTTCCTTCGAGATCTTATTCACCGGCGCGATCTTTTTACCATTACCCGATATGCATTATCGTTGATACGACGCGGAGGTACAAGCAAAATACCACGACAAAGAAAATTGCGAAAGTGCAACTTGTAAGAAAAGGTTCGCGTGTGAATGGGGCTTGGGGAGAAAGAGTGGTGTTTCAGGTGTAGCGAAGTGTCTTGTTGTTGCGTGCTATCCGCTAATGCATCGTATTTCGAATTTCTCTTCGCCCGAGGAACACTCGAAAAATTAGAGAGTAGGGAATATTTGACAATAGCGTAGAAAGCGTAGAAAGCGTAACTTTAAAATAATGGAGCGAGATTTTTATGGAATTAAATGGTCAGTTTCTTCTGAATGAAGATTTTCTCGAACATAGGTTGAAATCGATCGCAATAAATCAAGCACTCGAATTTTTATGCTTCGATATATCTTAAGATGAGATTTATTTCATAGCTAGCTTTTATATGGACTTTATTTATTATTTAATAATGTCATATCGAAACTTTCCGTTTAAGCTTTAATAGCAATATACCCGGGTTATATCTTTTCCAATTAAACGTGAACAATATTTGAAATGTTCAAACGTTACTAGAGAAACGCTGGACCGCTTTGTATTTTATTCAGCCGAGGTATTTTAAGCTCATTTATATGTATAATAGGGATATACTTACACAGGATGTAATATATACGTTTAATCAATCTCAATTACGAGGCGACCGTAACGAATCGTAATCAACGTGAAGTATCATCGCGATTGGTTTCCGCTCATTAATTTCACGCTTAAATCACTTTTGAGAGCGTCTCCTCGTAATTACGAATGCTTTGCGATAGTTTTGTTGAACAGAGAAACGGGGGTAATAGTTATCCCGTAATCTTCAATTCAATTCGATTTAAGAGGATTAGAGATCACTATTTTACTTCAGAGAGAATGATCTATTTTTTAAAAAGTATTATAACGTTTTATATTTAATTAAAATACGACAGTTGGAACTGTCATATTTATTAAAAATAATACGGAAAAAATGGTTTTGCTGAAGTATCTAAAAATTTAGCTAGATATAGATCTGAAAATAAATTTTGTTGATTTATCAAAATAATTAAATAAAATATGCTTAAGTTGGTTGCCCGAATATCAAAACTTTTTCCAGCATTGCTTGAATTTTTCCTGCGTAATTATTTTAGTTTTTAATGATCCAAAATTATTTTTAGGTCTGTATCTAAAGTAATACTTATAAATATTTTGACACTAATATTTTTGTCGCATTTTACGAAAAGTTACATGTCTCAATAAAAAAAAATCATAGAGAAGATTTTGACCACGCATTTTAAGGTACAAAGATAGTGCTTTAAATTTGCATTTGAATTTTTTTCTATGACATTTTGTTTTTAAATTACATAAAATTAAAAATCGATATCTTTTGCAGTATGTTTGTCTTATATTGAAGCGCTGCAGTTTGATGAAACATCATCGGACAAAATTTAATAGTGTGGTTTATCACATTGCTTATCATTTCTGGCGGTCATTCGCCTTTTTTGCGCCTATTTCCAGTACTTTTCTATCTTCTCTATAATATATCTTCACGAGAGGATAGACTAGACCGACCAGACTGCAGTACAATCTATGGCTTCTAGGCGATCCATCATCGCTTCCATGTTTCAATCAGCAAGACTGATCATAGCTCGACAATTTTAAATCGTCTCGTAAGGAAACGCGCGTCTTTATCCGCAAGCAAAAACTAACGAGAAAGTCATTCCGTGTGGAAAAAAAAGGGATAGAACTGACGACTGGGGAGCCTTCTATTCCGGATGGATGGTCGACCCATATCTTCCTCAAATAGCGTTCCCTTTCGTTTCATGCGATAATGAAAAGAATCGGAACTCGGAAGATGAAGAAATAGAAAGACGGAGATGAGTTTGCGCACGGTGTATGTTTCCTTCATTCGCGCGGGCTCGTGCAATGAGATTGTTCATAAAAGATGAAGTGCGAACTACAGCACTATTTTCTCGCCCGAAAATCCGAACGATAGCCATGGAATTTTAAATCATCTCTTCGCTAGCTTTCTTTTCATATATAATTGCGTTTTGAATTTTAATCAGAGAAATCTGCAGCTTTTGATTTGTAATCATCGTTGATAATTTGATCTATATTTATGAGATTGCGACATTAAAATATATTATGAAGAAGCAAAATATAATCGCAGATTTTATATACTCCGTTTAATTCTGAACGAACTTTGCAGCTATTTAATGTTGCATGTTGATTATTAAATGTATTTGTCAAATTTTTTTTTTAAAGAGAGAGTCGATTGATTCTTTACTATGATATCTATCTCGTAATAAAAAAAAACCCACAACCAAAAATCATAGCGGTTTATCTGGAATTCTGTGTAGGCAATCTTTTTATAAACATCTTGTAAACTCTCTGTTTGAAATATCTGAGTGTATTAGATCTGGATCGTATCCGATTTGACGAATGTATGTCAATATAACATAACGTAATTGTTTATTCACGATAGAATCAACAAAGCAACTCACCGAAATGCTAATTCAAAAATATTGCGGTCGGAGAGATATAGATTAGACTGTTTCTACTAATTATTCGAAATTTGCTAATTAAGTTATCATGTGGATTAGCTGACAGTCAGTTCTCTTTCTCTCTCTCTTTCTCTCTTTCTCTTGTTCTCTCCTCTTTCCTCCCCCTACTTTTCCCTCCTTTCCGGTTCATTTCCCTAGATCTATCATTCCATTTTGGTGCATGATAGATTAATCTTCCATTACCTACGTACAAGATTAATCTTTCATTTAGTACCGTGTAATTGTTAATCGGTTATCACGATATAATTATATACTTCTTGTGTATTGATCGTATATCTTCTTAATAAGTATCTGATTAGTAAATAGTTTAAACAAAACAAACAAGAAAGAATTAATGTTAACGTTAATACAATCGAATATCAAAATTATCTTTTTCTGGATATAATTTTTGAATCTACAAAACAATATAACCGATAATGTCAAGAGAACAATTGCAAACTCAATATTAACTTTGATAAGAATTCAGGTTTCCAAATATTATATAAAAAAAGACATTGGAAGCGATAAGTGTTACTTAAATAAATGGTTTATGCATTACGTATCAGCGCGATAAAAGATAATTAACATATTTTGTTATGTTAATGAATGTAAATTGTTTAAATTAACATTTCGTAATAAACATAATACTCTTAAAAACGTTGTTATTAATATTTTCAATTAGCACCTAATCTAAAGTAATTGATATTATATTTATACAAGAGTTTATTAATATTATGTTAATAAATTTATGAATACATATAATGCATTGTTATATTCACAAGACACTGTTTCTATTTGTTAATTATTTTATCACAGTCTTGACAATTAATTACTGTTTTGAATAGCTTTAATAATTATTAAAAAAACAAGTATCAAGACTGATTCTGCAGTGTTAAATGTACGTAGACAAGCAAAATCTTACCGCTACTCCATGTCGCGGTTTTCTTTTGTAGTTTGTATTTTTTTTTAACCACAGGTACATGTCTATGAATTGTGCTTGGCCTGTTAGTCTGTGATCAAAGGAAAAATGATGAATGCACAAGTTGCTCGCACGAAAAGCCGTCCCTATATTTGCAGGGGAAAAATGAATCTCGACGAGGAACTTTGAGCAGCGCGGTCGTCGTGCTTTTTACGGCGGCAGTTATCTTCCTTATAATCGAATACTCTTCATGGATTTATTAATAGTAGCGAAGCAACGAATGAATTCAAGGCGATTTTCTTTTATCCGTCGAAGGCAGTTGAAGGGACTCCAATTTGCATAAATTACTCTGATTAGCGTGATCGAATTTATCAACAAAATACTCAAGGACCGAAAGGAAAAAAGTCTACTCAAAATGTGACTGGTAGTTGAAGATCTCTCAGCAGATCATTTCAACAAGTACTTAACACGTCGTCGGTTAGAAGCGTCACGCGAAATCATGCTTCCGACATGTCGCCTACATTCGGTCGCTGTTCGTTCCAAGCGACTCGTTTATCGATAACAACCACCACAGGGATATAAATTCTCTTTCCTCCTTTTTTCTTTTTTTGTTAAACATCTCAGATTTATTATCGCTCCGCGCACAGTGGGAAGGGAGAATCTCGTTCGTGTTGTCTATGGTGTTGTCGCACCAGCCCGCAAAAAGTGGCAAATCCCACGCCGACCGTAACAAGCTACCTACACGCGACATTCGCTTATCTGTGGACATTGCTTATGAACAGCGCCCTTGGATATAACCGAGAGGGAATCCGAAGGGAGAGCATGCGGTTGTCGTCGCGACGGCTGCAGTTGAGCGCGCACGGCAGAGGCGTCGAACTAGACTGCGGTCTCTGTATACATAAAGGGGGGTGCGAGGGGGAGGCGATTGAACGCGTGCGAACCAGTCAGAAGTGATCTCTGTCTCGCCTCTTTTTTTCTCGTCCTCCCTCGGTTCTTTTTTAGCTCGGGTGCTCGCTTCCACTGGCAAACCAGGGTTTCGTCGGTAATGAACAAGAGGGAAAAGCTCTACGACGAGAGAAAACATGAGGTAGACACGGGAAAGAGGGAGAGAGGGGGGGGCGGGAGGGGGGGAGGGAGGGAGAGAGACGAAGCATATAGAGTGCAATGTCGCGATGGTATACAGGGAATGTACTTGGACGTCACAAATGCTTGTCCGTTATATTAGATGTATGCAGTGTATGCACGGAGATCGTAATTTATGGGGTCGTAAATGCTTTGACACATGTGAATTTAATCACATCAGAGCATATTTCTAGCGAATGCTTCATATCTAAAAATTTGTAAAATTTGATTGTTTACTCGGTAATAATTCAATATCATAATCACACATATGTGTGTATATATATATAAAAATGTAATAATCGAACACTTGATACCCGAAACCGTGTCTCTTGATAATAATTAATTTATAATAAAATAAAATATATATATTATTTTCTATTTTTTATTATATGATTATTTAACAAAATTATTGTTAATTTTAAATATTCAATACTCATTTAACACACGATACGCGACCGAAAATGCTCCGATATGTAGGCGAATTCATGTATAAGATCCTTATCCCGTACATATATTGTACTTCAGAATACACATATTTAAATATTATATATATATAAGATGAAATACCTTCGTGGAAGGCAATTACTCCGTCAGGTAGTTTTAAGGATGTCGAATATAAGGAATAAGCAGGAACGTTCCACGTCAGATAAATTACCAAATGAAACGAAGGAGCTAATATCGGACTTTTCCATAAAAAAGTTTCGAACGTTCTGAGTAATTTCAATTTGGATCTCGAGCGATACCGTTTCGTCGTCGAGTATTGGTGTGGGTTCGTCTAATAACGGACGGGCGTTTATGACGGTGCTCGTGGGTGCTCGGTGTACAGAGCGGGGAAAATAACGATAGCAGCGTCGTACGCTGAGCGGTAGCAACGCGGGCAAGGGAGGACGCACGCGTTATCGACCAGTCGAGAGAGGGCGAGCGCGAAAGCACCACCACGTCGTGGGGCACCACGTGACGCGGGAGCGGGAAATATATGAAGGGACGTGCCTCTGCGCAGCTCTCTGCTTCCCTTCTGCATC
>NW_017296742.1:450822-463370 GCF_001594075.2 Trachymyrmex cornetzi | reverse complement strand
TCTCCCGGTAAAAGTATTATACCTGCGATAACGTAAGCGCGATCCATCGTGTTCGCTACAAGACCCTTCTCTCTCGCCTTACGCCTCTTCTATCTCACCCTCTCTATGCTCCCCTCCTTCCACCCTTTATGTGCGATCGTAACCCATAACGGAGCATCCCGCGCGATACGAGAAATCCCGACCGATCCTCCCTCGAGATATCGGAGACGAGGGGCTCCAGAATGTTCCAGAAGAGGGTCGGCCAACTTAATGCAGTTTCGGGGGTAGATTGGAAGGTTTAGACTCCGTACAGAGCGCGCGCGCGGATTCTCCTTTCGCTTGAATTATGATACCCGATCGACGGTTATGACGAGAAGCTGCGTCAGCAAGTTTTATCGACGAAAAAACTGGAAATGTAGCCTCAGATATTATGTTTCATTTCGAAAAATACGCGTTTTTGTATTCTATTAAATATCTAATATTAGAACAAAAACGCACACATGCACGTTGATATAAAAAGATAAAATTCTTATATATTCTATTTCTTGCGATAAACCGGAAAAAAGTGAAATATTCTCGCAAGAAAATTGATGTAAAGAAAAAATATAAAATTGTCTAAGAGAGAGAAAGGAAAATTGCGTATTTTAAAACTAAATGTTTTTTATGGCAATATTAAGCATTAAGTTATGTAATTTAGATCTAATTACGAATTGCTTGTTTTAAGTTCTCTAGAAATAAATATTAATTTTGGTATCGTTATGATGTTATGTTTCCTCTAAAAACTATTTCTATTTTTATTTGTTATTTTTCTTTGGGAGAAACATTTTTTAATTCAACTTGTATCATTTTCCTCTGATTGAAAGCCTATACATATATTTAGAACACACAATTCGTACATAATACGAATTCGAAAAATTCCGACTTACGTTACTTTTCTTACAGGGTTGTGGTATAAATCAATAAGAGATATTTTTATAATTAATATCGAAAATAACACGGGAGTAAAAGCAGCTTTGAAGACATTGATCGAGGCACCCCCATAAGATAAATACCTCCGGATAACTTGATCTCCGCTTTGATCTCTGACTCCGATTAACTTAATTAACTTATCAAATAATATTTGTTATTTTAACATGGATAAAGTCATTAATTTTTTATCGTTTAACAAAACGAAATGAAAAAAATGAACAGTTAATTAATCATAATACGCGGATATTTAAATTGGAAACATGTGCTCTGAATATTCCGATGCAGACGAATTCATGCATTAAGCAAGTTTCGATTAATTTAATTAAAGATTAATTCAACCGATAGAATTGCGTAAAGCAAATTTATTAAACAATATAATATATTATAGGACCGTATATGCGATAACACAAACTATAGAAATCAAAGCCTTAAACGGTTTAGCTGGATCTTATAGCGTTTTCGATTGGGCAAAAGTTAGTGCGCACCAGTGCGCACTCAGTTCACACCAACACTGGACGAGTTCCATGGGTTGCACTGAATAGTGCAAGTACAAAAGAATACGCCAAGATTTTCAGTGCTAAAACTGAAACTCATTTTTGTTCACTTTGAAGCAATGTTCAACAAAATGTTACAAAACTACAGTAAAAGATATTAAGAGTAGGGACAAGACCCCGTTTTCAATTCAACTGCGCAGATTTGCTTGTCCCTATGTATATCCTTAACTGTGATAAAACGTGCACTGAACTGGCACCGTCAAAATATCTCGTGCCACTTAGTGCGCACTGAGTGCGCACTACGCGAGTGTCGTGCGATCAAATGAACACGTGACACTAGCCAAGTGCGCATTGGCACTGCCAATCGAACACGCTCTTGACACTGAGTACAGCCAGTGCACCCCAATCGAAAACGCTATTAAATGCTTGTATGATTCTTGTGTGAATTTATATACTACGTATGTAGTCCCCAGAAACGCGCGCCGAAATGATTGTTCGAGTTTAAGGATTAACTTTTTAATGTATTTTTTATATTCTTTTAAGTTTATTATAAAAACATAAGTTAAACCGAGATTAAAGTTAATCCACATTGATAGAAATGGACAGTAATGCAAAAATTGTTGAAAGAAAACTGTTAAAAACTGAAAACTTTCTCACTTTCGATTCTCTTCCTTTAAAAAATTAATTGGTGATTAGCACAGATAACGAATTAATTTTGCGGAGCATAAAAAATTCGAAATCGTAATTTTCACTGCAAATATAAAATAACTTTCGCGAAAAAACATGTAACATATGCCACCACGGGATTACGAACGTATTATATTGTCGTAAAATATTATCGTTTTAAATATAACAATGAAAGAAAGATAATGGAAAATCTGTTATTTAGCAAATTACTGAGAGAAATGATACTATTACATACGATACGATAAACCGATACATTTTCGTCAGTAATTGCCTTCCACGTGCAGCTTTATTCCATTTACTCTTATTCCATTACTCTTATTACTCCTCGAGTAATATCATCCGTACGGTAATATCGCTTGCATCGTTAATGCAATTCCGACTGCAGCTGTTCGTGATTATTGCTGCAGAACGTCTCTGGAGAAATATGCTTTTAGCGCATCTTGTTTATTGGTGTTATTGAATGAGACCATTATTTCCTTCCTTCCTGCAGCATGTTAATTATACCTGCTTATATACACATGCACACACACACACATTGGTTGTATTAAATAATATCAGATATTACGTGCGATATGTATACAGGGTGGGGGAAAAGTACCGGGACACCTGAATATCATGGAAAATATAAGTATTACAGAAAAGTGTTTCAGACAGAAGTTGTAGGGTTCCAAAAGATCTATTTACTGATCATATCCGTTTGACCTTGCGTGGCGTCTTCAAGGTCAGGTCAAGGTCAGATCAATTTTTTTACATAAGTAAATAGATCTTTTGGAACCCTACAACATTTGTCTGAAACACTTTTCTGTAATACTTATATTTTCTATGATATTCAGGTGTCCCGGTACTTTTTCCCCACCCTATATATTTCAATCGCGCGAAATGAAAAGGAAACATTATAATTAAACGTCTGACAAGTCCCACTGAACGTAAAAGCGTAATATATCGTTTAAAAGAGAAACGAAATTTCCGAATATTTTATCGCAATTCCGGTTTGTCTTATGGTCTTAATTTATATGATAAGGACTATTATGTAATCAGGCCTTCCGAGAAGGTTTCAATTTTGTAATTAATGTTTTATCACTGCCATCCGACCGTTATTCGTAATATATTAATCTTTTTCAGACCAGATTGACTCGAAGATATCGGATAAAGGCGGGCGTACCGACGTTGATTTTACTGGAAGCGTCCAATGGGTCCATTGTGACAAGGGGAGGAGTTGAACGAACTATCGCCGATCCTACCGGTGCGGAATTCCCTTGGAGACCTCCACATCCGAAAGCTGCTCTTGAGGATGGACCTCTTCTGTCGTGCGGCGCACGCGACAGTAATGAACCTATGTTACACGAGGAGCTTCGCCACTGTTTCAAGGGGATTTACTTCAGTGCACATTGGGTGAGCTACGATACCCGAGTGAATGTTAAAAATGTTTCATCGCTTCCTGCGAAAATTTTAGTTGACATATACAGAGTATTTCTGAAATAACGCCCACTAATCACATAGTGCTATTCTTAACAGAAAACTGAATCGAAAAGTCCTATACCATTTTGCAATTTTCGCAATAGTTAACAAGATATTAATTTCTAAAGGTTGCCGAATAAACGGATAAAATCAATGTATAAGACAATTTTAAGATATTCTTTTAGTGTTCTTTGTGAAACATTTTGAAAATGTTTCTTAAAGAACTCTTAAAGATATCTTAAAAGTTGTTTTATATGTCAATTTTAGATATTATGCTCAGTGGATAACTAAAGAAAAATATTGCGAAAATCGCAAAATGGTAGAGGACTTTTCAGTTCAGTTTTTTATTAAGAATAGCACTATATGATTAGTGGGCGTTTCAGAAACACCCTGTAAATATATATATATATATATATATATAATACATGCAGGGTCGTCGAGTGGCTTACCGCTCGGGGCGATTGACTCGTGATCTGTAAATCTGATCCCACCTGCGCTCATATATGCGAATTTTTTGTTCTTCATAAAGTTTTTAATAAAAAAATATTTGATTATAATATTTTGGAAAACTTTTGAAGTAAGCTACAAGAATATGGAGTGAAAAATAGGGTGTACTATTTGGATGAAATCAATGTAGCCTTCATATATGATTTTCAAACGACTATTCAAGGTCAAACCAATGACATTATTTTATGTACACCTCGAAACCATACAACTTTTATCTGAAAAGTTCTTTTCTAAAATACTCTCTTTCCGAGATAAAAAGGGTGTACGGATGGTCTCAGACACCCGGTATGTGTGTGTGTGTGTGTGTGTTTGAGTGTGTGTGTGTGTGTGTACATATATATATCCGTTTCAAGAGAAATATAATCCCCGAAGCTGTTTATAATTTGTTAATTCTTACAAAACGGAATGCTAATTTTTTAATTAGCTTGACTATTCAAATAATCCTATATTCTTCTGATTACAGAAGAATGTAAAATGTTTTCTAAGATACTTTTTATTCACTCTGAGTTATTTGAATACTTGATTATATGTATTTCTAATTACAAATGCTTATGTTACGCGTTTGAATTATATTATTAATACATTGGGTTTTTTAAATTTAGTGTCCGCCTTGTAAAGCATTTACCCCACAACTCGTGGATACCTACCAACGAATTCAAGAGAGAGGCCATGATTTTGAAGTAATTTTCGTGAGTTCGGACAGGTAAGCTTTTATAATACACTTTTTAAATTATTGCATTTCATTCAGAGATATTTTTGTTCCTCTCATTTAATGAATATTTTTTTTATATATATATAGTTATATTTGTTCTTTTTACTTTCATCGCATATTTTTGTTTGTAAAAGATTTCAATATGTTTCTATTCTAGGAGCGAGGATTCCTACAATGCATACACGGAAACAATGCCTTGGTTGAGGATACCTTTTAATCAAGAAGAAAGACGTCGAAAATTGGCAAGAGCCTTCGACGTTCAGGCAATACCTACTCTGGTTATTCTAGATCCTCGCGACAATATAATTACTTTGGATGGGCGCGCCGAGTTAATTGAGGATCCAGAGGGACTGGTAATTTGAAAAAAAAATTAAAAAATTAATTATAAAAGATATAATAGTAAAAAGATACGAATAAAATAAATTATAAAAGTATATCTAAGTATAAATGTCTATAAAATACTTTTTGAGGTTTTTATTATTGCAGAATAATTTTATTAATATTATAAAAACTATTTACATTTTCAGAATTTTCCTTGGAGCAGTAGATTAGTGAATATTTTAACAGAAAAGTATGCTACGTCGTTACACGATGCTCCAGCTATTATCTTATTTGTCGGTAAGATGATATAAATAAAATATGTAAATATATAATTATATCAGGGAAGTAACTCGTTACTTGTAACGAAGTTACAGTTAGAGTTACTTTTTTTCAGTAACTTAACTTCGTTACTTTCTTTCCATCTGTAACTATAACTTAATTTAGTTATATCTTTTAAGTAACTAGTAACTAATTTAATAGTTACTTTCATATTTTATATACTTTAAACTTATTTTATATATCTTAAACTTATTTGCCAAGTGGACACTACTGCACACTAAATTGACAAATAAGTTTAAAATATCTATTGTACCTGTTTGGTCTATATTTTGGGATTTAATGGAATCCACCAATCAAATGAAAGAGCGCTCCGTGAACGGTTGTACACTAGTTTGGATTAGTGTTGGAATTTATTTGCAACTTTTATAGCCGAATATAAAAAGAATTTTTTTTACAAAAAATATTGTATGTGTGCTATTTCATATTCATATTCATATTCACATGTGTTTATATTACTTTAACGAAAAACGTCTTCGCCATACAATTTTTTTATCTTTTTGAATAATTGTATAACATGTAAATGTAAGCCAGTCTTTTTTTTTAATTGTCCTAGGCTGCATTACTCTGATGACCCCGTGTATCATCCTTGTTTAATATTAGATGAAAAACAAGGGTAAAACGATACACGAAGATAGTTGGATAATGTTTCTGAATACAGCCCTAATGATATCGATACTACTAGTAAAAATTTCGATGAAAAAAGTAACTTAAAAATAACTTAAAGTTACTTTTTCAGTAACTGTAACTGTAACGAATTACTTTTCAGAGTCAATAACTTGTAACGGTAATTAATTACTTTTTGAAAGAGAAAAACTGTAACTGTAATTAATTACTTTTGTAGCTTTTGTAACTTTTACAAAGTAATTTTCCCATCCCTGAATTATATATAAATATATATAGTATATGTAAATATATATAATTTTTTGTATTGAGAAATAGAGAGTGAGAATCAGAATAAAATACTAAGTAGTTGTTTAATGCTCTTCTGTTTTACAGAGGGAGAAGACTGTGAGATTCAATTTGGAGAAAGCGTATTACTACCAGCTGCACAAGCGTATAGAAGAGATCAACCCGATTATGATCTAAATTATGATGATCCTGAAGACGATTCTTTGCAGTTTTACATAGCTTTAGACGTAAGTATACATACATATAGAATATCTATAGACATAGGAAATGACATATAAATTAAATAAATATTTATTGTAATATAATAATTAATTAATACAATTTTTATATGATTTTATATGATTTTTTCGAATATTTATGAGAATAAAAAAGTTTTAAAATTACAAAATATAAATATACTAAAACTGCAAATATTTCTTAAATATGAAATATTTATTTTTTAATTAATTACATTTAATAGGAAATTGATATAATTATAATTAATGATTTTTAACGTAGTGTGAAACATCGGACATTCTTCGTGAATTCATTGGTTTGGATGATGCAGTACCTCTTTTAACCGCTATCGATATTCCGCGAGGGTTGTACGTCGTAATGGAATACGGTGCCGAGATTACTGTGGACTCTGTACAACAGTTCGTCGATGGATTTCTCAATAACAAACTGCCGATAAATAAAATAGCGGCAGTGCATAAAACATCAAAAACAAACGAACGTATGCCGGCCTAAAGTCATATAAAACGTTAATTAGGTACACACAAAATTTGTATTTGACAAATTTTATAAGAGCTGTTCAAACAAAAAAATGTCCCTCTCTTTCTTTTTTATTCCTGTCTCTGTGATATCATTGTTCTTTACATATAGAGATTCGCGTATATAGGCTGTACTTGGGCTGCGTTCGGAGTGCACTTGTATATCATTTTGTCCTTGTTAACCGAATATTGAACAAAAATAAAGAATATAGGTGCACCCAGGTAAAATTTCCTAACGCAATCTTGTTCTTATACGATTCTTCGCGGATGAAATAAAAGAATATGTATTATATCAGTCAAAACTAAGTCGATCAAATTGTATTTTTAAGTGTACGTAGATGCACATGGATACATTAATATATTATAAATTACTAAATAAATACCGGATAAGCGCACTGGAAGTTCTTGTATTTATGAGATAGCCTATTCATTGTTACGTAGCTTATATATATGAGCAACATCATTGTCGGTATTTAAATATTTTACACAATATTTGTATAACTACATATTTATCTTGTATAAATTTAACATGTAGGTAATGATGAGCATCATATCAATTGTCCGATGTAGCAAACGACTTTATTTATATCTGCGTTTTTTCCAGTTTCTCTGTCAAGTTCTTTTTTTATAAAAGTATCATATTTCTTAAAGTACTAATGCAAATATTATTGAAATCTTTTTCTTATTTATCACTTGTTGTATCCTAGCATTTTTTATACAACATACATTATACTCATATGATGTTATTAAATCACATATCAGTCCTAATTTATATATTAAATATTTTACAATTATAAAGCTACTACCGTCGCTGGTTAAAAAATGTACAATAAATTTGCGTTTAAAAAAAAAGGCACCATATGTCATGAGCAATAAAGTGCTTCGAGTTGTTTCAATAGTCGTGTTAGTTAAAAATTTGATTAAAGTGTGGTTGTCATATTGTCCGTCTCTGATAATTATACATCTATGATAATTATTACGCAAGAAGTGCTGCTAAAGCATCGAGAAACTTGGGTCTTTCCTCGATTTTCAGTCTTATTACTGTAAAAAGGAAAAATATTCACTATAATAAATTTCATTCTGACTTATGTAGCTCATAAAATTCCATTTCATATTTACTTGTACTATCAAAGTAGTCTGCCTCAATGTAACAATTTTTATTCTTTGCAGTTTGCTCGAATGCTTTCCCAAATAAACTGTAACAAAAAAATCATGGTTAAATAATATAAATCTTACATTTTGTATACACTTATAAATATTACCTTCTGGGTTGATC
The DNA here is from genome assembly GCF_001594075.2 of Trachymyrmex cornetzi. Classification (NCBI taxonomy): domain Eukaryota; kingdom Metazoa; phylum Arthropoda; class Insecta; order Hymenoptera; family Formicidae; genus Trachymyrmex; species Trachymyrmex cornetzi. Next base: position 454,967 of record NW_017296742.1, on the reverse strand, counting down.
TTCACAAACTGGCGGTATACCAACAAGAAGGCACGATCCTTCCTCTGCGTCAAATATCGCAGAGGCCACAAGAGGCCACTCAGAAGCGCGTCTATTTCTTGAAGAATTTACATATGCTTTGAGAGCAAACTGAGCCAGCATAATCAAAGGATGAGGATGTGCAAATAAATAATTATCTACATTCCCATCCGGCACATTGATATATAAAAAGGAACCAAAATTCTTTACTTGTTTAGCTTCTAATATATTCTGTGCAGTTTTAAAGATGTTATGAAGCATAAGCTTTGCTTTTTCAATGCCACTTTCTAAAACATCCTTTTTTGTACGTGATAAACAGTCTAGCGCGTCTAAGAAACAACGTTGTGGTTGTCTGTCCTTTGTCTGTAAAAGTATATATTTAAAAAAGTATTATAACATACCATATTTAATGACTGCTGACTTACCGTCGAATCCAGCAAAGCCAACATAGCATATACCATATCTGATGCACAATATTTAAAACGATAACCATATTGAAGAGTAAAACTAGTGCCAATGATGCTATTGACATTATATTTGCCAGCTAATTTTTCAACCATCTGCTTAAATTCTTGTCTAAAAGTAAGATCCATTGCACGAAATAATTGTTTGGATTGCACCAGAGGTAATCCCATTTCAGCTAAAACTTCCTTCAAACGCTGTTCCCCTCTAATAGACCATAAACGTAATGACACTGCAGTTGGCATTGAATATTTCAAGCTGGCTTCAACAGTCCAGTGACGATATAATGCTAATTGCAGACTATTTGTTATTATTAAGAAATTAATATAGTACATATGTCAAATTCAATTATTTAGTAAAAAATGAATTATATATATATATATATATATATATAAAAGGATACTCTTTATCGTAAGTAACCTTAACAATACTCTGTTGCTGCTGTTGCTTGTCAATATCAACTCCTTGTCTGTGTGTTAATCTTGAAACATGTGCCTGAAGAGAACCTTCCTCAAGAACGGTTATTCGTGACTCCACCTTGCTGAGGATAGATTGTTCTGTGGAACCAATTATGGCCCACCATGCCATGTCTAAATTATCCTTTGACATATTCCAAGCTATTTCAAATACCACTATTGCGCTCTGTAATAAAACAAAACAAGTTTTTGAAATAGAATATTATTATATATTGTTATTGAGGTCATAAATTATAATGCATACTGATTTGCCATAGTAACTGTATTGTGAATAATTAAAAAGAACTGTTTCTCTGTTTTCAACCCATTTTCTTCGTTCGCTTCGCTTTAATATATCTTCTTCATTCAACCTTCGCCTTTTACTATGCCTGCCTTCAGTTTCATCATCTGATTCATCATTTGCCTCCTCTTCATCTGACTGAATATGATTGAACAAAAGTATAGAAAATAGAAAAAGAGAATTAGACTAAATGAAACGATTTGTTACATACACTATCATCTCGATATATATCGTTATATTCTGGAATCTCATTGTCTTCGTCAGGTTTATTAAGAATACGTATTTGATTTTCTGAATATATATTAGTTAAATCATAAGGTCTATGACTGTCGAGAATAAAAAATACCACAGATTCGTCTGGTTGAAGTAATTCCACTAAATCTAGAGTACCACCACAGTTTATCATAACAACATTTTTTATCTGAAATTTTTCTTAAATTAATTATTATTGTTAATGTGATAATGACTATAGATAATCCTTCCATAACTACCTCTTCACAATTTTCATCAAAAGCATTTATCATATCCTGAATACCTCGAACAGATACAAGAGTATATATCATATGATCATTTTTTAAAAGTTGTTGCAATATTCTACAGGCACAGATTGCATCAACATCAAAGTTCACTAAAAGTAAACACCTCTGCAAAAAAAGAAATTAAAGATTTCTCTATAACACACAGAATTATTTAAATAAAATATTTGAATACTATATTTTTAAACCTTAAAAACGTGAATATTAATTTCACAAAGAATTATTCATTATAAAGCATATAACAATATGCTATTTATATCGTTTATTATTAATGAAAAATAAAGAAATCAAACATAAGGTAATTTTCTAATTATTAAACAAAAATATAAGTTTTATATATAAGTACATAAATATAAATTTAATAAAAAATTATTCGTCATAAAGTGTATAAAAACAGATGTATTGTTTGCATTATATTCATTATTAATAAAAAACAAAAGAATCGTACATGCATGGTTTTACCAAGGTTGGATAGCACTAAATTAAAAAATTAAAAGTTGAATATTAAAAAGTTAATTAATTAGTTAGATTTTAAATTCTTAATTATTTAACTTAATTTTGTTACATTTTATCGGTAACTATTAATTTTTAATTTAACTTTTTTTTTTAAGTTAACCCTCAGATACAATGCGAGGGGATAATGAGTATAATTAGTAATTTTGTCTTTTATATTGTATAATCGTTAGTCGTAACGGTTATTTTTTAATGAATATGTGTGAAAAAAATAAGAAAAATGTAAAACAGTCAAATTTAATTGTTAACTTTTCAGTTTTTTATTAACGTAACTTCTAATTCAATTAATTTCATTATGGATTAACTTGTATCTTAACTAAGTTAAATTTTCAAGGCTGTTCTTTAACTTAACTTAGATAAAAAAAAAAGTGAACCTGCCAACCCTGCTTTTTACTTATCTGATGGAAAGATAGAACTATATCAAACTACAGAGAATATAATTTAATGAAAAATTATTTATTGTAAAGCATACAATAAATAAATACATAAATATATACATATAATTTATATCCACTATTAAAAAGAAATTTTATTATTAAGATACTTCTATTATTATAAAGAAAGAAAGGAATCAGACATGTATGAAATTTTGTATCCAAAAGAAAGTCTTTAATTATCAATGCAGTTATAGATTTAATGAAGAATTATTTATTGAAGTGTATAAGAAACAGATATATAATTTATGTTAGATTTATTTATATTTATTACTGTTATATATAAATATATATATATATATATATATATGTGTACATAGATAATAGAAAATACGAATCAGACATATATATGACATGATTTTCTATTTATCCAAAGGAAAGAGAGAGAATGATGTAAAATTATGAATTAAAGTATAAACTTAATTTAAAAAATTATTTGTTATGAAGCAACATTAAGCATAAGAAACAATACATACTATGTTTATTATTAATAAACACATTTATTGTTAATAAAAAAGACAAAGAAATGATTAGAGACTTCTATGCAATCCATGTCTCCAACCATTCAAAGAAAAGGAAAAATTATGTAACTGCATAATTTATACAGAAAGGAAGAATGAAAAAGCCTGACTAGCGATTGGAACGTTGCAGAAAAGCAGAGATGGCAACCGAGGAGGCTCGAGAAGAGAGACGGTGCAAGCAGATTGCGGGTAACCTATTTATAACGGACACGCAATATACCGCCGTGAGGCAGAATGAAACGTCGACTCACGCTTCTTTGTATCACATCGTAGAAATCCTTCTTCAGGTTCGTCACGAACATGTTGCGACCGTCTACGGCAGGTAAAACATCGCAGGTTTTGCGACGGCCTCGCGCGCGAGTCTTAAAACGAGTGATTTAGCGCGAAAAATCCAAACGGTCGGATCACACCGCGTTCCGTTGCGCGCGACGATCGCGCGATTGCCGTCGGCACCGGTGAGAGAAGGTTACTTCCAATACCATCATCACTCCAGGATTCGGTCCGGTCCGAAAACAGCTGCTGCTCAAGCGTGACAATCAGATGTGATAGTTAAATTACGTTTTCCCGATAACAATTGTAAACATGGTGGAATTAATACTACCATTCATGTTTAATTCCACCATGAATTGTAAACAGTGCAGTTGCTGATATCGATACTCGAGTCTATATTCGATGGATCGAGTAAAGGAGCATTTAAGCCTTGTATCCACGATCCTTGTATCCAGCTCGAAATCGGTCCAAGACCTCGGATGAAGAAATAATTGACCAATCGCAATGGTCATGTGATTAAGGCTGCTTTCCTTTTAGGAGACACAAACCGACACAGGGTGCTTTCCAGCAAGGACACAATCAAACACAGTGTAACACAGTGAATCGTTTCATCCTTGTTTAACGTAAGCAAACAA
>NW_017296742.1:446544-450420 GCF_001594075.2 Trachymyrmex cornetzi | reverse complement strand
TTAATTCATCAAAATTACACTTGAACAGACTCGAAACACACTCTGACTCTGCTCCCGAGCAGAGGCGAAGTGTGTCGATTGAGTTTGAACAAAATTGTAAATGGAAAGCGACGTGTGTCGATTTGTGTCAAGTGTGTCGACTGTGTCTCCTAAAAGGAAAGCAGCCTAAATTGTTTAAATATAATTTGTTAATTTTTTTTTTGTCCAAGATCTTGGATCGATTTCTAGCATCGTGGACATCTGGCTTTAGGATATATTCACACACTTGCATAAAATTATAAAAAGAAAATTATCCAATCGCATTTCTCTCATGAAGACGCATGTAAATATGATTGGATAATTTTCTTTATGCATATGTTTATGCGTCTAGAGAGAAGCCAGCGGGGAGGCACAGCCTCTTGCATAAGTCCGGATCTACAATAGAGTTTTAAGCCTTAAGCCATAAGAAATGGGCGAATCATAGTCGTTTATTCTTCTCGGATTCGACTGTAATTGGTCAATTTCTTACCCCGGATCTACAATAGGGTTTTAAGCCTTAAGCCATAAGAAATGGGCGAATCACAGTCACTTATTCTTCTCGGATTCGACTGTAATTGGTCAGTTTCTTACGGCATAAGACATAAAACACCTATTGTAGATCCGGACTTACGGCTTAAGGCTTAAAACACCTATTGTAGATCCGGGGTTACGCATAAAACATAAAGCATAAGAAAATCAACCAATCAAAAACCTTTATCTCCTTCCTTTTCATGAAATAAAGGACTGATTGGTTGATTTTCTTATGTTTTATGTTTTATGCGTTATGCAAGAGTCTGTGCTCCCCGCTGGCTTCTCTCTAGACGCATAAATAGATGCATAAAGAAAATTATCCAATCATATTTACATGCGTCTTCATCAGAGTCCTTTATTTGGAGTGATCCCGATTGATCACGGCTCGATTGGACACCACCAATCACAGCGACCGGTGCTTAGGAGCTTTGTACTTTGTAGTCACATGCGCGATACGGAACGCACTTCATTATGTATTATGCACGTGATAAGACAGATTTCCTAACCTCAAAAAATGTTACTTTTAACAGTTAACTTGATATAAATAATTCTTTTTTACGATTGAGTATGTAGATGAATCGGGCCTACATATTACGTACATTTTTATTCCAGTCTAAGATTTTTTTTATTTTAAATATTATTTTTATATTAAATATTCAAAATTATTATTGATATTTTTAATTTTACATCGATAATTATTATCATCTATTCTTTTGTATAACCGAGTTCAAGGAATTAAAAAAAGTAAAAAGGTAAAATTTTGAATCATCACACACAATGGATAATATATCGATAGATATAAGTGAGGACGAATTAGTAGCAGAAATTACCGAATTACGTGAATTGTTACGTACGAAAGAGGCTAAATTAACTCATTTGCGACATGAAAAACAAATTGCTCAAGAATATGGTTTAAATAACGACGAAATTTGTAGATACAGCCGACAGCTCTTTTTGAAAGAAGTTGGTGTGAAAGGTATGCCTTAAGACTGCTTATAACATACATAAAGAAAAGTATAATAAATTTCTTAATAAAATATTATTTTACTACATCTTTTGTGACAAGTCATAAACTCTCTTATGTGTAAATTATATATATATATATATATAATTTATAAAAAGAGATAATACATAATTTTTTTGATAGATTCTCATTTTTTTAGGTCAAAAGAAGATAAAGGATAGTTCCGTACTTATTGTAGGAGCTGGTGGTCTCGGTTGTCCTTCAGCATTGTATTTAACTTGTGCTGGCGTTGGTTGCATTGGCATAGTAGATTATGATAATGTTGAAATAAATAATCTTCATAGACAGTTATTATATACAGAAACAAGCGTAGGTACCGCTAAAGTAATCGCAGCAGCAGAAAGTCTTAATCGGTATAACAGCATTATGAATTAATTGTATATTGATTGAAATTAGATGAAAATTGTTTTTGCAGAGATAATTAATTTTTTGCATGTAATAGTCTTTTCTTATTTTTTAATTCACATTAAAAAAATTTATTCATTTTGTATTCTTGTTCTCGCAGGCTAAATAGTTACGTAAAGGTCATTCCATATAAGATTCAATTAGATAGTAAAAATGCTTTGGATATCATAACAAATTATGATATTGTAATAGATGCTACAGATAATGTAGCTACGCGTTATTTGTTGAATGACGCATGTGTTTTGAGTGGTAAACCATTAGTTTCTGGATCAGCATTGAGATTTGAAGGGAATTTATCAGTATTTAATTACAATGGTCCTTGCTATAGATGTATATTTCCTGAACCACCACCACCAGAAACTGTAACAAACTGTGGAGATGGTGGTGTTTTTGGTGCAGGTAAACTTTTCTATTTTTTACTAAGTTTTATATACATATGTTTCATAATTTACAATTAAATATTAGTATTTTTATTTTTCATGATGAATGCTAGCTGTAGGAACAATTGGTGTGTTGCAAGCATTGGAGACATTAAAAATAATACTTAATATGTCTGACGTAACTTCAGGACGACTTTTATTATTTGATGGCACAGAAACTAAATTCCACAATGTACGCTTACGTCCAAAAAATACAAACTGTGCAGTTTGCGGGGAACATCGCGTTATACATGAGTTAATAGACTATGAAAAATTTTGTGGTGCAAAAGCTAATGATAAAGATCCCAATTTAAATTTATTAAAAAAAGAAGAAAGAATATCAGTTGAAGAATATAATGAGATTATGAAAATGGAATCAAAATCTCGCATAATGATTGATGTACGTTCATCTGAAGAATTTCAAATCTGCCACTTACAGGATTCCATTAATATTCCTTTCACACAGCTTAGCAAGGATCATAATTTAAAGCTAATAAAGGACAATATAAAGAAGGTGCAAAAAGAGCATCATTCAGTGGATTGTAAGATATATTTTATATCTCTGTATACAATTTTTTGTTAGATTATTTTTTATACGATTGATAGAATTAATCTTAGACTGTATTTACTCTTGCAGTATATCTTATGTGTAGACGTGGAAATGATTCACAAAAGGCTGTTCAATATTTGAAAGAGATATTTATCGAAGATACTTTGAAAATAAGAGACATAATTGGAGGTATCCATGCTTGGAGTAATAAGATTGATCAAAAGTTTCCTAAATATTAATATATTAAATGAAAATTGTATCACACGTTGTGTGTGTGTGTATGATATAACATATTTTTAATATATCTTTTATTGAATATTATCATCAAGACATTGTAATATAAAAATTGATTCCATTTGTAGATTTTTATATATATAGTTATCGAAAATATATTATACATATTTCTTATTTAAATATATATATATATATATCATTTAATTGGAATATTTTTCTATTTCCTCTATAGTTAGATTAGAATAGCCTTTAAGGTCATTCTACATTGGTCGTATCGTAGCGTTGGAAGCGCCGTAAGAGGTGGCACCCTGTTGGACACGAGCCACTCACAGCGCTTGAGACTACAAAGCTCCTAAGCACCGGTCGCTGTGATTGGTGGTGTCTAATCGAGACGTGGTCAATCGGGATCATCCCGTACGATACGACCAATGTAGAATGGCCTTTAGACCGTCTTAAGTAATGTCTTAAGTCGCTAATGCGATCTTCTGATTGGTTCATGACATCTTAAGACTTACTTAAAGCTGTCTTAAATATAAGATCCGACTATGAATACCGGCCTCTGTCTTTGGTCCGCACCAACTTGATACGCGTACCAATCGATTTAACAATGTAAAAGAAGTCATATACTACATTTAGGCCCAGTTGTTCCACCTTTTAGTAAATTTTACCTGTCGGGTAAATAGTAAGATTACTCA
>NW_017296742.1:444993-446468 GCF_001594075.2 Trachymyrmex cornetzi | reverse complement strand
TGAGTAATCTTACTATTTACCCGACAGGTAAAATTTACTAAAAGGTGGAACAACTGGGCCTAAATGTAGTATATGACTTCTTTTACATTGTTAAATCGATTGGTACGCGTATCAAGTTGGTGCGGACCAAAGACAGAGGCCGGTATTCATAGTCGGATCATAGACGGGCCATTACACGGCACGCTTTACGCCGAAGTTATAACATCGATGTCATGAAACTGACCAATCACAGTCATTCCATTCTTCAGAGGAACAGCTATAATTGGCCAGTTTCATAACATCGATGTTATAACTTCGGCGTAAAGCGTGCCGTGTAAACGTAGTAGGCGTCGTCTACAATACACGGAGTAAGAAGTAAGAGTAAGAAGTTGACCAATCACAGTCGAATGTGAGAAGAATAATCGACTGTGATTGGTCAATTTCTTACTCTTACTTCTTACTCTGTGTATTGTAGACGACGCCGTAATTGTAGACTACGCATTATAGGTCTGTTCTTTTTAGTTAAAGTTCTTGCATATTATATTTCCTTTTTTTCCACATTGCAGAGAAAAAGAGCAAAAAAATGAACATTGCAAGAAGTTCAACTAAAAAAACAAGCTAAAACCATAGGCTTTCGTATATCCGCGCTGATTCGCGCGCGGAATTTAATTTCGCATTATATCAAGCCGGTGATGTATTTACTTTTTAAATGTTTTCAAAGCGAGCGACATGCTTTCGACAATGATATCCGCCACCATCAGTATTGTCATAAATTCATTGAAAGATTATAGAGTGCGTTCTTTACAATCGTGAAGTCTGAACTAAATGAACTGAAATCTAACATTGTGGTCCTCACCCACGCGATAGTATACTTATTTTTCTATTTTCTTATTTTCCGTATTGTTATCCGCTTTTCGTAGAATTTCACTGGATGCCACATACGACACACATGTGCGTGGGATCTGTCTTTACATCTGGAGCGCTGTATATACGAACGTTCTTTATTTCGTAGCTCACTAATTTTGCGTCGGTCGATGTCAGTAGCCATCAGTAGCGATCGACGATTATAGGTGAAGTATGTTAACTGGATTGATTAAACCGCGAGTGACACGAGAGATGAAATTGATCAAAGTCCTGTGGAGGAACTCCACTGTCGTATATAAGAACGGAGTGCAGTGTATATCCTTGAGACATAAGTACGTGTTTAAATACTCTTTATAACCTCAAAGTGTACCATGCTCTAGAAATATACAGGGTGTCCCGACCTTTTTTGCCAATCACTTTTGTGTAGATAAAGCGGACTCAACTGAGTCGAAAAGTCCTTTACCATTTTGCAATTTTCGCAATAGTTAACAAGATATTAATTACTAAAAATTGCAAAATATTGGTATTGAATAATTTTTTACTCAAATACTATCAATTTTACAAAAAAACTGCAAGAGACAAAAATTATTTATTTTCTTCTCATAAAGTTCTGAGAATTTTTTCAGAATTTT
>NW_017296742.1:437404-444770 GCF_001594075.2 Trachymyrmex cornetzi | reverse complement strand
AAAAAAAAAAAAAAATAATTTTTGTCTGTTGCAGTTTTTCTGTAAAGTTGATAGTATTTGAGTAAAAAATTATTCAAGACCAATATTATGCAATTTTTAGTAATTAATATCTTGTTAACTTTTGCGAAAATTGCAAAATGATAGAGGACTTTTCGACTCAGTTTAGTCCACTCTACACAAAAGTGATTGGCAAAAAAGGTCGGGACATCTTGTATGTTATGTTTAAGCCCGGTTCCACCAATGTAAGATTAACTTTAATCTCGGTTTAACTCATTACTATTAATCTTTTTTTAATTCTGAAAATTAGAAAATGATAAAGAGTAAATTAAACTAAGATTAAAAATAATTTTACATTGATGGAATTAGGCCTTAAGTCCCTTTTCTAGTGCTTAAAGTTAAAAAAAAAGGTAAACACAATAAGTTAAACCAAGATTAAAGTTAATCTTACATTGATCGATAATTAAGGCCCGTTCCTACCACTGTAGATTAACTTTAATCTCAGTTCAATTTACTCTTTATCTTTTTCTAATTCTCAGAACTGGAAAAAGATGAAAAGTTAGTTAAACCGAGATTAAAATTAAACTAAATTGGTAGAAACTGGCCTAAATCAGATTTGGTGCACCGTGTGCATTATGCAGAGGAAGTATAACATTGAGATAACATAATTGTTAGTTTACTGATGATGACATCGTTGTAGAGGTACTACAACATCAAATGTGGCTGAGGTAGCAGTGTTTTCACGAGACGGCGACTCTGGAATGACAATCACAGATGCCGGAGACACGAAGCCAAAGGATGATATGATCTTCAACGCTCTGGGGGCAACTGACGAGTTATCATCTTACATAGGACTGGCGAGAGAGTTTGCTTGTGACAGCAAAGTTGAGCATCCATATGTCGATAAGCTCAAAAGAGTACAGATGATCTTGTTTGACCTAACCCATGCCATATCAAAGTCCATGCCTGGAAAGACTAAGTCCTTTGAAAACAAACATACCAAAGATTTGGAAGAATGGATTCTCGAATACGCGAATCAGCTCCCTCCTCCCGAGGACTACATTATTCCAGTAATTACCTAGATATTACTTTTTATGTATACAATATGGTCTTTAAGTATTTTAAAAGGTTTTAAGATGATTCCTTTTTGTGAAACTATATGATCATATGTTCAAAATGACTTGTAAGAGGAAAGTTACACACACAAATAGAAAAATATATGTTTAATATAATTAATATAAAATATAAAAATGAATTAAGCTATGAAATCCTCAATATATTTTATAGCGCTATTAATTAAAATTAAATAAAATGTGTATTTTATAATTCAAAATATTTACATTTGCATTTACACAAATAAAATCAGTGTACAATAATTTTAATACATACAAGTGCGTCCAGTCGAATTCATTATTAACTTCAAAGAAACAAAATGTCAAAACTGAAAGAAAAGTTTGTTTTTTAAAAAATTTCAAAAATCACTCGAGTTAATTTGAAAACTGTATATATTTCAAAAGGACATAAAAGTTCATCTTTTGGAGCTATAATTTTTTTTATTCAATCAAGAGTGAACCAAGTTTGTCTTTGAAACATACATAAAATTTTGTTAAAATAACTTCAATGATCTTCAAAGTTTTTGGAAAAACGAAATTTTTCCTTCAACTTTGACATCATTTTGGACAATAATTCTCATCTTGAATATGTAGTTTGATCTTATTGTGAGAAACTCTTTGAATATTTTGACAATATATTTAAGGACCATTCTGTATAGACACATATTTCCGAGTCAATTCCAATTCTATTTAATGTTTTAAAACTAGGGCGGTGGAAAAGCTTGCGCTTCTCTGCATGTTGCACGAACGGTATGCAGGCGTGCCGAGAGGAGTATCACAACACTAGTACGAGAGGGTGCTCTAGATAAAGAGGCACAGACATATTTAAATAGATTATCAGACTTCCTTCTAACGGTATCACGTATTGCGGCCAAATGTGATCAACGTACGGAAAATATTTATATTCCGCGAGCGGATGTGATGGATGAGAAATAAAAGGACTGATTTACAAATTTTTGTAGGATGTTAACTTTTTGCACACACAAACAAATATGATACACACACATATACACACATATATACACGTACATATAACACAGTAGTTATAAATATAAATAAATATAGACTAACTAAATATTCTAGCATTATTTGTTATCAAATGTTTGTCTATGTGCTTGACGTTCATCAAGTAGGTACATACATTTTTGGAACGGATATGTATTGCATATCTAAAATTGCAATAAACAGAATAAATTTAAACAGAATAAAATTAGTTAAATAAAAGTGTAATTTTTAATCTTAATAAAAAATGTTTATTGCATTTTTTAATAGGAATAGTGTAAGATACTGGTAAAATACTGTTGACACGCATGTAGATAACTTACTTAAATTCAACTTGTAAATACAAATGCAAATTACTTTATTAGCCATATTGTTATAACAAAATTATCAACATATATTTAAAATATAAATTATAATTAATAAATACGAATCTCTCCAGTGCATAACAGTGTGTTTAAAAAGATAACAATTGCAGTCATGATTTATGTTAAGAGTTCTTCTCCTTCGACTACTTCATTTAAATTAACTAATTCCAATAAAGCAGTGCCCTTTTCTGATCGTATTAATTCATCTATTCCTCTATATTGACCTGGATCAATTAAGCAAATTATTGTTAACGATCCATTGTCCCACTCTTCCGTTTCCATTTTAGTTGCAAATTTAACAACTTTATCCTTCAATTTCCTAGCTTCTTTTTCTGGAATGACAATTTTGAGCCTCATTTGAACACGTTCCAAAGGCATCACCTCTTTCAATTGTGAGATAACATCCAGTGCCTGTTGCTTGGCATTTCGATTAGGTTTGACGGAAAAGTGTATCTCGTCCCTCATAGCGTTTTCAATCATAGTAACTGGATATGGACGTTTAGTCTCTGGATTTATACACTTACTGGCGACTGTCGTGGCGATGTCTTTAAACATGGACTCTAACGCCAGGTGCCTCTCTTTATCAGAAACTTGAAGTTCGCCTTTGGCAAGGATTTGTTTACAGATTTCAGTCTGATCTTCGGTTTCGAAAGCTTTCATGAGATCTTCCTTCTTTGCCACTTGACCCTTTGATACGTTGGTGAATATTGTATGTGTTTGCAGTACTTCGTCAATATCCTTCTCTCTGAAATATATTTTAAAGAAAGATAATAAATAATAAGTATTCAATTATATACACATTACACAGGGAACAAAAGGAATCTTCTGAATAATAGCAGATTAGAAAATTTCTAGATGATTGAAATTGACAGTTGAATTAATACGTTTCTAAGATGATTTATTTCAATTTAAAAAATAAAAGAGAAAAATCTTGGAGATATAATTGTTGAGGAGATTTAACAGGTAGTGATATTATTCGCAAAACAGTGTACTTAATATGAATAAGTAATCGAGAAACTGTAAATTAGGTTAAACTGGCAGATCATTTTGGCAAAAGTGAACTCACAGTTTGTTTCTCCAAGACACCACTTTATTCTTGTAGCACGCAATTTCGAATCGCTTGCCAGCCTTCTTCATGCGAACAACGGCTACATTTGTCAGCCTTATTTGATTCGTCGGCGTAAATATCTTTGACATTTTTGCAATGAGTTCGACTCGAGGGATAAACTGAAAACTCAGATAAATTGAAGCGCTTTCGACTGTCGACAAACGATTACGGCAAAATACGCGATCGACTATAGCCCTTTTTTTAAGATACAACTTTGCTTTAGGAAACGTTTCACGTTGTTTTGCAAATTAAGCTAGGACCGATACACACGTAACTATGCACGCAATGTGGTGCAATATCAACTGAATTGCTGGAGACGCGAGTATGTAAAAAAATAATAAATAGATTAACGCGCGCGTGACATCAAATATTTAGTCGATTTAAACGTTTATATTGCGTGTTTTAGCATTTAAATAACTTCATATGTAACATCTTTCAGCATGGAAATACTCGAATTTGTTTTTATAAGGCGTGTTTACTTTATGCCAAGTGCAGAAAGTGTAGCTAAGACGATCCAGTTAGCACTTGATTTTCGTTTCGATATTCTTTTTCTCTCTCTCTTTCTCTCTCCCTTCTCTCCCTCTCTCTCAAATACGTTGCTTTAGCATCGGGTAGCGGTAGGCTGTCCGCTATTGCTTTTGATTTCCTCTACCCGTATTCATAATCAGGCCTTATATTTAAGGCTTCCTTAAATATTATCTTCAGATGCTCTATACGAATTATTTTATTGGCTACTGAGCATCTAAAGATAAATTTAAGGAAGCCTTAAATATAAGGCCTGACCGAGGGCCTGACTATGAATACAGACATAAATCTCTTTAATAATTATTACAATTTTTTGGTATCTGATTATTAAATTACATCAAGCAAGACTAGGATAAATAGCAAATAAGAATTGCAAAATATAATTATAAATAGATATTTATTATAAATAATGTGAAAATAACTCGAAATTGCCTGGTGAAAATTTTTCTCATAATTTTTATACGAATTGGAACATTTTTCAGAAATACTCGAGAAATATTCGAAAAGTTTACATTTTTTCTCAGAATTTTTCATAAGTAAATTCTGAAATATTCTGGAATTTCTCATCCCATAATTAAAAAAAAATATTTTTTAATTTTTTAGATTTTATAACATTTCATCAGAAATTATACTTACAAAAAATCTTAGAAATCTTACAATATATTTCATAATTACATACGAGTATATGAAAAATTCTGAGAAAAGATGTAGATTTTCTGAGAAATGTTCTAATTCGTACAAAAAACGTGAAAAAGTTACAAAAATATATAGACCAAAATTCTAAAACATTATATAGAAATTCTGAAAAATTATATGAAAAATTCTGAGAAAAATTTTCACTAGAGTTGTCAGTAAAATACAAAACGCAAGGGCTATGAGAGTTTTGGCGCGGTAAACAGTGCGTATAGATAACTCAAAATCATGGCAGGTAATATCAATTTATTGAGACGTTTTTGGCTCCTCTCTCTAATAGCACACTTTATTCAAGGGACGTTCTGGCGAACGTTCTTGGGACTTATGCTGTGTTTGCTTTAGCGCTCACAACGCTTTAAGAGTCGTTTCATTCTTGTTGTTTATTAAATATTAAACAAGGACGATTTATGATCACAAGCACTGTGACAGCCAAAGCAAACGCAGCCATAGGGATATCTTCTGAATGTTCTTTGGAACATCCCTTGGAGATCTGTGCTATTAGGGCTTCGAACTATCTTCAGTTAGTATATATATGCAATATAGTGTGAATATACACTATATTGCATATATATACTAACTGAAGATATCATTTCTTTATGGCTAAAACAGAGGAGCAACTCTTCAACAAAATTCCTGATACAGATGACACATGGTTACAATGACTATACATCCTTTATTGTGTAAACGACAATCTTTTATTTTAAGTAGCTGTCCTTTAGATTTATTTGTTTCTTCAAAACTCAATTTTGTCCTTTGTTTTCCAATATTATCCTTTACTGTCCTTTATTTTGACGTTACGGGAAATTCTTTTAATTTAACTAGCATTCTAACATTATATAATATATATTAATGAGCAAATTTTTATGGAAAATATTTTACAGTTTCATGCATATAAATACAATTTGTTCTTGTTAATTATATTTCTTTTTAAAATTAAATTTAGTCAAACTATAGTTGTTTTTATTTTTTATTATTTCAAACCTTTTATTATACTTCAGATCAAGGATTTGTTCTAATACGGTCGAACCAGTTCCGAACTATCAGAAAACTGCGCATTATCTCAATTTGATTATACTGCGCAATAAAATTGTATAATGTACAGATTTTTGACAGTCACAAAACTGGTTCGAAAACATGTAGGAACAAAGCCCTAAAATTTTCAGATTTGTCCTTTTTTTCTTGAAGAAAATATAGTTATCGTACACATGGTTAGTCAAGCGGCAATAAATGAACGTGTCGAGACTCTGTCAATATATTTTTAACAATTTAATTTTATCCACTTTGTTTATCCAGGAGAGATTAAAGGAGGCAACTCATATTTAAAGATATTTATTATTTTTATATTTCAATAGCGCCTAAAAACGTCATTGTTTTCGATGTTTGCATAAATATTTGTACAAATATGAGGTACATTCAGAACGATAATCTAACTGAGTGTTCAGTGAGCTTTTTGATCTGATTGGTTTATATTTTAGGATCTGACGGAATATGCCAGATGAAGGAATTACCCTGAGGCGTGTTCAAATTCCTACCTAGGTGCTCCCTAGGTGTCACGTCATCCTTGTCTAATGTACGATAAACAACAAGAACGGAGTGATATCTGGGTGACACTCGAGTAGGAATCTGAACTCAGCATTGAGGGTGCGTTCGCAACACTTCCGTGTATCATTCCATCCATGTCTAATATTTGATGACAAGAAGGATGACATGATACTCGTGAGTGTTGTGAATGTTAAGTGAACGCACCCTGAGTTGTCAGTGAACGGTTGTCGCACACTATACTCGTGAGTGTTGTGAATGTTAAGTGAACGCACCCTGAGTTGTCAGTGAACGGTTGTCGCACATTATTATGCCCATTTCCACCAATATAGATTAACTTTAATCTCGGTTCAACTTACTCTTCATCTTTTTCTAATCTTTAGAACTAGAAAAAGACAAAGAGTAAGTTGAACCGAGATTAAAGTTGATCTGCGTTGGTGGAAACGGACCTTAGTCTCTTAAATACATAGAACATCTTACAATTAGTCGTTTTCTTTTTATTAAAACGACAGAATAAATGTTTTCTTATTAAAAAATACATATAAAACACAAACATTCATATTTCTTTTTTTCTTATTAAAATATCGCAATTTTTACACAGATAGAAAAGCAATATTTTTGTAATTGCTATGTCAATTATTAAAAGAATAAATAATATTATATAAATTCATATTCGTAAAAATAAATTTATGGTATGACAAGAGAACATCACTCATTAAACTTTTCTTGAAATTAAAGAGGATTAAATAAAAAATTCTAGTTTCTTTTAGTTAAAATAATAATATGTAATTATCATAAAATTAATTTAGTTTATCGATAGATAACATTGCATCTTAAAGGTGATATATCAGCAGTTGAAATAACTGAAAATCTCTCATAAGAACCATGATACACAAAAAAACTTAAGTAGTAAAACGTAAGCGAATTGGCTAATCACAGTAGAGACTGTAAAGCCATAACGTAAAGGCCCGTCTACAATACACGGAGTAAGAAGTAAGAGTAAGAAATTGACCAATCACAGTCGA
>NW_017296742.1:436770-437389 GCF_001594075.2 Trachymyrmex cornetzi | reverse complement strand
TCGACTGTGATTGGTCAATTTCTTACTCTTACTTCTTACTCCGTGTATTGTAGACGACGCCTAATGCGTAGTCTACAATGGCAGTAACAGTAGTGGATTGTAAAAGTAAAGAATTGATCAATCACAATCGAATGTGAGAATAATCAACTGTAATTGATCGATTTTTTACTTTTATAGCTTTATCCACTACTTCTACTGCCATTGTAGATTACGTATAAAGGCGTGATCAGACTAGAGATTAAGAGAAATTTTTTAGTTCTGATCATGTCCTAATAGCAAATTATCAATATTTATTGCTTAATTACCAACACCTTATTGCTTACGGTCTTACAGTTTCTACTGTGATTAGCCAATTCGCTTACTGTTTATGTTTTACTGCTTAAATTTTTTGTATGCTAAAGCCCTAATGTTTGAACATTATTTTAGGTGTTTTTTTAGTTACAGTTCTTGCATGATTCATCTTTCATCCTTTTTTTCTCACGTTAGAGAGAAAAAAAGAAAAGTTAAATCATGCAAGAAGCTCACAAGGGACCATCTCGGTTTATACAACAAGTTATTGAAAATGCTTGATATCAGCGAAAGTTGATAACATAAGATGCAAATAAGGAAAATGGCGGGA
>NW_017296742.1:425204-435974 GCF_001594075.2 Trachymyrmex cornetzi | reverse complement strand
CCGCCATTTTCCTTATTTGCATCTTATGTTATCAACTTTCGCTGATATCAAGCATTTTCAATAACTTGTTGTACAAACCGAGATGGTCCCTTGTCAGCTAAAGAGAGTAGGTCTATTGGTACTTCCTTTCGTCCAATGAAATACGATGCCCTTGTAAGGCCTTACAATAGACAAATAAAATGCTTTTGCTATACGGATAGGATTATCATAACAGATAAATTTATAAATAAATATAATTTTGTAAAAAACATTCTAAAACACATTGTAACATAAATCACATACAATAATGATGTTTAATTACAAGGTAATATGTATCGTTGTAACATTTAACATTTCTATTTTGTATCTTATAGACTTTTCTTATTAGACACTTTCTCATTCACAGATGTACATATATATATACTTATATACATACATATACTTACATACAGACACACATACACACGCATGCATACCCAAGCGGAAAAAGTCACAATAACGTTAAAATGACATTAAAATGAATCGGAAATGATTGAAAAATGACTTTTAATGATCATTTTGAAGTTATTTTGACATTTTGATATCGTATATGACTTGTTCTGTTTGGGTATATACAATGATACATATTTAATAGATTATGGATGATAATAATCCTTAATAAACTATTATTCGTATTTTTAGCAATAGTTTTATATGGGAATTGTATAATTCTTTTTTTTATAAGCTCTCTGAAGCGTCGAGTGGCTTGCCGCTCGGTGCAATTGACTCGCGATTTGTAGATCCGAGTGCAATCTCACCTGCGACCAGGTACGCTTTGATTACCAAACGTCGTTCGAATCCGGCGTTAAACTATAGATTCTATATATCAGTGGATATCTGTATATTGTATAGATCTCTTACACCTGTTTCTACTAATGTAATTTAATTTTAATCTCAGTTCAACTAACTCTTCATCTTTTGCTAGTTCTAAGAATTAGGAAAAGATGAAGAGTAAGTTGAACTGAGATTAAAGTTAATCTACTTTGGTAGAAATGGACATTAGACTTACAATTAGAGGTTGGACATTAGGCCAACAACCTAATTCCGAAAAAAATCTATGTTATTGAAACTGTAAGGTGATTGGCTTACTGCTAGCAAGAACTTGGACCGTAAAATGTGTAGCCAATCAGTTTACAGTTTTTTACGAAAAACCGGCAAGTTGATTGACCGGCTATATATTTCTCGATCCGAGAATTCGGACTGAGTTTTAGCATCGTGGACACGGAATCAGGCTACGCATTGAAGATTCAGATTAAAGATTGATAATTAACCAATTAAAACAATAGGAGCTAAAATTCCTTTGTCCTCTGGTCAAATTTCAATCTTCAATCTCAATCTTCAACGCGTAGTCTGATTCCGGCCTAACGTGTGTTAATACTGTTAATGCATGAGACGAATACTTCGAACATTTTCCTTAATTATCTACAACTTGAAAACTAAAGTATGTAGGACGTACGTTCATATAACGCTTTTTACTTATTTTAGTATATATATTTATCTCCTAAAAGTATTGGACATGCATTGATATGCATTTATGAATCACCCTGTATGTTACAAATGGAATATAGTTACTAAAAAATATAATTACTAAAAATTACAATAATATTTTTGCTTATATACTTGGAATACTGTTATGACTAGCTCTTTCCATTTTCAAAATAAGTGGCAAGAGATTCTAAAATAGATATCGAAGAAACGCTATCTCTCTCTCTCTAAAAGTTTTTATATCTTCAAATTTTTATCACAATGTTACTTGTATATGGTACTTTTTTTTGATCTAACTTCTGCTCAATGTAACTAAAATAATATTATTTAATGATAATAAAGTATTAGAATGAGAAACTGAGATGTTAAAAAATAGAAAATATTGTTCAAAACATTGAAGCGATACATATTAACAAGTTGAGAAAATATTAAAAAATTAAAATATATCGAATACAACTAAATAATTGAATATGATTAATAATTAAATTCCTCCCTTATTCGCCGTTCCGTGAGTGATTGGCATAAGCAGAATATTTATAATACTGTTTACCAGTTCAGCAGCAATTGCAGTATTTGTCTTTGCGAACTTTGTACTTAAATCTTGCAGACGATTTAGCCTGTTAATTTTTCTTTTCTACACGCATTGTTTCTTGGACTATAAATATAAAATTATTCAAAGTTTTGCATTAAAGTAAATAGTTAATAAAAATGTCAAAATATAGACCTACATTGTATAAATCCAGCAGGTGTGACATCCTTGCCTACATTCATAAATGGTCACTTGTGGGGTGATCATATGATCGGCAAAAAGATTGCGTAAATTAGCGTTCCATCGCTTAGGTGAGTATGAAGGTTGCTTGAAAAGATTTCTTGCTGATGTCAAATGTCCTGTTGCTTTATCTAATTGCTAAAGATAATGAAAGAATCTACTCAGAATCCTTAAAACTTCATTTTGATTAAAATTTTTCTTTTTGAATTTTATTATAAGTCTGTATATGCATCTTTTGCAAATTTATATAATTTAGGAACCTTGCAATGAATCTTTACATCTCGTCGCCATTTCCAGAGCTGTTTGTCAGTTAAAGCAATATTTCTGTCAATAATTTTACTTTGCTTCCAATTCGTTTTAATCAAGTAGCTTGAATGTACTGATTCTATGTTCGGTTGTGTTTGTTGTGGGGGAATTAACATTGTTGTTTCTTTCACAGGTAATTCAGAAGACGATATTGCCACATCTTCTAGAGAGGCAATAAGTTCAATCCTTGCCGCTGCATTCTCAAAGGATAACTGTAAAATAATATACATATATGTATATATATACATACATATATCATACATATATTTTATATATACAGGGTGTCCTGTAAGTTTTTATCAATCGCTTTTGTGTAGATAGAGTGGACTAAACTAAATCGAAGAGTCCTTTACCATTGTGCAAAAAAATAAATAATCACAAAAGCGATTGGCCAAAACTGACGGGACACTCTATATATATAGAGAAAGAATTAGAATTTAAAATTAAATAAAATTAAATAAAAAGTAACACTAAATAATTTGTTAAACAAAAAAAAAAAAGAAAATGGTGTAAAAATAGTTCAATTTCTAAAAATTTTTTGTAACCATTATGTCATGGCAAATGTTCTCGTTTGCCTTCTACTTTAAATCTGAACTTAAAATCACGATGTAAGAATACAAGATATTGCGCATAATGGCAGTTAAATATAATTTTGGGACAATTTTTTTTATTGGTAGTAAATTTCTAATAACGGCTTTATATTGGATTTTAACATTTTGGATTAATTTTTTGATTAGTCGTCAACTATGCATCTTGGAAATAAAACACCCTGTATTCTTATATCGTGCTTAAAATATTCTTATTATATCCTAACGACAATCATTATCAGTACAATCATAAACAAGTACATACACGTTTTTTCTTTGTAGGTGTTTCCGATTGAATTTGTTGCGGCGGTCGGTTTTGTGGAATGAGAGATAATTTATCTTTGGATTTATTTATTTTTTTCGATATATCCATAAGCATTGGACTAAGAGTATCCTGAGATGATTGTCGATGAACTGTTCATTATAATTTAATTGAAATATAATAATACATTTGAGAGTATCATATTTGATATACCATTAACGCATTTACCTTTTGGGAATGTTATCTCAGCCATCTTCTATGAGATGTTTTATTTCTTGTTAATTTATAACTTTTTACAGATCACTAGAAAATCATTAATAGTAAACTATACGTCATTCTTTGTATTAAAGGTATGACATAAATTAATTTTAAAATAATGATATAAAAGTGAAGAAAAATGAAAGAAAATGATTGCACAGAGTATCGTTACTTGTGAAGAATTTTTGCTAAGATTATAAAAAAGTTATTAGATTATAAAAAAGACATAAGAATACAAATACTAAAGTCCATGGCACATACAAAAACATAAGGCAGTAAAACGCAAACAGTAAAAAAATCATAATATTGGAATCGTTATTGGCTTTACAGTCTATTGTGATTGGCCAATTTGTTTACTGCTTACGTTTTACTGCCTTACGCTTTTGTGTATGCTATGGGGTTAATAGTAAGACATCGTCACGTTCAACTATAAATTCCCACTTTCCATCTTTTGAGCAATCAAAATTCAGAGGTGTCATATCTTGCATCTGTGAATAAAAAAGATTTTAATATCACCTAAATACAATAGAAGTGAATAAAATTTACAAAGAGTAAAAGTTTGGAA
The DNA here is from genome assembly GCF_001594075.2 of Trachymyrmex cornetzi. NCBI lineage: Eukaryota > Metazoa > Arthropoda > Insecta > Hymenoptera > Formicidae > Trachymyrmex > Trachymyrmex cornetzi. Next base: position 431,724 of record NW_017296742.1, on the reverse strand, counting down.
ATGTACAGAATATCATATTTCAAAGAGTAGCAATTTAAGAATACAAATTTGCTAAAGTTACATTAAATCTTACAAAATCTGCATTTACAGTTAATTGTTACTTATCAGGACTTCCATCAGAAAGAGCATATAAGTTTGCTTTCAATTGTATGTTAAGAAAATCTTGAAGCAATTCTATGTCAAACTATTCAATATCTTCAAATACATCAAATCCATCTTTTGCAACAGTGAGAGCTATCGCTTTCTTCTTTGAGGGTAGAATTAAGATTTTTTATTCAAATTCAAAAGCGTCCTCTGAAAAATAACGAAATTATGTAGATTGATGTGGATAGAATACCATACTATATACAGGGTGTTTCTGATCACCAACAGTCAGGACACACTACAAAATTAAGGATTTTCTCGAATCTATTGAGCCTGATAATTTCTTGATCCATAGCATAGTTAAATAATTTTAACCATTTAAAAAAATTGTTTATAACAAATTTATAATATTATTATTTATAACAAGGTTTTAAAATGGTCCCTATTTTATTGCATAACATGGCTTTAGCAATTATGTCATTTGTACTTCGCTGTAGTATCTTTTCATCTACAGTTTATAAGGATTTGATAGAAACCAAATAAGAGATTATGGCTCAATTACACTTTGCCTTTGCAACTGTAAATGAAAATGCTACAGTGAAGTACAAACAACATAATTCATGAGCCACATTATGCATATAATAAAATGGAGACCATAATAAAATGGAAACTTGTTATAAATAATGTTATAAACTTGTTATAAATAATTCGAAAAATAGTTTATTAATTAACTACATTGTGGATCAAGAAATTATTAGGCGCAATAGATTCGGAAAAATCCTTAATTTTATAGCGTGTCCCGATTGCGGGTGATCAGAAAAACCCTATGAAATCAAAATTTATTCTGATAATATTTAACTGACAAAAATGAATTTTCGTTATGCCATATATTAATTGCGACATATACGAATGAAATCATTCTGATTTGTCATTGCCCAACTAAATTCTTACCAGAAAGAAAATTTTTTAATGAAAAATAAAAAAATAAAATAAAATGAAAGAACATTTATTATAAACATTCAAAATTGAGAATATAAATGAAATAATATACCAACCCATGCAACAATTTAATGTCCTTGGATGTCTAAAATATATTCTATCTCATTTACGTCACCATATTGGACGTCCCAAAATGTTATTTGGACATCCCATAATAAAGTTATTTTAAGATATGTAGACATTTTCAGAGTTTGGATCCTCCACTCGAATATACCCAGACATCTAAAGAATATTTAGATTCCTCTTTGGTGTTCCATGGGACGTTCTAATTGTCACTTTATCCATCCGGGAGAGTAATAAAAATCATACAGGTCGGAGCACTAGGGACGCATTCAGATTCCCATCTGAATGTTTCCCTCATGTTATCCTTGTTTAATATTCAATGAATAAGGGCGTGTTCAAATTCCCACCCGAGGACTCCCCAAGTATGGCGTTATCCTTGTTTAACATTCAGTGAATAAGGATAAAAGGGGTAGCATTCAAATAGGAATCAACACAACTCTGGTGGAACGGATGCTGCAGGGTGATGGTGATGTAATACAGACTCCCTATAGTAAAGATACGTATACGTCGCAAAATGCATCGATAATATTGAAATTTTACATTTTAGGTTACGTATACCATAGATTTTTATTGTTTAGGTATACATTTCAGAATTAATGTATTTGGAGGTGTCAGATTCGAAGTTTTAGATGTAAAAGAAGAATTATGTAAATTATAAGAAATAGTCAATTAACGAACCTTAATACTTGATGGATAATTATTTATTCGTAATAAAAATTAATCAATTTAATGATTTGGTTCACACGTAATACAGGAGGTTATACAAAAGTTATTAGGGTTATCATAATTAAAAAAAAAAATTTTTGGAATTCTACTATGTGTTCGATTTTCATATCGAAGTTATTATTCGATAAATCGATTGTAGCGCTACTGCTAACCTATAACCTAATTCAATATACACATTACTTGTAGATTTTCATTATGATAACAAGAAGATCTGTACGTGTGTGCATATATTCTGCAATATTCTATATTTTGTAAATATTTTTATTATTATTTTGTATGACAGACATATGCCAAGACAGCGTATTTATAACAAAAAGGAAAGAAAGATGTGGAATCAGTGGAATCCAAAACGCATGGAAGAAGCCATTATTTGTGTAAGAACCAAAAAATTAGGCTACACAAGAGCAGCAAATATGTTTAAAGTTCCCAGGACCACTCTTCGGAGATTGGTTGCGAGTGACTTGCCACCAGAAGATTGTGTAAATATGAGGTTAGGACGAAAGCCAGTAATACCTCCAGAAATGGAAGCACAATTAGTTGATTACCTACTGGAAATGGAAAACCAATTTTATGGTTTGACAAGAAATGATGTGAAAAAAATGGCTTATCAATTAGCCATAAGAAATAAGTTAAAACATCCTTTTGGACGTAATGAGAAAGCTGGTAGAGCTTGGTTTGATCAATTTATAAGAAGACATCCAACATTAACTATTCATAGTACATCATCCAGAGTGGCAGGTTTTAACAAAGAATTTATGTCTGCGTTTTATAACATTTTGGAAAATATATACAAGAAACACAACTATAACCCTGATCGTATATTTAATGTGGATGAAACCGGATTCTCTATAGTACAGAGTGAAATTCCACACATAATATGTCTAAAAGGAAAAAAAGAGGTAGGTTATTGTTGTAAGTTCTTTTAGTTCTATTATAAGAGGACCTTTTAACAATTATTTGTCTGATGAATATAGGTTGATTTGCTCACTGCTGTAGAAAGAAGCTCTCTCATTACAGTTATTTATTGCATGAGTGCAGGAGGAACATTTGTCCCACCAATGCTAATATTTCCCTGTAAAAATATGTCAAATATTCTAATGAAGGGTGCACCTATTGGATCTATTGGTACATGCCATCCATCTGGATGGGTTCAAACCCATTTGTTTACAGAGTGGTTTCAACATTTTATCAAAAAGATAAATCCTACGAAGGAATCTCCTGTTCTTTTAATTTTGGATGGTCATTACTCTCATACGAGGAACTTAGACATAATTGATATTGCACGCAAAAATTATGTTACTATTTTGAGCATACCACCTTATACTACACATAAAATGCAGCCTTTAGACCGCACATTTATGGAACCATTCAAACAATATTATAGTGAATATATTCGTATTTGGCAACGTGAGAATGAACGACCAGTGGGATTGTATGACATAGCTGAGCTTTTGGGAAGAGCTTATCTTCAATGTCAAACAGGTCTAATCGCTGCTAATGGTTTTAAAGTTACTGGAATTTATCCATTTAATCCATATATTTTTTCGGATAGTGATTTTATTGTATCCATTCCAGTAGAAGAAAATCCTACAAGTCCTATGTCATCTACAAAACAGATAATTGCTACTACGAAGCGTCATGATCAACAAATAGAAGAAAATTTTGCACAACCAAGTTGCTCTAAAGATTGTAAGATAGAACAAATAACAACTTCTGTATCGCCTAAAGAAATATAGCCAATTCCACAAATTAAATCAAGAAAATCTACTCGAGACCGTAAACTTTCACAGGCAATCATTATAGAGTCTTCATATAAAAAAACATGACAATCCTTAAACAATTCAGATACGAAAAAGTCTACAAAGAATTCTGCACCATCCAAAAGGAATGTGTAGAAATGTGGAAGAAAAAGAAAACTTGGAAGATGTTAATAAAGAATCTGACTCTTTTTGTATAAAATCTGAATTAGAACTTCCACCTAATGAAGCTGTTCTGACTAAAGAAGGTACGACCTGTATTTTCTTTTATGGATTATTTTTGGATGACTAAAGGAGAGATATGGATTAAATGTATAATGTGTGACATGTGGGCACACATTGCTTGCTCTAGAGTTGAAAACGAAGACTATATTTGTGATTTTTGCAAATAATTTTATAAAAAGCAAAGTTTTTAAATTAAAAAGTAAAGGTTTTTATTTTATATATTAGTTTTATAAGGAAACTTTTCAATTTGGTTAGATAAAAAGCTAAACAACTAAGCAAAAAATCTAATCAACAATTTATATTTAATTTAAAAGTTGATTTAAAAGTTTAAAAGCTTTTAAGCTTTCTTGTTCAATATTTTATAACTTTATAAGAAAAGCTTTTCAATTTTATTTAGACAAAAAATTAAACAACTAAAAAAAATCTAATCAATTTACATTTGATTTAAAAGTTTAAAAGTCTTGAGCTTTCTTTTTCAATAATTCAATTTGGTTTAAAAGTGTAAAAGTTTTGAAGTTTTACACTTTTTTAAAAATAAATATATAATTTTCTAATAAAATACTGTGTTATTAAAGCAAAACTAATTTTTTAAATCTATTTTTGTGGGAGGGCCACATTATCATCCCTGTTCTTCTTTGACATTATACAGTATCATTATATTTTTATAAATAATGTGCTAAGTAATAAATGTTTCGTAATTTTGAGTCTAAAATCGATTGAACAACATTTTGACGAATATAATCGTTTTAAATTTAAATGTTGATTATTTATTACATTTTATTGTATAAAATGTAAATAGGGTGCCATAATATCATCTTTTCTATGTATATAATATCATTGTTTTTTACTTTATGTTCTCACTTATTATGTTTTTACTTATTTGTCATTTTAATATAATTTTATTTTAATGAAATATTATGTACACTTAGGGCCTGCGCACAATAGAGGAACAAGAATTAGATATTAAGATTTCAACTTATCAGAAACCGTGTATTTCGATATAATCAGTTTCTGATAAATCTTAATATCTAATTCTTGTTCCTTTATTGTACTCAGGCCCTTACATTTACATTTTGATGCATAAAGCTGGAAACACAATGGACACAGGCAATAGGCATAGGCAACAGGTAATAACGAGCCGTCCAATCAGAGCTTTGGGATATAAGTTCGATATTATATCCCAGAGTTCTGATTGGACGGCTCGTTGTTGCCTGTGCCTATTGTATTTCCAGCTTTACGATTATATATTTAGAATATTAAAACCGTAGAATCTCTCTCTCATGGAGAATAGGTTTGTTCGCGTTGCATGAAATCCCCAAATATTTTTGCATTAAAAATGAGATAGATACATATTTTGTCTTATAGCGTTTTCGGCCCGATCGGGTTTGCACCAACCTGGGTTGGATTAATTTTTCCTATTGGTTGACGTCACCCGCTCTACCAATAGGAGAGCACAAAACGCCATTAATCTAACCCAGGTTGGTGCGAATCTGGCCGGACCGAAAACGCTATTAAAAAGAGAGAAAACGAAAATGCCGAGTGCCAAAAGTGCAAGCAACGCGAACAGACCTAATAGGAGGTCGAACTAGGCATGATAAAAAGACAAGGGTATGCTCATGCGCATGACCAATCAGATTTTTGTCCTTGCTTACGTCACAACGAGTGGCTTACGCCACTGTTCAGCAATTTCAGATTGTTTTGGAAAGATAAAATATTTAATTTTACTTCCCTCAGTTTTTTTTGTTTTTTTCATATAATTGCCGCATCCTTTCACTATGCAGGTCATCGTGAAAATATTTTTAACATTAACTTCTACCGATGACAACGTGCACTACGCCATGGACGCCATGATAAATTACGACCGATAACCACCGATTGCACCCGAATCAGAACCGACCAATCAACGCGTACCCGAATATGACGTAGGCAAGGACATGCGCAAGCTGAACGAGTTTTAGACAATTGATGAGCATACCCTTGTATTTTTATCATGGAACTAGGCTTTGAAAAGTGTGGTCAAATCAAGTTCCTAAATTGGCAATGGTGGTGCTTGGTAGGCGGTGTTCGAATCGCAAAATTCCTAAATTAGATTGTTAAAGTACCGCAATTAATTTCAGAAATGTCGCGTTCAAATGGCCGAAGTGCACATAGTACACGATTCAAAGTACATCAGGGTTCAGCTTTGGGTTAATTGGGCTAGCAGCTAACCTAATCTAACCCTAATCGTACATTTTCGAGACATTTTCAAGCGTCAATCTCGAGGTTGAAGTCACAAATTCATCATCATTTGTTGATATTAACACAATAAAAACCTCTTAGAGGTTTGTACTTACTGTACTTACATGTGTTCTTCGTGCACTTTTATGTACAAAACTTCTACGACAAATAAATCCGTATTAAACTAAAGAACACATAAATCGAGCATTCGTCACTGAACTATGTAACACTGGAATGGGCATCTCTGCTGTGATGCATAGAAAATCGTGGCCGCGATTGATCACCCGCCATTTTGGCTGGGTCAAATGCCTGAACAAATCAAAAGCTTTCAGGTGCTCATGCGCACTTACGTTTAGTATTTTTTAGTAAGACGTAAATTCTTTATAGGGGAAAGTTGCTGAATGCGTACCACTTAACGTATTTTTTATTATATTTCTCATTTAGAACTG
>NW_017296742.1:423813-424655 GCF_001594075.2 Trachymyrmex cornetzi | reverse complement strand
TACGTAATAATATGAAATATCGACGAGGTACGATTTAGGTGACCAGTACGCATTCAGCAACTTTCCCCTATATGTGTTCTGTGCGCAAATGTCAGCAAGATTATTGTGTGTGAGGTTATATTAGAAGAGGATTATAAAATCGCGTGACTGTCTACAAAGCATCAATATGAAGTGCTGTGTGCCTGGGTGTGGGCAGAGAAGTAAAAAAGGCCTTTCATTTCATAGGTAACAATTTTTGTATTAAATATATCAATTCCTGCATATGTGTTAACGATGTAGGATATGAAGTGTTAAAGTTAGTTTATTGAATGTATTAATAAAATTAAAGTAACATTATTTTTATTTATTTACCATTCTTGTCCATATAGATTTCCATACATCGATAGTACATCGATCGATACATCGATCGCAATGCACGCGCGAACACTTCTGATTTGCTCAGGCATCTGACCCAGCCAAAATGGCGGCTGATCAATCGCGGCCACGAATTTTCCTCGATGCCCATTCCAGTGTCATATAGTTCAGTGGCATTCGTACATATTCTTTTATTTATAAATAAACTAATTACAACTAAAAAACATTGATTTACATACTTGACGGCTTCATTTTCCCAAATAAAGTATGTAATACAAATGCATAAATTTGAAATGGCCGCTTTTCGCATGAAAATGGATGTGAGTTTGCGATAATTTAACAATCTAGTGACTTTAAAAACTCCTCTATGCCTTGGGCACCTATCATGGAACAAAATTGGAATGGATTCCGATTGGAAAAAAAATTATTCCGTTTTCCCCAGAAAACACAATAGAAATCTCTGGAATAATGCTGGATTCACACTGTAT
>NW_017296742.1:423370-423577 GCF_001594075.2 Trachymyrmex cornetzi | reverse complement strand
CTCTGCAACCAATCAGAAAACAGGATTCCGATGGATTTTGCTTCATATCATCGGAATCCTGTTTTCTGATTGGTTGCAAAGCGTCGTACGACGAAAATCGGATGCAGTGTGAATCCAGCTTAATTGGCCCGCTTCTCATATTAATTTGATTTATTCAAGTAAACGGTCCCGTTTCCAAATCATAATATTAAAAAATTTAAAATATTC
>NW_017296742.1:422452-422955 GCF_001594075.2 Trachymyrmex cornetzi | reverse complement strand
GTAGCGCTGCAGCGAGTCGGAATGACAGATATCTTAACCTCTAAATTCTCGAACTTTAACGCTCAATATCTCGGCTCACAGGGCAGAGCGACACTTTTTTTTGCCAGATTCTTTCATTTCATGCAAAAACGCGTCGAATAAGCTTATTTTTATTGATTTTTGAGGTGGGGTAGCTAAACTGAATAATTACCTAAAAAATTTAAAATATTCTCGTCAGAAATACTTTATTTATAATACTGTAGTCACAGGGTTTTAAATTCCGTTAAAAATGGATTTCAAACGTAAAATACTTTTAAAAAATGTATACCACCCTAACAGAAAATTTTTACGAAAAACTATATGGATTGAAACAAGATTTTAGAAATTCTTAATCATTATCAATGTTATAATATTAATAACTCCTTCACTTTTTGAGAAAATGTTGTCTAATCAAATGTCGGTATATCCGTCAATACTCTTAATCGACAGTCGTTAAATCGGAATCGGACAAGCAACAGTGGATG
>NW_017296742.1:419510-421702 GCF_001594075.2 Trachymyrmex cornetzi | reverse complement strand
CTGCCTCTCTACCTTATTTGGCGGTGCACTGACAGCCGTGCGAAAAAGGGAATCGAGAGAGAATACCAATTCAGAGAGTTCATTCTAACTACGATCCGTCGCGACACGCGACCTTTCGGCCGTGGATCACGATTCGTGGTCGCCCGCGCCGCGCCGGTGCGGAAAGCGCGCCGAAACAAAGGGATTCCGTAGGGTAAACAAACGTAGACGGATCGTGGATGGTAGGCAGAATGCAGACAGCAGATTGCCCGCTCGCTCGCTTCGCTCGGAATCCTACGGCTCTCCGCTCGCTCGCGGCTCGTCCTCGATACGCGGAGGCTCCGGCTGCGCGATCACGGATCGCGTCCCGAGGAGATTGTGTTGTTACACGACTTTTTGTTTCCCCGTTTCATGCTTTCGCTTTCCGTTCACACGATCGTCATCGATAGAGGGGTTCTCTCACGCGGTTAAAGGCGGCTCCGCATTCAATTGTCAGCGGTACCGAGTATTTATTGATGTTCGCGGTGGCACTTTCTCGATATCGAAGAGTTCTGAGTAAGATGAGAAAGTGGAAGGACGCGAGTCTTTCCTTCTCTTTCCTTTTCTTTTGTTGTGAATGATTAAAATGATTAAATCCTTCCTTTGTATTGATAATAGTAGACACGATCTTACGATTTCTCTTCTTAGAACAGTGCAATGATGACAAATGTGAAATTATTTTCATTCAAATCGCAATTGATTTATCGAATGACTGATTCGTTATCGTAGCCATCGGTCGTTGAATTATTGCGCAATTACAAACATTTAACATTCTAATTGTAATATTATAAATAAAAATTTATAAAATTACAGTTTTTAATGTAAAAAATACATGACTATAATATTATGATAATGTTATGATAGTAACAATAATGTAATGAAAATAATGATGATGACATGCTTAGTTATTAATTATCTGATATAATTTTTTTATGTTCATAAGACTAATTGTTTCGCCAACAACTTTACATATATATATAACTATAATGTACTATATATAACTATAATATACTATATATAACTATAATATACTATTCTTTTTAAAAATATTATTTCAAAGTAATTTTTTATATAGTTGTGAAATACTTGAAATATCAGCACGTTGATAAGTGCGATAAAATGATATAAATTCCTCACAATGTATTGATGTTAACAATAGATATTTTATCGATCACGATATTTTTATTATATTTTTACAATTAAATAAGTTTATGTTCAATACTCTTTGTGCATCACTATTAGGTAAGGAGCAATAAAATCTCTTGAGTTAAATAACATTTTGTTATTTTTAACTTCCATATGTATCAAAATGTGTGTAAATCAATTTGTTTCAATGATTAGTTTCAAAGTAAACAACATTCATATTAGCGTATGCACTTAGTAAATAATAAATTATGTAAATTTGAGTCAAATATAATGCATTTTGAGATAATATTTTTCGTAATAAAATTATTTACAGGTTAAATGCTTATCTCAAGATCAAATTATTAAGATCTTTCTAAGATACCTATGAACATTAATATATATTATTAAATTGCTTGTCAATTTAATTTGTGATATTACTACTCTAATTCTATTAGAGTTGTGTTTCGAGACTGAAAATTAAATTCAGAACGTAGTTTGCAGGATTGGATATGTAATATATAAATTCAACAAATTATCTATAAGATCTAATAAGTTTGACCGTTTAGAGTCTTTATTTTTTTTTTACTTGTTGTGTATTCACATTACGGTTTTAAAAGATACTTCGTTTAATATTGTTAATATTTTTTCTTGAGTTAAATTGTTTGCCTTAATTGTTTTAGTTAAATTAACGACATAAGTATTGAGTAAGAGCAATGACGACCTATAGAAATGATTAAAAATAACTTAAATTGGGTCTAATTTGACATTATGAATTTAACAGTGCCGCGCAGAGCAGTGACCGGATTCGCTAATATACTTATTTAGCAAAGGTTCATCTACTGCGAACATTAATAGACACTTGAGATAATTGAAGATTTGTTGACTTTGACACTCGGTTTTTTTTACAATGCTCTCCCTTGCGCTTGAAATTATCTCGTCCTTCGGCTACGACTACCTTCAGCGCGACCTTTCGTTCGCGTTCCAAGGGGTGACGATCACGCCGTGGAGGTATTGCTGACCCGACTCGACCCGAAGCGCGTCAGCGAGCG
>NW_017296742.1:405753-419475 GCF_001594075.2 Trachymyrmex cornetzi | reverse complement strand
CTCTCTCTCTCTCTCTCTCTCTCTCTCTCTCTCTCTCTCTCTCTCTCTCTCTCTCTCTCTCGCAGCCCTCCTCCGGCGCAATGTCGACGGATTCAGTCAGTCCGCCGTCACTCGGTACGACGGCAGTTCGTGTAGCTAATAAATATTTGATGTGTGTTCTATCTTCTCGTGTTCTCACTACAAGAAAGAACCATTGTCGCAATAATGGGATTTGATTGTGGGCTAGTTAGGTCAAGCGATATGTAAGACATTCGGCCGAATAAATACAACTGGTCAAAAGAAATAATGAAAGAAGTGAAATTTATTTATTTAACAGAATTTATTGTGAATTAAAACGATTAAATTTATTTAATTTGTGATGTTATTTTTATTTATTTTTTATTATTTCTAACATTATTGATGAGCATTATATAAGTTTCGAAATTTTACACACATAAGTCTCTCGATTGATAACATTACAAATATCCTTACATTGTTCACGCAAATTATGTTGATAAATAATAGATTAGGACGGTAATAATTGTAAATTATAACCGATCGATACTGGATGTTTGTGCGTTAAATCATCAAACTTAAAATGTGAATTTAAAACCTCGAAACAAACAAAATTTTTCTTTGGAAGTTTGCTTGTAAACGCTTTGTTTAAGAAATATTGGATGCGTTCAGCAGAGAAAACTAATCAGTGCTTAGTGATTCTTTAACATGATTGATTCCTTGCCTTTAGCTCATCGCTGGATCTTAGTGTAGGAACCAATCATATTAAAGAATCACTAAGTGCTAATTGATTAATTTTCTCTGCTGAATGCAGCCATTGAGTTCTTAAATAAGTTACAGAAGTATATGTAGAAATAGTGTCGAAATAATGTCAGTTCCTATTATTGTTTTATAATAATTAAAATGTAGTTACTATTAAATATTTTGTTCAAAATGATGGCCTTTAGTTTTGAACAGTGATCATTTAATTTTTTCTCTAGAGCGAAAACATGAAAAGTGAAAATGTTGTATACACATACATATATACAAAATATTTCCACTTTTTACGTTTCCGCCCCAAGGAAAAAGTTACACGATTGCCTTGAGATAAGCATTGCACCTATCGATGAGAGAACATGGCTGACTGATATATAGGTATTGTGCTTTTGTAATTTCTTCGCACACTTGTATTATCCTACGTTTTAATGACTGAAGATGATTAACGGGCATATATTTTTGCTTCAGAGTAAACAAAACCAAGAAATATTTCGACATTCATTAATCAGTCCTATAGTTCTGTAACTTTAGGAGTCGATATCAACATAACAAATTTTTAGAGGAAAATTTTGTTCGGTTTTCCTAAATTTATATTTTGAGTATGGTTTAATCCGAGAACACTCTGTATATTTTAATAACATTTTTATATGCAGTACACACTAAATTATAACTAAAAATTCGATTATCAGTGCGAAATTGTTCACACCCGAGGGTTAACGTGTCGCGACTGCAGTCTCTCTGACAAAATTTCTGACAATATCTGGTGTGAAGAGAGTTCCTACCGCAAAGTACATTATCGTATTTGCATGCGAGGGAACTTTTGTCGATTTTAATACACGAGGCATGATCGTGCTGAAGCAAAAAGCCGGTCTACATTACGGTTTACCGCCGCCATCGCCACCCCAGCCACCCTCACCGTGGTCCAGCATACTCCGGGGCGACGATCGGCGACCTCGTCGTCATGGACGAAGAGTCGCGTGTGGCGTACGCGTCACGCAATTGCGAGACAAAGTCATCGCAAAAGTAAGATTTCATGCCGGCAGAGCCCGGTGATTTCTCTGATTGTCTCACGAGTTTAGAATCACGCTACTGTACTTTGTGCGTTAGTGATTTCCGTGATCGTTATGGAAAATAAGTCGTGTCAGAAATTCCAATACTTTAGATTTTCAACAATTTTTTATACTAATAAGCATCTAACAAGAATATTCATTATTTGATGTTAATCATTTAAAAAACTGCTAATAAATTTACATTAAATAATTAAATAATTAAAGATCTTCGACCGAAAATAGGATCTTTATACTTAATTAGAGTTATTCTCTCTTCTATCCTATTCTAATTGTAATTGTTCAGAGCAGCCGCGTATACGAAAAAGGAAATAAGGTCGTCACTATTATTTGAAATGTATTTTAATGTTGTGTGTTATAACTTATGGATGGATTTCACCTTGGAGTTAAATTTTTTAGGTAATACATTTGCGCGACCGGAAACTTCTTTTTCTAAAACTTCTTAACTTTCAATATTATATAATGAAAATTCAATTTTTTAAATTCAATCTTTGTTATATAATATTGAGAATTAAGAAGTTTTTAAATTGATTCTGTCAAGATCTCTTTCCACATGAAAGTAAATGGGAAGTGTTGCTTTATCTATACATGTCTTGTATCTACATTTACAGGTGTTGCTATATCTATATTTATTCTTAAAATTACCTATAATTTTGCAAAGAGCTGATAACTTAGAAAACTCTTTATCGTTATATCGATTATTCTTATTAAAAAAAATTATTCTCTATTATTAAAGATATCTTTGAAATAAAATCTTATATTACACAATGTAATGTATTCTATCTGTTAGAATAAATAAAAATAAATAGGTAACTTTATTAGTGATCAAATTTTTTAAGTGAATAGACAACTTTTTTATATGTCTTTAGAATTTCTTGAAATAATTGCAATGCGAATTTCATTTTTTTAAATTTAATTATTGTATTTATTTCTACTTTTGTTTATAAAGAATTGTACGTTTAATTTTAAGTAATTTTTTTTATTTTGGTAAAATATTAGAGGCGAATTTTGTTATAATGGGAATATAATTATCACACCATGTCAAATTCGTGACGAGACAAATTATATTTTGATTGGAAGAAACGGATCGTAAAGATAAGTACAACTTTTGTAGGAGATAATTGAGGTGGACAACGACCGTTAGCCGAATTAATCACACGCTTTTCTTCGAGGATAATCAAGATTTGCGATAACGGCATACTATAAGCAACACGCAAATCCGTATCGTGTGGGGAAAGTCACATTAATGACGTACGACATTATGGATATACGTGCATGTTTTGTATATATTAACACGCAAAGGTACACAAAGTTACATTGCAATTAATTACGATACGAGGTGAAACATAAAATCGGATTATTAAAAATCGTTTCTAACATTTGGCATTGATCACGACGTTTTGCGCAGTTCTCGTATATTCGGATTCAATCAAATGAGTTATTGATCTTTTCTCAGACAAATTTACAATAGTAAATTTGGTCAACGTTTCATTTCCATTTATGGTGTATACTTTATTTCCATTTACACTGTTAAATCTAGTGTTAAATTTAACTTAATGTAAATCGTCATTGCTCTTACTCAATTATATCGTTATTTTATACTAAAACCATGGTTATATTTGTGACGCAATACGGTGTCAAATTTAATATAAAACAACGATATATTTAGTAGGAACAGTAACGATTTAAGTTAAATTTAACATTATAGAGAATAATGTATATCTTCTATAAATATTATAAAATTTCTTTTATATTAAAGTTTTTGTATAATATGTAAAAAAAGATTAGTGAAAGTTTAAAAATAATCGTCGATATATAAAAATTAAAACGAGAAATGATAATAAAATGATTTCATCTCTTTTAAAATATACAAATATAATATTTGTTTACGTAACTATAGCGTTGTAGGGGAAACCGGGGCCGATTGTTACAGTTTTTGATTATTGATTTTTAGAAAAAAGTAGATGCCTGATTTTGAAATATATACGTTACAATATACATCCTTTAGGTATTAAAAAAATATTACTCGTGAATTCATCATATCATAAAAATAAGTTATTTAATTTTAAATGATGCTGCGAAAATATGACAATTAACCCCGTGTTTTGGGTTGATTGTCACACGTTTTAGGATTGGCAGTAGCATATTTGTTATGGACAACACATAAAAAACACAATTTTTATTTTAATATCATTTCTATATTTTGAGAAATAATAGTAATTATATTATTAATACAAATAAAATAGTTATTTTAATCATAAAATACGTAATTTGTTTTTGTACCATAGTTTCTACATGAAAAATGAAAAAATATATATCTTTATGAAATATAATATATTTGTAAGTATATTCTCTGAAAATGTGTCCTCTAAAGATATTAAAATTAATTTGTCACCTAATCTCGTCTCATTTTGGTCAATCTTGTTTGAGTTATAAGCATTTTGACAATCAACCCCGTACGACAACGAATCCCGGTCTCCCCTACATAATGCGTTTATATAAAAACTTTCATTTGAAATTATTTCTTATGAGCGAAAAAATATAGATAAACTTTTTTAAATGTCACCTGTTTTTCAAAATCAATATTTATGGTTAAAACGATATGAGATAGTATCACCTAATTAGTAATTAGGTAGATGTCTACTACATTGATTTTGTACAAATTCTCATGCGTGACTGTTGTGCCTTGTTTATCACATACAAGTTGTATTTGATGTTTTTTGTCTTGTTAATTAAGCAGCAGTGTAATTAAGCATTAAGATGAATTGACATGTATCCATTGTAACACCAATTTCTGCGCACTTCACTTACATTGTTCGAAAATACTTTCTGTTTTACGTTGACGAGAATATCTTGATTCTTTTATCATCGTTACGTATTTTTAGGTACATATACTTATGACGAACGATGCGACATGAATTTTGTTAAAAAGTAAAAATCGAAAAACGTCTTAGAATGCTTTATAATGGATATATATTCAATAACGTTTTATTAATAATATCATTTTTAATAGCTATATTTTCTTAATACGGGGGTGGCAATATCATTGAGTTATTTCTGTCAATCAACAACCATACGGATATTGGAATAAATCTTTCTAGCTTAGCTACGCGTCAGTTTTATCAGACTAAAGAGGAGACACGCTGAGCATGCGATTCTAAAGAAGGATTGCATCAGATAGGATTATCAAGATTTATGCACATGCTGATGCACACATAAATTTCAATAAGAAAAATCACCTTTGTGATCATTCAAATCGCACGTCTGAAATTTTCTTGACTTTTAGACCATGTAAAACGCAAATTAATGCATTTCTATTAAATTTTGTCTTAGTCCGGATCTACAATAGGTGCTTTAAGCCTTAAGTCGTAAGAAATTGACCAGTTACTATTATTATTGTAGATCCGGGCTTATGATAGTGTTGCATATAAGTCTACCGCATAATCTCTGTTAAGCTAATAGGATCGAATGAGTATAGAATCAAAAAAGGATATCTGTTTTGTTGTTTAAAAATCACGGAACGCTTAAATTTGTAGAAAGTAGTGGTAGTTAATGATTTCTAGTCTATTCAGTATTTTTTATTTTTATTCTAATTCTTCTATTCCTAAACTTCTTTTTTTGTTCCAGGTTTTTTTGTCATTGATTTAATGAGGTTGAAATGATACGTATGGAATCCAGAATGTACCTAATTAAAGTTCTTTATAATGCATTGACCAATTAGCTTAGAAAAAAGATTGAATACTTAGATTTTTTTGCGTATTTTTTGCAATATTGTAGAAATTACTGTAATAGCTAATACAAATGCATAGCTGCATAACATAAATAAGTAATGCAAAAATGTAATATGATTTCGCACACCTAATTGTTAATTTATTGAGCAGTGCGTGTTCGAGTTAAATATATTTATATAAAAAAGTTACATTTTAAAAAAAAGCAAAAGATTAATTAGATTAGAGCTTTGAACAGCTTCGTCAATGATAATTATTTTGTTATGTTGATTAGACTTCGAATTGATTATTTTTTGCTAAATAGATAAGTATCAAGTAAATAATAAATTATGTTCATGAATAATACGCTATTGCGTTTTTAATTGTTGTGTTTGCATTTAATAGTTATAATGTTAAAAGGAAATAAATGTAATCAAAGCTATATACATTCTAAATATGTAATATTTATAATATATCTATGTATATGCGATAATGTTGTTACTACATATGTTTCGATATATAAAATATAATATTAAAATTGTCAATTATTTTATCTATGTTAATACAAATTCTACGATAATTGCAAGTTTTGTTTTTGATATCGAAATTATAATAGAATGTACGAATTTTTCGATAAAATTTATAAAATACAGTATCAATTACGATATTATATTATATTTTACGCGAGTTTATAAAATAGATTCATATCCCATTATATTAATCGAGGTGAATAATTTAATTTTAATTGATAACATCGATCTATAATCTTCGTAGAGATATAGTACCGATCTCCAGCGGAAGTCACCGACTTATTTTTCATATATGTATATACATCGTGAGAAAGCGAAATCAACTGCGCACATGTGGTCAATGTATTTCTGTTTATGAGCGTGCACGACAGCTAATCCGTACAAACGTCGAAGGAAATACAAGATAATTCATGTGAGACGATTCGTACAACGTTGTCGTACGCGATCAAATCTCGTATCCGCGTTTCGCCACTCGGTACTCTTCCGCGTGTTATTATATAATCCGAAATGGAATTGTAACTAACTGTCTTTCTCATGCGCGACATGACTCGTGCGTTTAATTATACTTTTGTGATAAGTATTATTCGCGATTTCGTGTCACGTATTTTATACCTTTATAATGGACTGAAAATTGGTTATTGCATGTATAGTTGACACTGAAAGTTTAATGAATCTATCTCTATTCGGAATACTGGAATTTGCTGAGTTTGTTCGCACATATGTAAGACTAATGTATCAGTTGGTGGATAGTGGACATGATTATTATTGGACGAAATAACAAAATTAATTATTAAGCTGTTAATGATATGTATGGTTAAGGATTTACATTAAGGGTCTCTTTCCTACATTAGAAGGTAAAAAAATTCGATTTTTTTTTCATAAATCGATAGTACAACTCTTCGAGAATGTCTTTAAAATTTTAGAGCGAAATTCGAAGTCTTTCGGTACTTTTTTTCATTTTCTTCAATTTTGTGTACGATTGAGAAAAAAGTATTTGGCTGATCGACTTCTTTTAGGACTCATTAGTTAGCTAATAATCAATCATCCTCGATGAACCTAAAAAGTTAAATAAAAATCAACATTAACAATTTTTTTGCATAAACAAACTGCTGCTATAGCAAGAAAGCTTAAAAATTATATTAATATCACCGTTTTCAAAACATTTTATATACATAGTATATAATATTATAGAACTAAAGATTTACTATAAGCCTCTTGTTTATTGTGAGGTAAAAGTGAAGATGGGTGGGAAGTGCGCTGAAAAAGGTCATGTGTTATAAAGGCAATGCTTATATCTTGAAATTGTACTTTAAATTATTTCACGTGGGTGTTATATTTTCCAAGGCCCTCAGACATCTGGAGAACATTTATTAATGCTGACACGTAAATGTCAAAACAGTTTATTTTCTCTTTTTAAAATTTAAAAATTGCCGCGAAAATATTGGCTTTCTGTTTGGGATAATCCTAAATTCTGATCATCACATTAGTTCGCAGATTCATGAATATTTCTCTAATATTTTAGAATGAAGAATTGACTATTGAACCATTTATAGCAACGGCAGCGAATTCAATTTACATGTGCATCCCGCAGTGCATTCAGTTCGCCTTGAAAGTCACAATTAAAAGTTGTAGAGCCTCTATTCCTCTGCGTTCCTTTCTTCTCGCCGTATTTCTTTCTCTCCTAACTCAGTTAGGCGCAATCTTGTTTTCAGTAAATGAAAGGTTCTATTTTAAGCCGCAACACTAAGGTAAGGTAGGAAAATTGTACTGCGCTGTTAATAGTGCGCGTTGTTTTAAGCGCTCGCATGATCAATTTTCTTAACGATCATGGTACATTGTAAACTATCTTTTTCGAGGATAATTACAGGATGTTGTCTTTTACATACTCCATTCTTGTTGGAGGAGTATACTGTAAAATATGTGCGGTGATGGGTATTTTTGTAAATTCTTAATACCTATATAAATCTCGCTATACCTATCTTTAATTTCTTATTGTACGAGAGAAAATAGAAATTAAATGTATGAATATTGTGTTTTGATGTTAAAAACTTAAACATTTGAGATATTTTCGAAGTTTTAAGAATTACACGAACATAAATCGATAAATAAAAGAGTGTGAGAGAAAATATTTTTAATACCTGAGTTTTTAAATTATCGTTAAAATCCGATATTGATGCGTTACTTATTTTGCACGTCATGTAGTGACGGCATTCGAATTCTTTCTTTGAAAATTTTTTAATAATTTATATATATATAATATATAAAGATTCAAAGTATTTTGAATATTGAAAATCAAATTCTTGAAGATTCTAAAAAAATGTTGGAAGTTTTCAATGTTTGAAAATGTATCTTCTATCGTCAAATGTTTAGAAAACTTTTTTTAATATTTTTGTGTACTCTACGAAATCTTTAAAAATACATATAATTACACATTCCGACAAAATTTGATTTTTTGCAACATGAGTATGAATAGTTATTCTCAATATATTTTTATTCGCTGAACACGAATCCATTAGCCAAAGTCTATCACGTCACAATTTTGAGAACAATGGAATCAAAGTGGCGAAAATGATGATTACTTTTATGACGTAACACCGGCAGTAAATTTTTTTTCTAAATTTCGTTAATGCCACGCGAAAGTATCAATTATAAAATGCATTTTATTTTGTTTTGGTTTGATTTTTCGTCGAGATATAATCTTTTGAAAATAGTTCTTTTCGTGTACCATGGAATACATAGAAAAGGCATTTTATTCCACCTTAATACTGTATTATGTGGAAAGTATAAGTATTTTGTACTTATATAATATAATCAGATCATAAATAAAAAAGTAACGTTGTCAAAATACAACATGATAGGAAGATTGTAATCTTAAGTTATTTAAAATAATCTTGCTATATTTTATTTTATTAAATTTATGTTACTTTTTTATTTAATATAATACATTTGTATTATGTAAATATAATACATAAGTACTTATTTTCCACATAACACAGTATTAATATAAAATATATAAAATGCCTTTTCCATGTAAGCATTACACCGAAAGAGTTATTTTATTATTTTAAATTGCTATATCGAAAATTTATATCGAAACGAAACAGAATGCATTTTAAAGTTAAAAGTTGATTTTTTACATGATATTAATAAAATTAAAAAGAAATTTACTGGCAAAGCTACGTCATAAAAATCCTAAAAATCATTTTTTTATTTGTTTAATGCTATTTTCTCAAAATTGTGACGTGATTTTAGCAATTGTGAGCCGATTTTAGCCAACGAAGTTACGTTCAGCAAGCAACAATACACCGGAAATGATTCACACTTATGAAAAATAGAATTGGACAATGTCATTATTTATGGTTGCATGTAAAATAGAAAATGGATTGAAATAATAACTTGTGTTATTATTTCAATCCATTGTGTTATTATTTCAATCTATTTTCTATTTTACATGCAACCATAAATAATCTCTTGTCTAGAAACTATATATATAGTTTCTAGACAAAAGATTTTCAATAACAGTTTTAATTTCTCAAGATACTCATTTTATACAAATTTTTTAAATTTCGAGTAATATATCCAAATGACTTGTCATTCGAAATGATTTGATGCGTTGATGAGCCAAATATCAGTCAGTTATTAAAAATTTTACTTATATTAAACTTTCTTAAAAAAAAATGAAATTATACAAGTAGAAATTTTGTAGAGGTTACGCTTTCAAGACGTAATCTGTTATTACTTGCAATGATTATATACAATGTACCTACGTTTAATTTCAACAGTACTGAAATTTTGATTTTTCTTCGTTGGCACGCAGAGTGCACTCTAAACGATCAGAGTGCAATTTTTAACTCAATATCGTATTTATGCGTGCCAAAAATGTTTTCGAGGACAATTCACTTTATCGAGTATCCTTGAGTTTCAAGGGACTTAGAAAGGGGTTCGCCCTATCGTTCGCTTTGCATATAACAAAGTGCACTTACTACGAAGGGGGCCAGTTGCATTTTTTTTAGCGTTTCGGGTGAAGGGTAGCCTTGAGCTGACTACACGGTCGCTTATTGATTTTGAGGGTTCGTTTTCTGCGTGACCATGCGCCATCGTGAGGATTCGCTCTCTTCGTATCCTTGATATTTACGATACACTTTATTAATAAAAGAACCACCTCTCCGTAACCACGCGCGGAAACCTACGTGCAACTAAACGATGCGTGGAAATGTCTCACTACATTGTATACGGGAAAAGCTATATGAAACAGAATTATAATATAAATTCCACTGTGATCTAACTTGTGTTAATAAATGAGATTATCTTTTGCATGCAGATTTTATAAACGCGTATAAAACGTTATTTTACATAAAATCAAAAATTAAAGAATTTTAGTGATTTTTAATTGCTGAAGGGAAAGTTAACGTATAAGATTTTATGGAAAAAAATGTTTCCTGTTATTTCATTAAGAATGCTCACGCTTAAGAGTTCATAGTAAAATTTTAATGCATGATTGAAGTAAATAATTACTATTAAAATTTTTATATAAAAACATATAATTGATGCTCTATATTCTCGAATTAATAGAGGAAGGTATCACGGATACCGACATACCACTTTGTTTTTAGATAATATTTTTTAAACAAAAGGTAAAAATACAACTTTAAAAACATAAATACAAAGTAAAAAGTATCTTCTATCAGATAGTATAAGCAATTTTTATAATACTGTTTGCAATTTTGTAATAATTAAGTTTTTCGTAAGTTATGCAAAAATGAGCGTCTGACAAAATGGGCTCCAAAACTGACACAGTATAGGCAGTAATGCTACGTATTCCTATTTTTCTTTTACAGGAATTATCTGTATAAAGTACCTATAAGTGAATGTATATAAGATTTTTTAGAATCATTTTACTTCGTTATAAAATTTTTTTATTGAATTATATGCATATTTACTTTATGCTGTTCTGCAAGATGCAAATATGTAACGCGATAGTTTTTCTAGAGTTGTTCCATATATGCACGATTGCCTTCAGCTCCAATAGACTTATTTGACACTATAAAGCAACATTATAAAGATTAAGTTAGCTCATGGTCTGTTTTACGGACAGGTGTGTCGGTTTACGCTGCACCCCAATTTTAAATTAAAAATCGTATTATGAAAAGACTAAGAGAAAAAATAATATAAATAAAACTTATTTCGGAAACTACAAGTATTTAAAATGACATAATATTATCAATAATATAGTCACTATTACTTAAACCTCACAATTTAGAAAAGAAAATCGTAAGAATTTTATTTTCGCGCATTTGTAGAATTCGTTTTTAGCTGATTTGATAAAGAAACAAGCCACAAACCTACGAATTATGAGTTTGTACTTCTTTAATTAGCTAAACAGATAATGATTTTATTAGTATTAATAAAGTGCAATAGTTAGTTTCCGAAAAATAAGGGGATGTCACTTTAGGAGACCTATGTCAGTATCGGCGACTTTCCTCTATTTTTTTTACATTTAATTATAATTTCTTATATTTTATTTAAAATCTTTTGAAATATATATATAAGGGTTCTATATATCACTAATAACTAAATTGAAAACTTTATCTTTTATATTGACATTTTGTAAATAAAATACTATTGTTACACAAATCCTTATATTTTTCTATAATTGGAAAAAATTAATGAAAAATATATAAGACGGAATTAAATTTTATAAAAATTTTATCACATTGTAAATTAAAGGTTAAATTTCCGGAAGCGAATAATCTCTGTCTCTGCTTAATTTTCCAGGGCAGAGTTGTTTGTACTGTCGACGAAGATTCGTCAGATGGCTATAATAAACTTTCGAATTGAACGTTTGGGACAGCAATTTTATTCAGTAGCTTACAAATGCAGTATTGTCTTCAAGTATACGACTGTATTTTCCAGCGTTTCGTGCCGTTCACCGTGGTTGTCACGATACCTCAATTATCTACTACAGGGGGGACGAATAAAGGCTTATCCGTATTTCCCTGTCATGAAGCCGGTATTGACGTAATTTAAGCGGCAGCAATCCTTTGTTAACGCTTTCACCGCAAATTATTAATGCTGTTTGTTTGACGGTTTTTATTCGTAGCAGAAATTGACCGAAAGTGAAAAGAGGAAGCAGACAAAAAGTTCCGCCTTGTTAATTAATAATTTCTTGGAGATTATAACTCGAAGAAGTAGTGAGAGAGAGACAAAAATTATTTGCTTCGAGCAATTTAACCTTTGATTTATACAAGCGTGATTTAATCTTGGAACTGTAATCTTTGAAAAGGAAATATATAATAAGAAGAGTTCTAAGATATAAACCTGTTATCGTATGTTTATTTCCTAGTTTATTTCCTAATATGCTTATACATATAAAATAGTTCATAGTACATGAGCAAATTGTTATTTTTCAGGATTCTGGAGCAGGAGCACCGGCTGACGATGAGGATACTACAAGAAGTTGTAAAAGGTAAATTTATACAATTATTATCGTTATTAATTTTTTATTAAAAAATATTGAGTACTTTTTCTGTTGAAAGACAGATTCGATAAAACAAAAAAATACCTACAAGCATTCGTTAATGCTACATATTTTCTCTTACTCCTTCTATTTTTTTTTACTTCTGCGACGTAAATCCCAGCGCGACATATTTACCGGAGTTATGCTATGTATATACATACATTATAAAATATAAATACATGCGCAAACTAAATTTAACACCCATTTTAAATTACATAATTTTGCGATGATGTGGTCTTTGCTCTAAGTAATCTTGCCCTATTAATCTTCAAATCTTCCTTTCGAGCTCGGGATACCCTACATAAGCGGATACATACGGATACATACTCGTATACCCAGCTTCAATAGCGATAAGATCGAATCGCAAGGCCGTATTATTAACCGTATCGAGATCAGAAGAGTTTCCAAGTTCTCATCTCATACGCGATATGTTTTCTGCTAATTTTCTCGTTTGTCAGCACATAGTTGCTTCGACTATCGAGATCGGGAAACGCAAAATGAAGTGGAATTCTATGCGGGCGCGAGCTAATAAGACGCGATAGGAATATACGAACGATGTATTTTGCAAGTCTGGCAGCCTGTAGGCTAGTATAGCAATTTCTACTTAGCAAATAACTTATTTTAGTTTTATCGACCATTTGCAGATCGGCTTTCATAGTCGTCGATGTAATAAAATTCTTGTTATTGGATTTTTTTTGCAAAAATCGCATGAGATATTTTGAATATTCTTCAACTATTTTCTTATAATTAGCTTTGAGGATATAAGACGATTTTATATAGACGGAGTTTTATCATCGGATATTTGAGATGCGTTTTTATTGCATTAGCCGAGTACCTAGTATCGTATTCGTACGTTGATATCCTTCAAGACAGGTATCGAGATACTACAACGATCGAAGCTGGTTTTATCGCTATGTGAATGGATATCTAATCTGAAATTTAGTTTACTTTATGCTCGTCTTCAAGATTTTATCTTTAGAACGTTTTGTTTAAATCCATACATTACTAATGCATTATTTTCCGAAACGATAAAATTTTTCATATTGAATTTAATCCCGAGTAGAAATTGAACCTCATTTCTAGCTAACGGTTAGCTAGAAAAGTTGTGTCTTAGATAACTGCTGTCTGGTATTTCTGGCTAGTTACTAGCT
>NW_017296742.1:394453-403154 GCF_001594075.2 Trachymyrmex cornetzi | reverse complement strand
AGATGTAGGTGTAATGTTGTAATTACTAGGCAGTCACTAGACAAATTTATTGATATTACGAAATATTAGCTAGCGACTATCCAGTGACGAGTTAGAAATCTTATCTAGTTAATACTGTCTAGTGCCTAGATGGTAAATCAGATTGGTTAGATTCATTTCTGCTCGGGATGCAGTCATGTCATGATAATGCAATCTTATATTGATAAAAATTATAATAAAAATATAGGTATAATATTTATAATAAAAATTATATAGTATTTATATATTTTTATTATAATTTTTATTAATATAAGATTGCAAATATAAGAATTAATATATAAGATTACTAATACCTTACAAAATATTATGTTTACTTAAGGTAAATGTCCCTATTTGTGACCATGATCCTATTTGTGACCACTCGTGGACTTTTATTAAATTAATCAGAAGTTTTAAGTAAATTTATCTTCGCAAAGGGTATTTATCACGTTTAACGATTAGTTAGCCATGGTTTGATACATGGTTTCAGATATTTGACTAACAAATATTCATGAAAATGTGAAATAAGGTGCTCGTGTCTCCATCAGTGGCAGATTGAGCACATGTTTGTCGCCATGTTAGTAGACGGCGTTTGTCACGGAACAGTCACATTTTTGTTATATCGTCCGGGATAAAACGTTGAAGAATATAGTTTTTTCGTAAAAGTGTCAGTGGCTACTTAATAAATATTGTGCTATGCGTGGATTCTAAAAAAAGATTAGTAATTTTGAACATATAGATGAATGTGACAAATAGGTACAACAAAACACGCATGTTTCCATTTGTGACCGTCTCAAGAAAATTAGTCATAACATTAAATATCGCTCCTCTTTTTGAAAAGAAAACAATTAATACTCGTCTCTATATGTTTGTGGACAAGTGTGAGTTGCATTTGTACGAATAAACCGAAAATATTCGACGTATGCTCGAGGGAAAATTTTAGTAACTTTTGATTAGGTCACTAAGGGCCACTTTCACCATCGTCGGTTTATTTAACCAGTCTAGTAACTGTAATAAAATAGAAAGAGATGTAACTATTTCTATCTCTTTCTATTTCATTGGAGTTACTAGGCTGGTTAAGTTAACTGAGCTTGGTGAAAATGGCCCTAATTGGGACATCGTGTGTTTCTGTATCTATTTATGACCACAGCTTTAAATTATTTGTTTACAACTTAAGAGCATTGAGTAATTTTTTTGACCAAATTAAGAAAGCTTCTCATATTTAGTGTGTGCTATTGAGTTCAAATTTCGTGCCCTGTACTACAGCGAGTAACTTTGGCCATATAGAGCACGAAAGTACGACTGCAGCGCATATGCGCATCGTATATTTTGTGGCAGTAACAGATTTTCTAAATAGACATTAAGTTTGATTAAAGATACATGAAATATCAGGCTAATATCTCTGTTCACATGATAACGCGATGCTTTTTTTCTGTCAAATCTGTATTTTTACGCGAACCAGTCACTAACCGGAACAGATGGTGTCACTAATAGGGCCAGATTAAATTCGAACGGTCACAAATGCGTACATTTACATTGTCCGCTATTTCTTTTTTTATTTTTATTAGATTATACTTAGAACTTCAGAAAAACATGTTTGTCGATACAAAAATGATTAATCTTGAGTTCGGTAAAATTTATTCCTGATTTTAATTATTTTTTAGTATTTTTTATTCTTATTAACTCATGCGACTATATCTTACATGGTCACAAATAGGGACATTTATCTTACTATTTATAATAAAATTTTAATATACTGTGGAGAATAGAAATTATGTTCATTATTTTAATTATTTTGATTATTAACTATTCTACTTTGAAAAGATTTATGCACTTGTTTTCACTTATTTCGTTTTTCTGAATCATTATGCTCGTAAAGATATGTTCATTTTTTAAAAATATATTATCCTTCCTTTTTATTAAAGATATAAGGTAGTATTTTAATGTGAAAATACGCAAACATATACTTCATAAGAAACTGCATTACATTTCTCGAGTCTTGTTAATCAAGTAGTTTAATGTTTTTTATATAATCATGAATAAAATCTAGACTTTAAACCTAAGTCGTAAGATATGAGGTCGATAAGTATAATTAACTTTTTATGAATCAGTTTTATGGCGTCAACGATCGGCGATCTCTTCCCGGCGAAAGGCACTTCTTCGCGTGAATATCGCGAATTCACAATTGATCGCGCTCTCGGAATCGTGTCGGTTCAACAGGAAATAACACGAGAACACGGCGAGGTGTTATTTAATCAACGACGAAAATGAGTTTCGACGTTTCCTGGTGGAAGTACGTCTTCGCTTCCTCTTTCGAGTCGCTTTAACTTGCCTGATCCAACTTGTCTTCCACAAAGGAAAGTGCGATACCGTATACTCCGCGTGAATTTCCCGCATGCAGACAGCGCGATGCGTTTTCAATCTACGCCGTACTTGTGCGTAAATGAACATGCACGCACGGGAAATCCCCACGGAACTCTCCGATTTACTCTTCTACTCCGGGCAGCCGCCGCAAGGAGAAGGCTTCGCTCTTAATCGTCTGACTTTCTACGGCGCGTTTGCGTAACATCTCTTGCTTCGTACGCCGATCGTAAAATTATACGCGGGAGACGTAATCGGAGTTGCTTCGTGGATGGAAAGAGGAAAAAACCCTCCCGTCGCAAGCGGATATTAAGATACCCTTGCTCTAACAAGGGTCGCGATCGTTACGAGAGTTTTAATCGCGGAGGATATTGCTACGAACGAGACATCGAATCGTAGGGAATCCGATTTTTCACACAAATGAATAACAGAACAGACGGAAAGCACGTAATTCCTACAGATCAGTCCAGGATAAACGGATTAAATTGCAGCGGTAGATTGTTTGAACAATTAACGAGAAAGTTTCTTCGATAAAAATAGTGATTTTCAATAGCTTCAACTCAATAGATTGAAAATAAGCGGATAAGTCTCACGGAAGTAGATAGATCGACAGTGAAATCGTATTGTTCGGTTAACTTCAAACGTGAATTGTAATGAAGTTTTCACTTGAAGTTTCGATATATTAAAATAATAAGGTTGTAATATTAAAGTATAGAGAATTACTACAACAGATAATGATCTTTGTCAAGAAAAATCGGTTCCAAAATTGATAAAAAATCTTGTTAGTCTCGATTGTGTTATAGTCGATTTTGATCGCAATAAATACGAATTGACAATTGTTACAATTTTCAAAATTATTGACTTAATATTTTTTATTGACATTTTACATTGCATCGAGTGTACAAATTCACTATTGTTTTCAATTTTAGATGAAGTACACTGAAAAAAAGATTGGCTGCTGCAGCAAATTAGATGGTAAAATATGGTATAGCATTTTTAATTGGCTGTAATAGCCAATTTTTTGTTGCAGCAGCCAATTTTTGATTGCGTTAGCTTATTAGCAATGTCAGTATAGGATTTCGATAGGCTAACACAACCAAAAATTGTCTGCTGCAACCAATTAAAAATGCTATGCCATATTTTATCATCTAATTTGCTGCAGCAGCTAATCTTTTTTTCGGTATACTATTGGTTATGGCGATATATTACGAATTGTTATATGTTTTCTGCTTATTTTGTTTCTGTATGGAAAAGTCGATTTGTAGGCAATCAACGTCGTAATACAATACCCTCAATTCTTGCTCCTGGCAGAACCGATGGCCGCTCGCTATTTTTGGCTAGATTGTTCGCGAGGCATTTCAACAGGGCACGTATCCGATACACGACCTTTAGTTTGACTAAAGTTCAAGCTGCCAATGTAAAGTCGTGCGGTGCTGTTCTGTCAGAAGAAATGTTGACTCAGCGCAATGCAACAAAACTATTAAGTATTAAAAAAATCTATAACGAAAACTTCCGTTGTCAACATCAGTTTGTTCATTCTATGGATCCATTAATTGGATTTGCATTTATTAATGTATATTGATGTATAATATATAGGGTGAATCAGAGTACACGGAAAAAAAAGATTAGTTGCACCAGCAAACATTTGTATGTGGTGGCTAAATTCCAGTTGTAACATATGGATACCTAACGTCGTATCTGCGAGATCTATAATTTCCATTAACTGTGATGCCTAAATATTATCATAGTAACAGACAAGCATTTGCTATTATGTTGATCTATTGATCATTGCAGCAAATGTTTTCTGTGTAGCAGACAATTTGATAGCAAGTACAGTTTCAGCAAACCATGATATTTATAACTGTGATAGAGACAATTTTCTTTTACACGGACATATCTGATAACTATAACTTCATGCTGCTAAATTAATTGATCTGTAACAGACATGCATACTTTGCTATCACGCCCTTGTATTAGCTGCAGCAGCAAATCCTTTGTATGCAGGGTAAAATCAGGGATTATGACATAGGCTACTAATATGGAATAGTGGCTTATTTTTTCAACTAAGCATTGCAATCTGGCGGCAATCGCTGCAAGTTATTGCAACTGTTACCAAACATATCATAACAAGCAATGAACTCGGTCTGACCAACCGTTTTGCTACAATTAACATTTATTCATTTTCGTTACGTCAGAAGATTCGGCAGCTTTTTCTAAAAAGCATTCTCACAAACTGAAGGTAAGTTTTTTTAATGCTTATATTGCACAGCCGCTTTTAATAATGTTGCATGAACAATATTATGCAGATTAATTGCTATTTCAAACTTGTTTATTGCTACGGAAAGACTTTATTTATCATATGACGACATGCAGGTAATGTGGAATTCGCTTTTAATAATGTTGCATGAATAATATTATGCAGATTAATTGCTATTTCAAACTTGTTTATTGCTACGGAAAGACTTTATTTATCATATGACGACATGCAGGTAATGTGGAATACATCGAGGGTTGAGAATATGGAATAGATTCCATGTGTGTTAGCAACTTATTCGTGATCAGATTAGGTTAGGTTAGATTACAGCATCCCAAGTGGGAATTGAATACCGGCGAGGTACTGATCCAGTACTATTTTTCAGTATTTAGTACCGACGCAATACTGAATACTAGTACTGGTATAGTACTGGTAAAACACTGGGATGATAGGGGGTGATCCCGATTGACCACGGCTCGATTGGACACCACCAATCACAGCGACCGGTGCTTAGGAGCTTTGTAGTCTCAAGTGCTGTGAGTGGCTCATGTCCAATTGAGCCGTGTCCAACTGGGTGCCACCCGGATGATAGCAATGGGCCAAGGTTTGGAATACAGTACTATTATAGTACAGTATTAGAGTACTATTACAGTACGGGATTACAATATTGTAACAGTACCCAGAATTAGTACATATATTGTACCTAGTATCGATATTGATTTTTAGTATCGTAACAGAAATAATACTGTAACAAAAATCGTTACTGATTCATAATATTGCAACAGTACCAAATATTAATACCAATTTTTAATATTATAACAGTACTAATATTGTATAAAAAGTCTGTACCAATTCTCTATACCGCAAAAGCCGTATAACCAATTCAAAAAAGTTTACAACTTCAGCTTTAACTCTAAACGGAGAAGGCAGAAGTGACAATGCTCGCATTTTGCAGTCCTTTTATATCATGTCTGGACGTTTTTCGAACACGCGAAAATCAGCCGCCTATTAATCTTTTCGGAAATTAATTTTATGTGAATTGATTTATATATGCGCTGAAACAATTGCACTTGTTTTGAAGATAATCTACCGACAGTATGCTGGCTCAGTACTGGATGAGTACTGTTGCCCGTCATAATCCTTTCCCAATTTTAGTACAGACATGATACCGATAATCTACCGACAATATGCTGGCTCAATATTGATGCTTGACATATTCCTTTTACTAATTGCAATACAGACCCGATACTGCAAATATACTGGCGGTATACAGTTTTGATACTGGCCCTTGACACACTGGTTTTAGCAACTTCAGTACACACACGATATCGAAAATCTACACTGAAAAAAAAGTCTAGTTATAGCTACCAAATATTGAGTGAAATAGCTTCAACTAAATGTTGAGGTAATATAACTAAACATAAGTTTACTTTTACAAATATATAGTAAGTATTACCGTTGGTAATACTGTTCAGTAATATTGACTAAATATTTGTAAAGGTAAACTTATGTTTAGTTATATTACCTCAACATTTAGTTGAAACTATTTTACTCAATATTTGATAGCTATAACTAGACTTTTTTTTCAGTGTACTGGCAGTGTACTGGATCAGTACTGTCGCCCGACATAATCTTTTCCCAATTTTAGTATGGACATAATACCGATAATCTACCGACAGTATGCTGGCTCAGTACTGATGCTTGACATATTCCTTTTTTAATTACAATACAGACCCGATACTGCAATTATACTGACGGTATACAGTTTCGATACTGGCCCCCGACACACTGG
This sequence comes from Trachymyrmex cornetzi, assembly GCF_001594075.2. Taxonomy (NCBI): domain Eukaryota; kingdom Metazoa; phylum Arthropoda; class Insecta; order Hymenoptera; family Formicidae; genus Trachymyrmex; species Trachymyrmex cornetzi. Next base: position 396,729 of record NW_017296742.1, on the reverse strand, counting down.
TTTTAGCAACTTCAGTATCATACACGATATCGAAAATCTACTGGCAGTGTACTGGATCAGTATTACTATTCAATACTGATTCATAAATTGGGCCAGTATCGTATCATTAGTTTTATGGTACTGGTCCAGTACTAAAATATGAAACTCATTTTTCGGTACAGATTCGGTACCTCGCCAGGATTCAATACCATTTTTCTGTATAAATTCCCACTTGGGATGTATTCTATATCAGTTTATTTGTGATTTTTTGTTTGTCTATGCGTAATAACGTTCGTAATGATGCTATTATATTTTTTGTGTTATTGTACAATAAAAATTGAACAGTTTTCTATTTTTCTTGAGTTCATATAAATAAACAAATTTGGACTTTATTTATTGTGTTATTTATTACTATGGTCAAAATTTCATCGGTATTCCATATTACATTTTTTAGACTCCCCCCTCCCCATTTTCTCACTTTTGACTTTTTTGTTAATATTGACGTTGGACTTAAATTTTGGCATCTTTCATTTATTGGACGTTGTAGCTAACATATTTCTCAAGAATTCTGTGTAAATTTAAAGTCTTCATATGCATTTATATCGGAGCAATGTTAATTTAAAAAAAGCTATTCCATAATCCCTGCTTTTACCCTATTAGCAAATTTCATACACAGTAAAAAATCGTGCGTCCATGTAAAATAAACTACTTCAATGTAAAATAAACATACAACTGATATGTTATTATTTTTGTAACATTTTGATGTGTTAGATTCATGTCACTTTTCTAACTTAACAATTGCGTATGTCAATTAAAAATAAAATATTATTGAGTGTTTTTAACACAATTGTTCCAATTAATTTATATATCTCAAAATTAATTTAACATCTAAGAATTTTTTCATTCACATTATATACGAACAAAAATGTTTTATTAACATTTTCTTACGAGTTACTGCAACTACTCTTCTATGTACTCCACTTATTTTATATGTTAGCTTTAAATCACCCTTAAAGTCAAAATAACAAATATAAATGTAAAGTATTGTGTCAATTATTTAACATTACTAATTCGTTAATAAATAATACAAGACGAATGAGTTACTTTAACTTAAAATTTAGAGTGGATCTCCTGGGACATGTAAAAAATGTTAAAATTAACGTTTTCTTTTTTACTGTAGCTATAGTAGCTAATGCAATTTCAGCTAATCAGAATTAGCTGTAGCTAGCAACATTTTTTTTCCGTGTAGTTGAATCAATTTTTTACCCTATGAGAAAATTATCGATTACACATCTAATTATTGACTTAATGATATACGAGATCGGATGCGTGGATAACACATCATGCGAACTGCTGATTTGAGCATAAAAACAGGCACGTTTGACGTTCGAGTTCTGAAAATTATTAAATGATATTAAAAATGCGCTTTTTTCTTAGTGCGCCCAGCAATTTACACGATGCATCCATGTTTCTGATTTGTATCGCTAAGTCGATAATCAGATGTGAGGTCGATAATTTTCTCGTAGAGTAAAAAACTGGTTCAACTACTCTGATTCACCCTGTATGTATGTTGAAAGAATAATTTTGTAACTTATGATACATATTTTTATTATTTGCACGTCAGATTTATGACATAAAAGTTACGATGTTATTTTTTTTAAATTATTATTATTATCACGAAATACGTGGTCAGTTTAACTATTGAAAGTTAGAAAAAAAACATCTTGCAAAACATTTATTAACAGCTCTTAAATTTTCATATATCCACGGTAAGAAATTATTTACTTATCTAATCTAAGTTATTCTAACAAAGTTTTGATCGGAAGCATCTATCAAAAAAATCCGTTATCTTTATCCGCATTCATTATATTCGGCAAACAAAATGCGTAAATGTGTCAATTACAGAACGTAAGCAGTGCTAAAAGTAATTAAACTGACATCGTATTACTGATCCAGATTTATAATTGCAATTAAGTTCAAATCTCGCCGTAAGAAGTAGAAGCGCTTAGTAGGTACTATATAGCCAATAGCGCAATTATCGTTAATTGCGATCTCCAATCACGGATTCGCTTATTTTAGAATTACAGTACGATGACTCGAATCGTGTGAGTGGATCTAGCACCATTCATTTGTTTAGTATTACTTTTTAAGATTTAGTGACGAAAAGAAAATGATCATATTGTGAGTGGATTTCTTTTAAATATTTTTTACACTTTTTTTTTTAAATATTAGCTATCTGATAAAAAACTGTATTATTGTCGTTAAACTTATTATTTAAATTTGTTATATGAAAAACA
>NW_017296742.1:392923-394409 GCF_001594075.2 Trachymyrmex cornetzi | reverse complement strand
AATTCTAACAGCTACCATATATTATTTTACAATATTCACAACGATAAAGCACTAAGAGATTTAAAAAAAAAATATGAAAGTGAATTTCGCAATTAATTCCTATTATTTTACGAAATAGATATAAATTAAACTTAAAATATACAAAAGAAAATAATTAATAAACTAGTAGTATAATTAATAAATCAAATACACTTTCGGATAAAATATTTCTAAATATAATGTTTAAAAGTAAGCATCTCATTTTCTGTCCTTTACTTGACTGTATTTACTATCCGGTTTTCACTTCAAATTGATAAATAGATATCTTTTCAATAATCTTAGTTGTAATTGGAGATCGTATTTTATACATATATTATATGTATATATATATATATATATATAAAACAAGTATTTTTCAACTTGTATATAAAATTCACTTATTTGTTTTACGTTAAGAAGAATAAAAAAGTTGCAATATTTTGAGTAAGAAATCTAATATGAGAATTTGACATAAAAGCGAAATGGATTTATGTTTACGTGTGTTACTAGAATATATCGTCAATAAATGATGATATATTCTTCTTTCAATATTATCAAAAGCTTTGGGTTTATGCTTATTAATTTAAATAAATTTAATTTAGCGATTATAATACTTGAATGTATGAATTTTCTATATTTTTAGAATAATGCGACAATAAATTTTACTCTATAGAACAAAATAAATAATATTCGTAAAGGACTCTTAATAATAATAAAAATTAAATATGAAAACAAGGCATGTAAGAGTCAATAAATCTATAGAACAAGTAAATAGTCTACTTTAATGTTTTCTATTCTTGTATGAATTTGGTTAGTTGCAGTAAGAAATATATTTTCACTCGAATACAATTTATTTCACGAACGTCTTGACGACAACACAACATGGTTTACGATGTACTTTCACGTTCCATGTGACCTACCATAGATTTAGAACCCGACCGCAAACTCATTAGTATCCGTCACGGGGTGGACGTTGCTCTATCTACGTCCGGCGAATTTCCATAATTTTCTGCACGCCTCCTTGCCTTTTGCCACGAGAAAAACTTCGATCGCTCGTCATAAGAAAAAGAAAGGGAAAAAGAAAGGGACGTCCGGTGTTTATCGTCAGCCTATACGATCTCCCGTGTGGATTGATGCCCTTAATTTTCTGCGTCACCTGATGACGCTCGCCAGGTTAGCCAAACGGACATGTACAATAGTGCAATTATAACACATCAGAGATCGCAATATCTTTGCTTTTAAGACATTATCTTCAATTACGTAGCGTTTGCGATTTCAATATAACTTCACGCAGTTACAATGCAGTACACAGTAAAAAAGAAAATGTTAATTTTAACATTTTTTACATGTCCCAGGAGATCCGCTCTAAATTTTAAAGTAACTCATTCGTCTTGTGTTATTTATTAACGAACTAGTAATGTTAAATAATTGACACAATACTTTACATTTATATTTGTTATTTTGACTT
>NW_017296742.1:390569-392865 GCF_001594075.2 Trachymyrmex cornetzi | reverse complement strand
TAAGAAAATGTTAATAAAACATTTTTGTTCGTATAATGTGAATGAAAAAATTCTTAGATATTAAATTAATTTTGAGATATATAGATTAATTGAAACAATTGTATTAAAAATACTCAAAATAATATTTTTAATTGACATACGCAATTGTTAAGTTGGAAAGGTGACATGAATCTAACACATCAAAATGTTACAAAAATAATAACATATCAGTTGTATGTTTATTTTACATTGAAGTAATAATCAAAATGTGGTAACACAAGAAAAATTCTTATACATTATGGACGCACGATCTTTTACTGTGTACGTATATCGAGTTTCACGCTTGTTAACACGTGTTAATAGTCGAATTAGTAAAAAGTGAGTTAACGCTCTGCCAATCGTCGCGTTTTAAAACGTTTGTATGTTTCTTAAATATCACACTCCGAGCGGAGAGAAGCTGGAGCTCGTAAGAAGCTCTGACGACCTGCTCTCGGGGCCTGAAGCCGACCAAGGCGGTCTACCTTGAACGGGATTCCTGGTCGTTCGTAAATTTCACTAACAAAGAGTCACGAGACTCGTGAGGATAATAGCCGGATATACACGTATTTTCTCTCGCTAACGTGGATAATACCGCATACACGTTACTTATTAGTTTTGCAAATTCTGATAGTTTTTCGTATAGGAGAGAAATAAATACGGCAAATAATATACATTATTTCCTGTCTGTATTTCTTATTGTGTTTTCTCGTACTTGTATCTGTGTACTTTCTCCAATATCGATATTATGACAGCTTTCGAAACGGATTCGGTATCATTATTAGCGTTATTCTGCGAATTGGACGATAAATACTGTATATGATACAGGACTTTTCCTTTTAAGATTAATGGCATATTCTTTTGCAATTTATTGTTTTCCTGCGTTATTAGAGGAAAGTCGCTGATACTGACATAGGTCTCCTAAAGTGACATCCCCTTATTTTTCGGAAACTAACTATTGTACTTTATTAATACTAATAAAATCATTATCTGTTTAATTAATTAAAGGAGTACAAACTCATAATTCGTAGGTTTGTGGCTTGTTTCTATATCAAATCAGCTAAAAACGAATTCTACAAATGCGAAAATAAAATTCTTACGATTTTCTTTTGCAAATTGTGAGGTTTAAATAATAGTAACTATATTATTGATAATATTACGTCATTTTAAATACTTGTAGTTTCCGAAATAAGTTTTATTTATATTATTTTTTCTCTTGGTCTTTTCATAATACGATTTTTAATTTAAAATTGGGGTGCAATGTAAACCGACACACCTGTCCGTAAAACAGATCATGAGCTAACTTAATCTGTATAATGTTGCTGTATAGTGTCAAATAAGTCTATTGGAGCTGAAGGCAATCGTGCATATATGGAACAACTCTAGAAAAACTATCGCGTTACATATTTGCATTTTGCAGAACAGCATAAAGTAAATATGCATATAATTCAATAAAAAAATTTTATAACGAAGTAAAATGATTCTGAAAAATCTTATATACATTCACTTATAGGTACTTTATACAGATAATTCCTATAAAAGAAAAAGAATAGGAATACGTAACATTATTGCCTACTGTGTCAGTTTTGGAGCCCATTTTATCAGACGCTTATTTTTGCGTAACTTACGAAAAACTTAATTATTGCAAAATTGCAAACAGTATTATAAAAATTGCTGTACTATCTGATAGAAGACACTTTTTACTTTGTATTTATGTTTTTGAAGTTGTATTTTTACCTTTTGTTTAAAAAATATTGTCTAAAAACAAAGTGATATGTCAGTATCGGTGACCTTCCTCTATTATAGGTTCTAATATTTGAGAGACAAACATAAATTTAATATAAATCTTAAATTTTATTCGAAATAAGAACCAATTTTAATTTGAACTAACGAGAAAATTAAAAAAATTAACTTATCTTTATTTTTATTGATTTTTAAATGATGATTATTAAATGAATGTTAATTATTAAACAATTTTAAAACTATAGGTATATTCACTTGGAAATTAAAAAAAGATAGAGATGACTTTATACATTTCTAAAATTTCCGAGTTTAAACTGAAATTAGTCCACATTTAGATTAAATTTATGTTTATCTTTCGAATATGCGAAACTACACAGAGAAAAGATTTTGTTAATTTAGTAAGCCATCAGTACCTTTAACCGGTGATTGGTAAATATGTAACAACAAATTATGTTGTGATTGCTGCTAGTCTGCTATACCAATCAATTATTAGTAACAGAAATAAACTATATAGAATCTAACCTATCTTTTGGATAGA
>NW_017296742.1:360011-390538 GCF_001594075.2 Trachymyrmex cornetzi | reverse complement strand
TATATATATATATATATATATGAGCCTCTTATTTGCTAGCGATACTATTAATTATTTGTTACATTGACGAATTAATTTGCAATCGTAAATAATAAATCGATTGTTTTTATTAACAAATATCACATTTGCTTTCCCTTGATTTGTTCCTATAACAAAATCTTTTCTCTGAGTGTAGCAACACGGGGAACAATAAATTGCAAAAGAACGTGTCATTATATGTAATCTGTTTTATTCTATTCAATATACGTATTGTTTTATTATTCAATATATATTTTATTCAGTACCTATTTAAGTACATTTATTTGAGAAAATTTTACGTCCTTAATTTTGAATGCCACTTTGATAAATTTTCATCATTTTTCAAAAAGTATTTGGGTTTAACAATAAATCTATAATATTGGGTAATATTTTACTGTAGTTACATTAATACTTTTATATTTTTGCTTTAAACGTCATTTTTTAATAATATTTATCGATTTATTGAGTTTTCCAAGAGTTTTGTATGAGATATGTAACCCTGAACCATATTTCGGTCAAGCATTTCGGGTGAGCGTGAACAATGCGGTCTTGTGCAATTTGAGATTGGATCACGCTCCGAAACTTGCTAATTAGTTTTTGTCTTACGACATACATCAACCGATTGTTCTTAACTGAGTTCGTAAAGTCTCACGAAAATACTTTTGAGAGGATATGAAATTATATTTTATGATGGAGCATTTTTCTTTTTTCAATTTTAATAAATTCATTTTTAATTCATAAAATTTATAAAATATTTAATTAATATTATTGTAATATTATATATTTCTCATGTCTCTTTTATTTAAAATTATTACATACTTTTTAATGTTTTTATATTTATTTGTATATAATAAAATATTTTTACGATATTATTATCTTATAGTTATAATATTTTTTAATTAACGTGTGCTTTTTATCTTTTTGATAAAGTAATTTTGAACAATTACAACATTTAATCGAAGAAATATCCGTTATAAGAAAGTAGAATAATTTTGATACATCCTGTATACTATCGTTTACATCGCTTCGTTGCATCTGGTCATTTACTCGCGTGCACTTTTTACATACAGACACGAGAAAGAAAATCTTCGAGAGAACAGCATATATAGATAGTAATACAGAGAACAAAGTGATCGGCACTTCAATTTGTTTGATACGCAAAGATGGACATTCGTCTGTATATTATTGCTGAGTGAGTGATTTTCAGTGAGTCACTGTAGAAATCCTTTTACGAATATTTGCACTGTCCTGTTGCCGATGAATCATTGTCAAAATTTATCGCGTTGTCTGTTTTCGTTTTAGCAAAATTGTTTATTAAATCATACTTTTTTTATCTATCATATTTTTTAATCTCTTTATTTTTAATCTCTTAAGTTATATGACATGAAGAAATTTAATCGCATTACAAGGAATCATATTTTTGTAGGATTTCTTTTATAAAAAATGAATGATAATAATTCGAAAATTTACAATAGACAATATTGCATGGTGGATTATAAGTCTTGTTCAACGATTTTGTGTTCTCTTATAGAGAGAATCTAGGATTTCGTAAGAGAAATGAAGATAGGGAAGGTTGAATAAGTGACTCAATGTTTACGACTTGATACCATTCATTATTGTGTCTTTTATGTCGAGTACGGACAGGATAATATAATGATGATTGTAGTAATTTGCATTGCGATACCTCCTTCTATTTTAATCCGCTGTAGTCAAATTTATCTTAAGTTGAGATACCACAATTATATATTTAAGTATAAAGTGACAAAAATATAACTCGATCAATATCTCTTAAAAAAGTTGTCCAGTAGGGGATAAAATATTTTCAATTTTCTGATTAAAAAGTACGCTGTCTGTTAAGTTATTTCTGTATTTTGGATGAAATACTTGATCATTTATTTATATTTTGTTTATTAATGACAATTATAATTTATTTTTCTTTTTATTGAAATTTTTATGTATCTTTACCTTTTATGGTTTTTTGTTTACATCCAATATTGAGAAAATCGTATCATATAAGGTAATATCATTGTATGACGTACGTTGTGTAATATCACACACACACACACACACACACACACACACACACACACACACACACACATTTTTTTTCACACACACACACACACACACACACACACACACACACACACACACACACACACACACACACACACACACACACACACACACACACACACATTACATGAAGTTATATATTCACAGAAAATAATGTGATACAAATTCAGTCTTTCGTTAATTTTTTAATACATTAAATATCTGTTTCTACCAATGTAGTTTAATTTTAATCTTCAACTAACTCTTTATCTATATTTCTTATTTCTAATTCTAAGAATTAGGAAATGAAGAAGATAAGTTGAACTGAGATTAAAATTAATTTACATTGGTAAAAACAGACAATAGCCATATATGATCTATTCCGCTCGTAATAAATTTACATTTTTGCAGTTTAAAAAGAATTTTTTTTTAGCTATAGATGCCACCTGTTTTTCGCATGATATCTCTTTTTCTCTTAACGAGAAAGAATTCTGAAAGATGACAGCTTGTGAGACCCCGAATCTCGGGGCCCATCGATCGTCGTGCGCGAATGCCTGTTTCAAGAAGCTCTTGAATAATTCATGCACGACTATGCGTCCTCGTCGTCGGTCAGTCTGGCGCGACTGTAATCCCCCTTCCTTCTGTAAGCACAATGTCTCGTCTGAGGCTTCGTAAAAAAAGGTGCGCGATAATCGAGATGTTGTACATTACCTTTCTGCACGTCTCACGTTGCTATTTTTCAAGCAAGATATAGAGAAGAAACTGATAAAGGTTGTAGGCAAAATTGACTTAAGAAGCCATTATGGAACGATTCATTCTTTTATTTTTTTAAATCACAAGTTTTTTTCAAGCACACATAAATTGAAATGATATTTGAATAACAACGACCAGAGATTTTGCGACATGTAACTTACCTATATATACAAGCTGTATCACTAAAGATGGTACAGATTGTTATATTTAAAATTCAGCGAAATATGAATTATTTTCTAATATCCGTTTGATGTCAAATATAATATTATATAATGGAATCAGTTTTTTTCTAATAGAGTAGCTTCAAAGATTAAAGGTCACCTTTCTTTAATTGAAATTGTATAATTTTTTATGTAATATGATTCCTTTGGCTATCTCTGTATATAAAAATATTGAAGCAAAATATTCATCAAAAAATTAGTCGTTTACGAAATATTTTTACATTTTATTTTGATATGAAATTTAAAATATTTTGTAAACTATATATATTAATTTCTTGACATTTATTTTAATACTTTTGTGCATAGAAAAATGAAATAAATCAATTGGTGTAAAGAAAAAAATATATAGTTGCATACTGCAAATTACATCATTTTTTGAAGCAACTACACGTTTTCTTTATATCAATTCATTATGTGGATAAAAGTATTAAAGTAAAATAACTAAAAAATGATACGACATATTTTATATTTCATATCAAGATGTGTCAAAATAAAATATAAAATATCTCGTAAATTATTAATTTTTTAAAAAATTTAATACTTTTTTATGTTTTACAGAATAGCTAGAAGAATTATATTATGTAAAAGAAATCTTACAATTTTTGTCCAATTAAAAAAATAAAGGTAACCTTCAGATCTTCGAAGCTACAACCTAGAAAATACTAATTTCATCATGATTTTATCTTCGATACTAAACGGGGGGATGATGGAAATTTCATACTTCGCCTAATTTTACGAATATTATAATACTCTGTAACACACATACTTTAGTGATATGCTCTGTTTATATGTGTATGTGTAAAACATTATGTTTTTGCATTTTTTGTCCATACTTTAATCTCTTTGTTGAACGTTCTCTCAATGAAAGTCAGGTTTTTTTATACTGTTAAATTAATTTTGATCGTATATTTTACGTGACAGTTACATGCATCTTTCTGTTTTAATATTATGATATAGATAGAAAGAAATGTATCTAGCTATAGTTAAAATTAACTATAGATATTATTAATTTAAAATTTTATGCTTTTGCGTTTTAATAATATCTTTTCATGGACGTTAGTGCAGAATATTTTTACCGACGGTAATAGATAAAAATCAACGTAGCTACCCTTTGAACTTTCCGCTACTTTTCCCCGTTAAGGAGACTTTAATTGCGCGCTCATAAGCGGCATTACGCACTGTTACTCTAACTACGATGAGGTAACAGCGTGCAATGAAGCACTGTATATTTACTAAGCAAAACAAACCTCCATCATGTATTCTATGTTAAAGCCATTTACTTTAGACAATAACTTACACTGTGATTAAACACGAAAAAAATATTGAATTATTTTTTATGTATACATATATGCATTTTTAATATATCAATTATTTTATATCTGTATAATTAAAAACTGCGTTTAAACTCGCGTGGGTTTACATGAAAAAAACATGGTAGGTTTAAATGGTTGGCTGCGTCGTAAATATCAAGCAAAAAATAGCATCAAGGAAAGACCGGAAAGTGCAAAGGGAAAGGGCTTCAATCTCAAGGGCGAAGAAATAAAAATGTCGGACAGAATTACACTTTTCTTTCACCTCCTCTCATTGTGCTCTCGTGTCATTTACATAATTGCCCTTGAGATTTATTCCCTTCCCCTGCACTTTTCCGGTTTTCTTTTCTCGTTGCTATTTTTCACTCGGTGTTTATCTCGTATCATAGGTATGATGTATATCGATAAGCGTTTATCAATTTTCATTGATAAGCACCTTCTCTAGTGTTATTTACTCAGTAAACAGAAGAAATGAAAAATACGAATAAATAACATATCTGAAAGCACAGATTACTTACTATTATTATATATAGTTTCTTTAGTTTGTTTATTTTTATTTCTTGGAACTTTTTGAATTTGATAAATATCTATATTATAAATTATGCTTAAAGTTAAAACATATTTAATGATATGTGTACATATAAAAGATATATGTAAAAATAGATGTACTAGCCTATGTTACACTGTTAGATTTCATTTGACGCGAAAGACAAAATTTATTTTCTCGATTTTCTGAAGATCGTATATTACTTTCGCTAGCGATTATACGTGCCTTTCCAATCTTTTAGATATACTTAGACTCTCTTTTCTCGATTGAACCGAGAATACTTCAACAGGAGATAAAATGAGTTGCGGGTTCGTTAGACCCATTTGTCATCCTTTCTTAGTATCTTGATGAGAACGTAAAAAGTGATATGACATGTATCGCGGAGATTTTCACATCGCGTGTCTTAACGCAATATTATGCACGCACTATTAGCTTCTTGCAAAGGATGTGGATACTAGTATGAACAATTTCAAAAGGCATGAAGATCCGCTGAGTAAAACAATTTCTGCGTATTGGAAGAACACTTAATTTTCACTCTTTTGAAGTGAGATTCACTTTAAAGAATTTAGAGAGCAATTAATTTTGTTTTGTGTTTATAGTTCTATATAATTGTAGTTCTATTAATTATTGCACAATACAGCAAATTATCCATTGGTATTAATTTATAAGGTGTGATAACGTCATCTTTGATATTGCAGAAGATTGCAAAAATCTATCATTCGCAATAAAATTCTGTAAAAATAAATTTTTAACTTATCTTTTTATAGAATTTTTGTAGAATGATTTTTCATCATATTCTCGTGTGTGTGTACATATATTATTTAAATTCTTTCGTGATCCTTATTATTAATATTTTCTATAGATTTTTACAACTATGCGGTATCTGATTTATATTTCTAAAAGAAATAGTGGAATCGAAGCTATTTCTATTTTAAGATACACCAGCGTCGATTGCAAACAATTTTATTGAAAAATAGTTTCCGACTAAACTGTGTAAATTTAATCGGGAATCAATGATCACCTCTATCGGGAACTCTTGAATAGTCTTTGTTTATCAAGCGAGACAGATGGATCCCAGACTGTCTCCTCTCCTTGTGCAAGATTTCTCTGAACGTATTATAGCATTTATATGGTGTTCACTCGCGTTTTGCATGGATGAACTGGCAAATCGGAGCAAACGTGTACGTACATACGACAATCGCAACGAAGGTCGATGCACCGATGATGTCAGCTGACATGTGTATGAATAACGTGACATCTCGGCATGCATGGCGTTTATCATGAATGCACTATGCTGCTCTATGATCCGTATAAACGAGTGTTTAGAATTCGTAAATATCTGTATATTCGATGTATTTTGAAATAATTTATAATTCAGTATCTCTCTCTCTAAATCTTGAATATTTCTTTTGAGATTTTTTATTCATGTGTGAGAAATTTAATTTTTACAAAGTTTTAATAAAACTTATCGAAATCTTATAGATTAATAATTAATTTATGCATAATATAATATATGTATGATAATAAATAATGACTACATACTAAATCATTGATAGTATCCATTTAATACTTACCTATATGAATATTCATAACACGGCTTTCGAAGAGCTTTAGCGGCATATTCTTTCACGCCGTGCTAAAAAATCTGATAGTTTGGCCATTCCGAAAAGAGTTATTGTGAGGGACAGAGAGAATTTCTCCCTGTGGTTCAACATCGTTGATATGCATGACATAAGAGTTCGATGCACTATGAATATTGATGTTATTCCTCGCATAGTTCGTCGCGCATTAGTAAGTCTTCTGCATTTGCTCGCAAATTATACGCAAAATGTTTGCGTGAAGAGGACTAATGACTATTATCATGCACCCGATATGTACTCGGTTGTAAATAAAAACATTAATAACATCGAAATACACCGCCAAGTCATTTTACTATCTTACAATCTTAGATACAACACGACCTAGTTTCACCTACCCTACGGGTATGTAACCGCAGTTTCAATCATACGAGACCGGACTGGTTGACGCAGATGATTAATGCGTCGCATGCGCTCCCCTTGACAGTGAAAAAATTGAGAAACGATTCGTAACGAGATCTCGAAGGAACGGTCTACTAGTGTAGGATGGTGCGCGATGAGTCATTGTTTGCAATAAGATAGTTAAACTCATACTATTAAGTAAGGAAAAAGAATCATACATTAATGATATAGGGTGTAAAAGTATTTACATCTTAATGATTATTTATAAAAAAATATAGATTCGCAATAGATCGTCTTTTAAAAATATCTATTATTTCTAATTATTATAGCGAAAGTATCAGATATAGTCGATTGTTTAAATATATAACTAATTGTTCTAATTTTCATTGCTTATTCTAAATCACAGTTGTTTTTAATTATACTTGTTATTTTATAAACGAACACATACACATACATATATGAATTCTATTATAAACGGGACATAAAATATTTGAAACGTTTCGAGTTTCTGTCTAAAATCAATTATCATGTACAGTCAAGTAATAATTAATTGAATATCTAGATTATTTTTTGTTGTATATAAGGTATAATGTATTTATTACATAAAGAAACAGCAATAGTAACTGGTGCAGTACGTCAATGGTGACAGATGTTCATTGTAAGAAAATAAGAGCATTGTACACGGAGAGAATTTTTTCTTAGAATTTATACTAAAAGTATGGTAGTATTGGAGCAACATTGTATTTCGAAGAATTTTATGTAAATTTTTCTTATTCATTAATAAAACTATAATAAAATATAAAATAAATTTGATTATTTTTACTGAAGCATGATATAAATCTTTAAAATCTTATATTGTACCACAGCTACCTTATATTTTCAGGGTAAATTAAAAAAAAATTTTGATTGTATATGGATCAGATACACTGAGGATGGCTCGAATGTGAGCCGAACGTCTGATTTTTTTCGTATTTAATAAATAATTTGCTCGCACGACTTACAGCGAAAAAACTCACATTAGCCTGTTCTCTGTTTATATTTTGACATTCTCGAGAGTTTATTTGTATTTCTTATATTAAAAAAATTTCCGTGGATAGTAAACTTTTTGAGATGTTATATTTTTATGACACTATTCCTTCTATAGAATTTTTTATATTTTTTTATTCGTCTGTATCTTTAAAAGGTCGATTGAGATATTGATCTGCCTATTAATCATTGCTTGACTGTGTATGAATAATCAATTTTATAGACAGAGGTAGAAACACTTATTGATTGACCGTATTTGGTAGATGTCTTTTACTATTTCATTCGAATTTAAAAGTAGGATGTTAGAAATTCCAATGAACTTTGCTATTGATCGCTGGAAATCTGACGAATGGATAAGTCGTTGTTGTAATAATGGAAATAAGAAACGCGTCACCGTTTGCGAATCTCGAATTAGAATGCACTCGCTGCCTTTTGATCTGTTTGTGCAACTGACTATAATGCCCTTAGGTGCTATGCAATTGGCTCTCTCGTTACGGACAATTGCTATAATACTACGTGCGTCGTGTAACACGCAATACATTTCTGTAAATACATTCGATGGCATAATGTAATAACTCCGAGGTGAGATTGCTCGTTGATTAAAGACTACTTTGCGCCATTAAGTCCAGTTTATATACCATGTTTTTTTGCCAGATTAATATCTTTTAATATACAAGTGCGATAAAACATTCGAAAGAGAAGATCGAGACAGACACGACGTTGATTGACGCTTATGCCGTCGCCTCCTAAATTACACAGTTTAAGAGACATTCATTGCCTTCGTCTAGCAAGTACCATATATCTTTCACATTTCGAATGACATGCACAGACAACTCAATAATTAGAATTTATTCAATGAGATGTAATATTTTTGAACGTCTTTCATAAAATTTATGTAGCACAATCTCGTGTAGATTTACAAAATTTGGGTTAAACTTAACACATGTACTTGTTTCAAACGTATGCACTCCAATTTTTATGTTAATTTAACACAAGAAAAATATATTAGAAAGTAACATAAAAATTAAGTAAAAAAATTGACACAAAAAATGTAAAACTCTTTGATATAATTTAAAAATAAATTATGGAAACATATTTCTTCAGTAAAATTTTTGTTAAAGAAAAATCTTGTAAGCTGACTAAATAATTATTAAATGAAAGAAATATATAGTTCTTTCATATAACTCTTCTTTAATAACACTGTAAATATATAGGTATATTTGTAAGTCAATACACATACACATATATCTGAAGTGTTCAGGTTAATGATTTCATGAGGGTGAAACGCATGACGGCAAATCACCAAGGTCTTCTCGCGTTTTCTGTAATTACTTCATTCTAAAAACTCAAGGAAAAAATTGAAAACGTCGACTGACAGACTGCTATGATCATTAATAATACGATGGCACGTTAATTAAAAGAATTAACGTGTTTTGTCATTGAAACGTCGTTATTAATTGAAAACACCGTGCTCGAAACAAGATTTTTTAATAAAAGGTTACGATTTATACGATTTTAAAAAAGGTTACATGTATCACATGATTTTTTAAACGAAAGGAAATTATACTCTATTATTTAAAAAATGACATTTATATAAAAACGTAATTTTCTATTATTACCGTGAATGAGTTAAGTGAATATTATCCTATGAATAATTAAAAGTAAATTGACTTAACTTCATAAAAAAATCGTTAAAATCATCACAATCTAAAAAGGGTATTTTAAAAAATCATCAAAATTGTCATAACTAAAAATAGTAGTTTTTTTAAGATCTGTGAAATGAAAATGATAAAATCAAAATGACATTTTATCATGTTAAAAGTATGTTTTTTTTTACGATTGATACATTATTTGATTGAGTCAATAATTTTCTGTCAAATTAAACGATAAGTTTTCTCCTTTTCTCCGTGAAACTTAATTCTTTATCTTACATATTTATTTATCAACATATTTAATTACTTAATATAACATGAGAATATGAAGTGAATATAATTATCAATTATTCACTACAATCTCAATCGTTAATTGTTATATTAATTATTAGATTAACGGAGTGTGTAATCTATCTACATTGTTTATTACTTCTCAAATCATACCACAAGGATATACATTGTACACAAGGACTATTTAAACAATCAAAAAAGGAATATGTTACATAAATCTGTAGAATATGCGTCCAATGGCCGGTTTTGCGTAATTATTTAAAACACTAACACTGAAGATGACCCGATAAAGAAGTCGAAACGTTTGTTACAGTAAACATATGTTGAAAATTGTTCATCGTAGCCCTTCTAAAACACTTTCTTTATTTTCAATTTATTTTCAATTCATTATCTATTTGTTAATTTTAATTCTCTTACTCACTTTTGAAGTAAAGAAACGATATGTACATAAATTGCACATTGCGATATACGCAATGAAAATGTGTTATATGATGCCGGTTTGGTACACAGTGAAACTCCTCTCTTCGTTCCTGCGTGAGGAGGCTGCGCGCGCGGTGCGCCTGCTCCGGGCCTTCAGTTGCCTCCAGTTGTCTCGCGACTTTTCATCGATGAAAGTCGCCCGCGTGTCGGTACGGCGTGATACGCCTCTCGCTTTCGCTCGCGCGGATGCGTGACCTGTCGCGCATCGTGAACCCGGCGCGAAGTGGAACAGTGCTCGCGCGCCTCCCGGAGTCGTCGTTTCGCCTTTGTCGCGACGCGCGCCGGTCCTCCCGACGGGGACGATGTCTCGGGGATACGCGACGTTCTGAAACGCCGTCAAGGCGACGAGCAACCGCGTTTTAATGTTCCGCTCTGCCTACGAGACGAGTGCCGCGGTGAAAAATTGATGGAGTCGAGCGGTTAGCTGTCGAGTGCGCGGAGTGTCCTGTGAACTGATTTCGATGGTCTTTGAAAATATCGAGATGAGGAACCCTGCGGGGTTCCTGCTCGAGGACGCCAGGCACGGATACATCCAATACATTAGGTATGTTTCTTTCGTCCGTAATGTGTCACGCCGCATATTTTGCTGATTGAGGATCGAGCCGGCATGAATTGATACTAATCCAGTTAGCGAAACGTTCGTTTAAAGCGGCTTCGATGTATAAAAAGTTCTGAGACAAAGATAGAGGATGAACATCGGCTGAACACTAGTCGTAAGACGTTCACGAGATCGAGGTTTGTTTACGTCACGACTATGACTGATTTAGAAATAGACATTGAGAGACACTTATCTGAGATTAGGTGAAACTCTAAAGACTTTATAACAGAGTCTAGCCATGACAAACATCTTTTTGGCCCGTCGTTTTTGTCAACTTCAGTAAGATATATAAGTTAGAATGAGATAGCATATATAAAAACAGACAGTACACATAGCATTCTTTCTCATCTTGTTTTGACAAAATTGCTCGTGACCAGACTCTGTTATTGGAGGGTCTCTAGGTGAACTAAATGGTCAATGTAGTTTGGCCCGAGTGATAAGAATATCACGCCAGCTCTGCATGAATCGTTGTAATGTCTATAATTGCGTAAGCGTAAACGGAAGAAAATTTTAATAAGTTTTGTTTTATTAGTACTAACCAAACATTTACTTATAGTAAATAAATATTTACTCTATTAAAATATTTATTAAAAAGAATAATACTTAAATCAAATTAATGGTTTTTATAGCAAATAAATATATGTCTACATTTAGTTGGTATTATACAAACAAATATTTATTAAAATTTAATACATTTCTTTTTCAATTTAAATAACTAATTATAACTTTGTAAGTGGTTGTGGTTGTAAGAATTGACCAATTAGAGTCGAATATTTTCCTTATATTTCGCTGTGACTGGTTAATTCTTAGTTCTTACAACTACGACTATTTACAACTGTACTTATACAGTTGTAGAATGAGCTTACCGTTCATGCCGCGGTTCATTATCAAATGCGTATTTTGAGTCTTTACGAGTATACCAAATACGCTATGCAAATTGATCCTGCAGAAACGCTAAATATTTAACAATGCACATCATGATTTACGTATTAATGTCCGTTTCTTCGATGCTCCCGGTCTTAACCACATCACTGTTTATTTATGTACAACTGCTAATATTGTCATTGATACAAGCAGTTGTGTAAATAGAAGTCTGCAATAAAGGCATTCAGAACTTTCATACTTGACGCTCGAGTGTTATTAATTAATTGTTTTTATAATTAATTTTTAAATATATCTTGTTTTAAAAAATATTTCGCAATTTCCTGATCGTGATGTTTATGTGAAGTGTTTTTGAATTTTATTTAACGCAAATATTTGCTTTGACGTGAACTTTCTTCTTTAGAATTTTTAAAATAGAAAATGATTAGAAATATTAATTTGTGTGACAAGTTTAATTATTGCCTATAATTTTATCAGAAGAAACCTTAAACAAATAAGAGTCAATACGTGGTTAAAATTGAAAACAGAGAATTATTTGAAAGGCATACGCCACAACGCAAGATGTTGGTAGCTATTGTTTTATATTTGAATCGAATTCACATTAATAAACATTTCGGTCTTAAATTAGACCATCTTCAGTATTACAATACTTTTCCCTATCACTTACGCATACGTATATATTATGTTCAATAATTAAAGACGAATCGTGGATTATCTGACTAAGCGTATAATAATAGACAAATTCCTCTGGAGCGTAGGATGAAACAAATTTTGGACTACCTTCACTTTTTAGTTAATTCTCCTGAGAAAATATATTTATAAACAAGCATTTTTGCGTGATCAATTTTACAAAATATAACACGTGTAATAAACTCAAATTTGCGTCTTTTGTTCGAATATATACGTATGTGTAAGTGATAGGGAAAAATATTGTAATACTGAAGATGGTCTAATTTAAGACCGAAACGTTTATTAATGTGAATTCGATTCAAATATAAATTAATAGCTATCAACATCTTGCGTTGTGATGTACATGCCTTTCAAATAATTCTCTGTTCTTAAGACAATTAATCATCTTTTTGTAGATTTATCAAAGAAGTAATATATTATTTTAATATGAGGAGAAGATATCAGTTTGATTTTACATAAAGAGACGAACGAATAGTACGTAACAAATTCAGATCAGCCTGTTTAATGTAGCGATAAGAATAAGGACTTCCTGTATACTATATGTTATGTATGTATACGTAACGCCGGATTGCGTTGTAAAACGGAGCCGTAAATCAAGTGTCATTTTCAAAGTACAGTAAAACGGGTATCGAATGAACATTGTTCGCACGATAGGAGACCGCGTGAACGATCTAATCCGGAGGGACGATCGATAATACGCCTTAATCCTACCAGCGTAGCAAAGTCATTGCTCATTTTGCAGCATAAGCTTAAAAGATTATTGTGGATTATAACGGAAAATTTCTTCGGTTGCAAATCCGTATCGCACACCAAAAGTAATCACATATGTTGGAGCAATGAATTGGAATAAATTATTTCGCAAGAATGACGTCACTTTCAAATAAAATATTGATTTCTATGAATTGATTTAGTCTCTAAAATGTAATTAAAATGATATGAGACGAGAAAAATATTTGATTGTCTATTTAGCATCAGTTTGAAGCAATATATAAACAATTTATAATCTTGTAAGTAATACATTAATTTTCACCAACGTAGATTAACTTTAATCTCGGTTCAACTTACTCTTTGTCTTTTTCTAACCTTTAGAGTTAGGAAAAAACGAAGAGTAAGTTGAACCGAGATTAAAGTTAATCTACGTTGGTGGAAATGGGCGCATAAGATATTAATTACACGTAAATTAAAATCTTACAGTATAACATTTTAATCTTTTATGTAGATACTGTTAAAAAATATTTCCAATTAAGCTTATTTCCTGATGGAATTTTATTCAATTGCATCGCTTTTTACTATTATTTTATTTTAGTATGTACGAGTGAGAAATCTTGCCGTGAATGATGTCAGACTCCGGCATAACTGTAGACCAAAAGGATCATTTACAACTTCTTTTTATATTTTTCGCCATGAACTTTCTGGTTGACCGACAATTACTTGGTTAACCGTTAGGAAATAACGGTTTACAGAAAACAACGAATTTTGCTTTTTTTTATCGATATATATAGTAGTATCTTCTGGAATATCGACAACGTTGGATTATGTAATTAACTGTTTGTTGCACGATGTGTCACATACAGGATGCATTCGATCAATTGCACTTGTTTATGACAATAGATATTACAGGAACAATTAAATTAGATTTACGAGAGATATGAATTCACTTGGAAGTATTTAACAATTGGTAATATTCGTTGATGACAATTTTTCTATATTTTTTAATATATCGATTCAATGATCACATATATAATACGTGTTTCGAAGAATAAAAGCAACAAAGCAACGACCCACTTTTGAACATATCGATGTTTGTTATTGGTTGAATAAGGCTCTTTGTTTATTTATATTATTTACATACTAATCAGTCGATTCCCAAATAATTAAATTATTGTAAATCTTTATAATTGTGAATTATTATCTAGCAATTAGCATTAAAATGTTAGGTAATAATATTTACAGAGTAATTGAGAATATATGCTAATTTTATATAATATATACTAATTCTGTATAATATGGGTATTTTTTAATTAAATCTTCTCAAATAATGGCTTTTACAAGCAATAACTCGCAGCTTTTCTCATGGTTACTGATTTATTTTCGATTAGCTCGCGTTTCTTTCGAAATACCTTTTTGCAAAAAGTGATTCTGCAATAAGGGTTAATTGAGAGATTAGAAATTACGCAGGAGAGATACTCCTCGTACCGTTAGCAATGGTCCAGTTTAAGATGGTCGGATACTTGGCAACGCAGCCTTCACCGGCATACGAACCGTATTCTTTGTTGTTTCTTTTTTCGAACGGCAAGGGTCCCTAACTGATCCTCCGTCTACAACAGACTCCAGCTTATAATATGCCAACCTCAGTGAAGTATTCAGTCTGAGAAATTGCAATTGATTGATCGGTATAGCCAGAGAGAAATATTTTATATAAATTAATTGAATAGTCTGTATAAACGAATGAGTTAAATCGCACAACGAGAGATTTATTTAACTTAATAAATAAATACAATTCACGATAAAAAGAGCAGTAAATATATGTATAATATATGTAACATTTTAATATCTTTATTATAATCGTGAATAATTTTGAATAATATCAAATTTGAAAGATAAATGTTGTAATTAATAATTCGAATTTTGCAAATGGTTAATATTAAATTATATTGTACTTTATATTTTAAGATGATTGACATTTTGTAAAAAAATGTATTCTTTATTTTATGAAATATATAACCATTATTGATTTTTAATTCATAAAAAATTTGCTCTCTTTTTCCAAAAAGTATCAATTAAAAATTTACAAAAAATTAAGGACAGATTTGGTTATATTTAATGTTAGAAAAGTTAATCGCATTGAGGCATAGAAGAATTCTCTATATAAGCAGGTTATTATAACACGTAAAAATTAGAAGTTCTACGAAAACATATGTATCCGAATACCAACGTGCTGTTAGTGGGTACCATGTGTTTTCTGAAAGCAGCGCTCCTTTGTCAGCATCAGCTGACTCGGAGCATCAGCTGCGCGCTTTTATATGTACGAGGTGTGAAAGGGAACCCTGATTATTTGTCAAGAGGGGTCACCATGGAAAAGAAAAGTTGAATATCTACAACTATATCTTAGAAACATTCTTTATGTATACTATGCGTGGTACGAGTATTGCATGTTTGAAAGCAAAGAAGTTTATTTTATAATAGTTTTGTTGAAAAGAAAAATAATCATGTAAAATATTTTGGATAAATATCATTCAACTTTAGTTTACCAATTGGTATTTCGGTATTATCATATAAATCTCGTTTATGTTAAACAATAAAGTATTTCAGTAAGACTATTTTTGTTTTAACAAATCATATTTTCGGTTATATGTACTATTAAGCGACAGATTTAGAATTGGACATATAAATATTCAATTGCGTTTCTATAATATATCGTTCTAAAAATCTTTAGTTTGTGTTAGAATTGAGAATAGAATTCCATTTATAATCTTATGTATTATGTAATATAAAAACATATTTGGAAACTCAGAATATATATTAAGTATTATACATGTATAAAATAATTTTATAATACATTGTAATATCAAAATATACGGCATGTATGGGCTCTCACAACATGATTCCGACTTAACTTTTACTATGGTAATACTAATTTTTATCACATAAATAAAGTAATTATTTTGTTAAACCATATTCTAACATGAAAACAGTTAATTTTTACCATGGTACGCAAACAAAATTTGCTAGGTATATTTGATTTTGTAATAAAAAATTTTTACTACAAAAAAGTGTAAAAATTACGTTATATTATTGTTTTTAAAAAAATACTTATGGCATTTAAACTTATAATTTACATGAAGACTGCATAGCTACTACCACATTATAGTAATTTTAAATATAAAATTTTCTCCGTGTACAATTAGAAATCAAATTCTATTTTGAAATCTGATTATAGCCTAAAGTGAACTTAATAGGCTAATCGATAGGCTAATATAGAACAATGGCAGTTCACGTGCTAGTTTCATGTCGCTTCGTTAAACGGACGAGTCACGAGTATTGTTACACGATGTATCTCGAGATGAGTACAGACTATCGAGTTATTCTTATTCTAATCAGTAGCGGTGATTATAAATTTGCAATCGGACATGTGGTATCTCTATCAATAACCGTTAGAAAAAGGTAGCTTTAGCTCCCGTATTGCCGCAGCTGTCCTCTGTAACATTCTATCTCGGCACTGCTCTAACGGGTCTCTCGTCGCTACGATATAAATCGTAGCGACGATTATTGCCGAGTAATCATCGGATCGAACAGTCGGTCTGTTATCTTCTTCTCCGCGTGCGGACGATACTCTCGTGCACGTCGCCGATCGTAAATCAATACTTGCGTAGCCGTTGCGAATATTAAAGTCTTATAGCCGCGAGACTGTTCGTGGACACTCCAGGTTGATATTTATAGTCGAGGAAGCCCGCAACGTCCACGTGATCGTCTTGAGATCATTAACTTCTCATTATGTAATTTCTGAGCGAAACGCCCATTAAGACCGTGGATTAATTCCATTGATATGCGTAGCCCCTTGCTATGCGATGTGATTACGAAAAAGTTCGTGTATGCAGTCGGCCGGACAGACTTGCGCTAGAGGTTTTTCTCTAATAGCTGCAAAAAATACTGAAAATGACGATTAATTTTCCTTACATCGTCTACGGAGATGCATTCCAATAAAATTGCAAAAGTGATTTAACGCGACACATTTAAGTAAGATTAACGTTTACTTATAATAGATTCTTTCAATCATTAAACAAACTTCAGTCGTAGCAATCATTCATATATATATATATATAACGTTACTTGTCATAATTTTCTGAAATAATTATTTTCTTTAGATACGCTCTTTCGTATATATTGCAATTTTATTGAATGAAAGATTATAAGTATTTTGCCATTGAAATGCATATAAATAATTCTTCAAACCTGGCAACTTTCTTTGATGAAGGTAATAAAATTGAAGAATAATTGATGAATGATCATTGGAGGCAATTGTGATAATTCATTCCTTTATAAGTTAACAAGCAGGGAGTATATGAAGTGGATTTTGCATACATATATAAAAGATAAATCGGAATTCATGAATTGCCAATAGATAATAATGCACTCATTATGTAACATCAATTGAGGAATTTTACGTATTATTACAATGCATTTGTGTTACACTAATTACACAAAAATCATTTGAAAAGTTATAATCGTTATGGTATATTTGAGCCTGGGAAAATTACAGTCATTAGATGAGATTATATTCGATTGTCATTGATTGATGTAATCAATCGGTAATCAAATATGACGGTAATAGAAGATTTGTGAATGCTGTCATTTGGCAAGTTACTTACAATTCAACAGAATAGCATTACCGTTTCTAAATTTTAATATTACATTCCTAATCAAATCTTGCGAAATATTACTATTTTTAACTTTTATTCATAATTATAATCTTGCACGTAGTTTTTCGTGTAAGAATGCGATATGATCATCGTACACACAAATCGATTATTAGTTTTAAATTTGCTTTGAAATTTTTAATCCATGATTTAAAAGTAGAAAAACTAGTTATGTCACAATATCTTATTATTTTGTGAGCGAATGCACTTTTTATTTGTATTAACATTAAATGATTTATTTTAGATAAAAGAGATAAAATAGAGAGAGTACAAAAAAGGGGGGGGGAGAGAGAGAGAGAGAGAGAGAGAGAGAGAGAGAGAGAGAGAGAGGTAAGATGAATTTAGTCAATTGCACAATAGTTGCTTTTGAAAGCCGCACACTTTAATTATCTTAAAGTGATTATTCATGTTAATCTTACAGATATTAATCGCAGATTAGCATAATCCATTTTTGCTGTTCCTTGACTTCTTAAAATCGTTTATTGCTTTTTGCTTTCGAATTGCTCAACGAATTGAGTCAGTTGAAACGCTCTGCCCACCCTGGCTTGAGGCTACTTTCCATCAATTTTCTGGACGAATACACACAATGACGTATCCGATTCATTTATGTAGATGCAATTTCTGTCTGGATAGGTTTCGTCTCATAAAATCTGTTTTCATTGTCGTTATTTCGGCTCGTAAAGACTTTCGCTTCGATGCATAGCATTGATGGAAATTTTCTTCCTCTAATGTCCATTTTTACCAATGTAAATTAATTTTAATCTCGATTTAACTTACTCTTTATCTTTTTCTGATTCTGAAAATCGGAACAAGATAAAGTAAGTTAAACCGAGATTATAAAATTAATCTACGTTAGTAGAAATGAATAAAAGACCGACATGTGTTTCGTTTTGCTCATAATATCGGCAAGCTATATTTTTCTTTAGTAAGTTATAGCATTGTTTATAATAATGTTATTAAAAACCTTTTTAAAAACTTTTATCCTTCTAAGGCTCAGTTTCACCAATGAGTAAGATTAACTTTAATCTCTCTTCAATTTACTCTTTATCTTTTTCTAATTTTAAAAATTAAAAAAAGATCTAAACAGTAAGTTGAATCAAGATTAAAGTTAATCTTATATTGGTGGAACCGAGCCTAAAAGATTTATAGGACGTAATAATCGTTTTTCTCTTATATATATAAGGATCTCGTTAAGGTCAATGACTTTTCGTAGCGCGTTTCATTGTCGCGTTCGATTATCGTTTCCACAGAATTGTACAGCAATGCGGTGTTGCTTAGAAACCGAGGCTCACAACACGGAAGTCGATATATAGCTGGCCACTATGTAATTGACAACAATGATTGCGTTTCTAATCTTTATGTGAGATAGTCGATCAAGGACGACGCCGATATATAGATGAAATCAAGTTTATCACTAAATATTTGCGCACGGTTAATATATCTTATAAAGTGATAATTGACGCGTATCATATGTTGTAAAACAGCTATCAGTATCCTCAGAAATCTATTTTGAATTAATATTTCTTTACTCTAAAAATAACTAGACATGTTTTTCAATTACTTCAATTCAACAGATGATAGATATTTATTTTACAACAATTAAAAGTCTTTGTTATTATAAAGATTCTCGCTCTCTAACTAGTATAAGTTTGACCAACCCTGATAGAAATTTTATGCAGTATACGATTGGTTATTGGGAAGTTGTACTGACTTTTATCTAGTAACTGAACAGCAAAACTGTTCAGAATACCAAAATCACAATGTAACGCTTTTCTCACGCAGTTACACAATAAAGAAGTTCAAAATCTGAATACGGTTACTAAGTAGTAAGAGAACAATAATACTAGAATAGGCTCTTCATTTATGTCATTCACATAATCTTAATTATTCTACACAAAATTAATATTATATTAACGTAAGTAAAATAAGCAAAGTATCTATACTAAAATTCTTCGTTACTCACATATATTTTATTTCTGTGGGCCTCATTCGTCATTTCTAATCTTTGATATTTACTGCTTCTAATCTCATTTTTTGCAATCTTTGTGATAGTTATACATGCTGTAAATGATTTAAATTCTTCCAGTTTTTTTCTTTGTTCTACATTTCCGTACGCATTCACGACTTTCACACATATTTAATTATTAACAATTTTACATATAACATAAAAATATATTCAGTTATATACGTATCGCAATAATATATGTGTATACACATGACATGAGCACTGCATAACTGGTAGAAAACTGGACAATTACATTTTTAGTATTGATACAAAATCTCTTGTACAGAATTGATTCAGATATTGCCTAGTAAAACTGTTTTAACTAATTTTGCCCAGTTGCTACATAGTATTTTTGTACTACAAAGAGAAATCAGTAGTACTAGATAGTAACTAACTGGGTGCTCAGTCAAACTGCACAAATTTCTACCAGGGAACTTCAATTTCTTTTACGTCAGTATTTTTTATCGATTCTCAAGATTCTAAACAAATAATAAAAATATGCTTTTTAATTAATTCTACGTTGATTTTATTTAAGCAGAATTTTACTCGAGATTTATTTGTCAAAAGATTTAGGTAACATTGGGAATTATAAGATCGCGATAAATAATAGCTTCTGATATTTCTTTTAAGAAATGGCTTTTAAGTTAAAAACAATTTGTTCTTAAAGCATTTCTCAATAAATGTGATATATTCTGTATATATAGAAATTATCTTCAGTATTTCCGCATTTGTAAAGTGCGGCAAATAATTATTTTACCGTAGAAATGTGCGCAAATACCTATAAGGCAATTCACATATACTTATATAAACATGAGTAAACTTCCTTTTACCCCGCGATAGAGTTAATGTAGAACAGCTATCGGCATCTTTGCTCAGAAATGTTCAACACGCGCGAGTTAATTGGAAACAACGACACGTTGTTCACCTACAACAGCGAAACTACTCTTTGCGGCCTGCAACTTGTGCATAACTCATTGCGCTTTTAGTGGAATCACCGCTTCATCGCGTCATCTGCTTAGAACGTACTCTGTCATCTGACGATTGCGCAACAGCTCTCAACATCGGAAACAATATGTAATCGTGTCGGACCGATGGATAAAACTGAAGATAATGTTTGCATGCAAGGTGCACACAGTGACAGAACATTGGAGGATTGCGTATCTATAATCGTGTATAATTTCCGATTTCTGTAGCCTTTGAAGTTGTTGCGGAATTTTAATTTGATATTAATGCGCGATTGTAAGCGAGCACAAATTGTCGTTGCGAATAACTGTAATAAAATAAAAACAGATTTTATATTTGCATTTTTAATATATAACTATATTTTTGTGAAATTGCAAAAATGGATGATGTCGAAATGAAACTATAAAATTTGCATTCAATCTGTATCTTTCTGTTTTTTTGTGCTTTAAATATAATTTAGAAGAAATTTAAATATATAAAAACTATAAAGACACTAAATTTAAAACAAAGAATTGGAAAGAATAAGGGCGTTAGGTGTCAGGCGCAGAAGATGTCGCGCAAATAATACACCTATGAAGCTTGAAACTTCTTTATTCAACAAATGCGCTCATTGTTAAAATGTCAGGACGTTACCATTTATTAATCAAAAATATTTTTTCATAAATGTTAAGTATTTTTCGGAATAGACCAGGTTCTTAAAAATATTGGGTATTTATTTCTAAATATTCATTTTTTTAAATTTAAGAAATTGATTTATTCAATTTATAGAGAAAACATAATATTTAATTATCTTCGCATGATATAACTGCTTTTTTCAAACTCAATTTATTCTTTGGTAATTACTCATCGTAATTACTTTTGGTCGATTCATCTCCGGTTTCCTTTCATCTTTCATGCTATTTTTTTTCTGTTAATGTCGGTATATACGCTGCAGTGTTAATCGTACTTTAAGTATTTTCATCTATAATGCCCATTTCCTGCGAACGTATTTGGACATTAAATTCGCAATTACAGAACATAATTAGTCATTAATTAGCACTAAATTACACAACATGTAAAACTCATTTGTAAGAGACAGAGGTACCTATTATTACACTTGAAATTCTCATTATGTGACGTTTTCTGGAACGTCCCCATTTCAAAAATAATATTTCCTTACAGTAATAAACAGTTACGATCTCCGTGATTTTATAAGAATCATTTCTATTTTTTGGTCTCATTATCTTTTATATATTATGGACGCATTACAAGCGTGCATAATTGGCAAATAAATCATATGGCTGTCATGCGAGCTGAAACAATGCGAATTGAAGCAATGCAAGTCTAGAGTTCTCTTAACATTTACAACACATTTACCTTATTGAGCAATCTTTTGAGAACTGAAAGATTCTGCAAAAAGAAAAAAATGCTAATTTAATCGCAATTACCGTTGCATACATACATGTACATTATTGCATTTGTTAAAATATTAAAGGATCCCACGCTACGACTCTTTTTATCATTTTTAATCTAATAAATTAAAATACATGTATGAAGCTTGAGAAAATCATGTATTTTCTTTTACTTTTTTTGTTATACATAAACTATTCATAGATTTTTATCATTAATTTACTTTGATAACATTTCGTAAAATTAAATAGGCTTTTTGAGAAACACAAAAGTATCATCTTAAAACAAAATGTGATCAGAATAACAAATTAAAATTATTATAAAAAGAGATGAAGTATTATTTAGACGCGCAATTTTTATAACTTATCAGCGCATATTTATTCGAAAGAAAGGATAAAATTTATTAATCTTGAGGTTATTCAAATAAAAATAAACACTTAATAAGAACATTTATTGCATGTGCAAGTTTGCTTATATATTGTGTACATTTATATGTTCGAAATTACGAATGAGCTTTGCAATATTTTTGCAATTTTGAACAAATAAACATGTACAGTATATGTCAACCTCGCATATAATATAAAAAATGCTCATGCACTTATGTTAGTAGGAATAATATGCACGTGGAGTAACACGTTGACACAATGTTTTCATTTTGTATGATAATGCAGCAAAATTGTTCACATACCTACGTGATTGTCATATTTCTCGCGTAGACGACAAATACATTGCGCGAATAATACAGACAAAAAAGAATAATCTGAAACATGAGGCACTTTTACTTTTGATCACATTTACTCCGGGAATTAGGAGATCCTAATTGCCGCGTTGGAAAAAGCAAGCGTTTGTTCATCAATTTTCCTTTGGACAAGTTCAAGCGAAATGGCGATTAATGTGAAACCGGTTCGGTTCAGCTGGATTTCTTAGAGATAAAACTCGTGATTCTCTTTGAAGCACGTGTTCCTGGGAAGACGATGCTCTCAGCTCTTTGTCATGCGGCCGTCCATCTGGAGTGTTTCGCTGTCTCGTGTATTTCTCTAGTGGGTACTCGTGCAAACTCACATGTTTAGATGCTAGATGTTCTTATGTTATTACTTTTAATTTTTATTTTATTTGAATTATTGCACAAAGATTAATGAACTTTATCCATGCTTTCTTAAATAAGTACACGATTGACGCTGAGTTATGAAAGTTGCGCGAGTAAATACGTCGGATTTTTTAATAATATTTTAATAATTCTAATAGTTCATTAGAATTATTAATTTTTAATTTTATTATTAATCAAGTTGTTGAAATCATTGATATTAATTGAATACTATAGACAGTACGATACAATATGTGTTATAAACAAAATAATTTACGTGTGAAACTTTATATATTAATTATATTTTTTATGTTATATACATACATGAGATACATTTTCTATTACATTATACCTACTGTTGTACACTGTTAAATTTATATAATGTCAAATTATTGTATATTCTATTTGAGTTATTTATATAATTATTTCTATGGGGGTTTACTCTGTGACATAGTCAGTATATACTGTTAATTTAACTAAAACAATGGAGTTAAACGATTTAATTCAAGAAAATGTATTAAAGACTCAAATTTAGTTTGTATTATTTACTAAGAGCATATGTATATTGTGGACGTTATTTTACTTCAAAACTAATCACAGAAATGAATTGATTTAAATTTTGACACACATGGAAGTTAAAAATGACAAAATATTATTTAATTTAAGAAACGATTATCATTGTTCCTTTGATATCTTCACTCAAAAAAGAAATGTTTAATTTTGAGATATTAAAATGTTTTATTCTTGTCTCCATTTTTTAAACACTTGAAGATGTTTTAGTTTTAAATTTTTTCAATAAACAAAATACTCTGTGTTTGGATTTAAAAATGCATAGTGTTTTAAATCCAAACAAATATGTTTTTGTTTATTGAAAAAGTTTAAAATTATAACACCTTTAAGTGTTTAAAAAATGGAGACTAGAATAAAACAATTTAATATTTTAGAATTAAATACTTCTTTTTACAGTGTAACAGTGCTTATTAAGCTGCAGATTCGAATCAGAAAACGAACGAGCACAAATAATCGCGAATAAATAGTTTGCTAGGTCTCGATGAGACTTTACTTAATCATTATTTGAAGTGATATAATAATATGCAAGTTATGGATCGTTAGGTACATTCTGAATGATCTTATTGACATATGAATCTGCCGATTTCTCGTTTCATGTGATCTTGTGGTTGCATCACTGAGCACATACGTGTCGTTTAAGCGA
Organism: Trachymyrmex cornetzi; assembly: GCF_001594075.2. Classification (NCBI taxonomy): domain Eukaryota; kingdom Metazoa; phylum Arthropoda; class Insecta; order Hymenoptera; family Formicidae; genus Trachymyrmex; species Trachymyrmex cornetzi. The sequence continues at coordinate 365,965 of NW_017296742.1, read as the reverse complement.
AAGCGATCATTTTAGCGCCAATCTTCGTTTTAAAAGAAAGTTAAACCAAAATGACGCTATTGAGTCCACGTTTTCAATCTTGTTACCGAAGAAAGCAGGATGCGTGAACGCATGACGCGGCAAGACTAACGCGTGAAACCGGTTATTTTTAGTAATAGAGGTATTCGGAAACTTATGCCACTTTCTCGCGACCTATGTATGTTATCTAACTTAAAAATTGTTACACTATAAACGTGTATATGCTTGCACACAGAAAAGTACATAGTGTATGCCAATAATGATTATTTGTTTCAAATATTTCCAAAGTTTAGATATCCGTAAATCTATTATAAGTTCATTATATACAAGCATCAAATTGATTCGAAATGTATTCTTTATTTTAGTAAGTTTAATACTTTAAAAAATTATTAAATTCAAACAAATTCGATTTGCTTGTTTTATAAATTCACTTTTTCAATTTTATAATATTCTTCAAAAGAAAATTAATTCTTGGTTTGAGTACATAATAATAAATTTTTGTAAAATTTATAATATTAATATATTTTAAGATTATTATCATGAAGATATTCTTTATTAAAGATAACCGTTACTTGAGGGAAAGTAAATTACTTTCTTAGCAATAGAACGATATTCTTTTGTATATGTGATATCGATCGGACGTCTATATATGCGCTATCCTGTTATTATTCTGGATAAGATTGCAAACTATTGTAGTGTCCGCTTTTCAATGTTTCATTTATTTCATTTTACGCAATACAATTTGAATTCTAATGACTATAGTGGTATGCTATTGAGATATCATCATGCAAATATTATTGCAAATGATTTCGCTTGTGTTGATACGTTATAATGCGATCGTATTCTGAATCAATGATATTTTACTTTCTTTTCGTCTTCGATTATAATTCTATACAATGTAAAATATATATACTTGGAATGTTCGTATGATTTATAAAGTTTGGAATTGTGTATTGTATCTATGAAAGAGTTATTTTCTGATAGTTGGCTATTTTTTAGAATATTTTTTTAATGAATAAACTAGCTTCTATTTTTTTTACGATTAAAAAGTCTTTCCAAAATATATTTTTTAGAGATATCTAACATAAATATAATGAAATGTATAGGTATATTAAATTTTAATTTGGTTTTGAAACATTTTTTTATTTTTTATTGAATAGAGTCTTTATAACTTTTCTTCTGATTGGAAAGAATGCGAAGAAGGTAATCGAAATTATTTAACACATTAGTTGCCATTAGAACCATCGAGAGATAAGAAGTTTATCTCTGTGCCATGAAGATCTCATGTAGGTATTCCTCAATACGTATATGAATATTAGTGTTCTCTATTGGCATGACCCCTGTGTTGCGCTCCAAAATTCAATTCTGTCAACTCCGAGTATTATTTTATCCTTGCTGGTCATCGAATAAAGATAAAGGGCACTCGGAGTTGACAGAGTTAAGTTTTGGAATGCACCCCTGCACTGAAAAATAAAAATATAGTCACTTTTAATAAATATTTAGTTCAATACTGCCAACTAAACATTTACTTACAGCGAATAAATATTTGTTCAGTAAAAAAAATGATTGAATTAAATCAAATTAATATTTCTTGTATCAAATATAAATCTTTATATTTAATAAATATTTAATTGGCAGTATTCAACTAAATATTTATTAAAATTGACTATTTTTTTCAGTGTGGGTATAATATAATCACTTTTATTTTATATGGCGACAGTCAATGTGTTAAAGTAATCTAATTTATCCCGTAACTGTCTCCACAAATTGATGTATAAAATAGATGAAATCGTTTCAGTTTATTTTTTGCACTTTACGTGCTAGCAATATCGGCCGTTTAACAATTTTCACTTTATTTTATCGAACAATCTAATCAATTACTTGCCCACTCGGCTTAACGTTTATCCGCGGGCACGCGCGCTTTTACTCTTATCCTTGTTGGACAATTTATTCCGCCGATTACGTGCTTTACGACAACTTTCTCTGAGGACAAGAGAAGAAGCGAGGATAATCGACGAGATCGAGAATTCGCGGGGAAAGAAAGTCTATCGGAATTTCTAGCAAAGAGCAGCGCATTATACTGTAGACGTGCGTAAAGATTTTTTTTTTAAGAATTAACCGCATTTACTCTATTCCGTTTTATGCTTGACGCGAACCACGATGACTCTGTGAGTTTCAGAGAAATTGATTTCGTACGATCGATTACTCTGTGAGTTGTGGAACTGATGGAAATCCTGATTCATATCTCGCGGATACTTTTTATACGTCATCGGTACGAAATTAATAATGATAGTACATATGTTACATCAGACTGAGCAATCATTTCAAGATTTGAGAAAATTAAAAAAATGAATTTAAAATTATATTGTAAAGCAATAATACATTATATATAATTTACAAATATACCTACATAAATTTATGTGCAATGTATCTCTTATATTTTTTTTATAATTTATAGTTTTTTATAACTTTATTTTTTATGGTATATTATTTACAAAATACAATAAAGATGTAATTGTATTTATCTATATTTATATTATTTTTATATTACACAAATCATAAAAATCTTGAAAATATAAGAATATGATAATAATGTAAAGAATTTAATACTATCATGCGCAAGGAATCAGAAATGCCAGAAGTGAAAAATTATAGATAATAATTCAAGCTGTTTGTGACTCGATATCTCAGAAATTAGGTCCACTGTGAAAATCACGCGTCACATTTACGCAATCCATAAGACGTTTCGCGCATGTACATCGTGATCCGTCGGAAAATGTAAGAACTAAACTTCGATCAATAAATTTGCCGAATCATTGGCGGTAATCGCCACGTAATCTCCGTGCATCCTCTCATTATTCCGCGTTGTCCACGATCGGGCAGTTAAACGGCCGCGTAATTGTCTCAGTCGAAGGTGGAATAACTGTCAGAATCGAGTAAGCATGAGAGGTCCTCATTACGCCACTCTTGTGATTACAAACGATTCTCTCTTTGGAAAACCTCGTAGCGCCGCTAAAAGATGTTTCCACGGACAATGTTCACCATCCCGCATGAAGTGTGACTGTTGAGACACAGCAAGACATAAAATAAAGTACGATTTACGAACTACTTTGATCATACGATCAAAAGGATTTTCCAAGAAATGGAGGTCGTTCTCCATGGGTATTTTTGGAAATTTTACTGCTTCGCCAAACCAGAATTTAAATCTGTCAGAGCAAACAAGTCCTTTTTATAAATTTCCATATATAATAAAGACGTGTAAGGCATTGGAGATGCGTAAGGAATGCTAAAACGTATCACGCAATTAAACAACTACACTATTAATAGATAAAACGAATGATTAATGGCTATATCTAATCTGGATATATAGCTTATATGTATAGTGACGAAGAATAAAAAATATTAACGAAAATACAATTTTTAATATTCGGATATTTATTTTTGCTCGTATTTTATTTTAATATTCCTCTGTCTTTTAGACTCATCTTTGCGATACCAATTTTGGCGACTTTGTATTGCTTGCGTAAACATGTAAGTGATGAGTAAGATTCATAAAACTTAACGTGGAAGAACAAATTAATGCGCGCAATAAATTTGCACTAAATGTGCCTTATATGATAAAAACTCAATTTACATAACAACATACACGGGTTAACGCCTTCTTGATTATTCGTGTAATATACTGCCTATAACCATAAAATTTATGCATGTTGGTCATTTACGTATTTACTACGTCATGTAAGATCTGCATCGACTATTGACACATTACTACATCACATAAAATATACTATTGATTATTACGTAAAAAATATAAAATGGTGATTATTTATAGCATATTGTACATCTTACAAGTTTATTACGCTGCCCAATGAGTCAGTGTCTAATAAAAGAGGTAGATAAATGACTTTTAATTATAAAGTGTAGCGGTAAACAACAGTTTTAACTTTTAAAAAGATATAAAAGGAGCGTTATCGGTAATCCATAAGAATCTTAAAACGAATTAAACATTGTATGATGTTATATATATATATATATATAAAATTTAATTTATTGATATGAGAGTTTTAATCTCTTTAATGCGTTTTAGATATATATTTGTCATCAATTGGATATAATTTGAATTTTGAAAAGATAAGTGCTAAATTAAATTCATGTAAAAATTCACTGTCAGTGGTAGTATTTTATAAGCATTTCGCGTGCAAATATCGACATGTATGCAAAGGACAGACTTTGATTAATTCGGGCTGTCGATCACAGTCGAACAGACTGGGAAGTAGTCTTCCGGTTGACGACGCGCTCTGGGCAACCACCGGACGCTCGCTCGATTATATCCGTAATTCTACTATATGATACGTAAATCGGAACTATTACAAATGTGACATATCCTAAGCATTACAGTTCTGTAACATTATGTACGCAATCTTTACATTCATAAATGCTCATAATATTCTAAATGCTCATAGTATTCTAAACAGGTTATAAGATATCGGGATAGAAATTTATACACAATGCGTAAAATATATTTATATATAAAATAATGAATAATTAATGCATAAATTGAAAAGTATAATATTGAGTGTTGCAATATTTATTTTTAACGCTACTTTGTTATTTATTTAATAATAAATAATCGTATATACTTGGGCAGTTATTGCCGATTCACTTAAATCACACATTTCGGAGTTTTTTTTGTAGACAAAAATTTACAATAGACAAAATCCTAAAGTGCCCTAGAGAATTATTATATAGAGATATATTAATTATTTCTAATAAATTTTAATCGCGCATTTTAAATTGTGCACATTTATTTATTCTTAGAGAATAATAGTTTTTTAAATCTTAAATTTGTTATTATATTTTATTAATAATTATTTTATATTACGAAGCACGAAAAACTCGCAATGATTTCGAATTGAATTGAACTATATCGATCTAGGTTATTGTTCAAGTGCATGTCATTAATTTCTATTCTCTATACAGTGAAAATGCGTTTCAGTTTATCCGGCTTACGTATTGGTGATGCCGCGTCATACGAAAAGAGAACACATCGGATGCGTTCAAGGTAATTCGTGTTTTATCGTTAAACCGTGGTCAGGCACCGTGAAAGATACGCAGAAAGTGCTATTCTTGCCCTTTCTTGACGACGTCAGAGAAGAGCCACGCTTAAAAGTTTCTTCATCGCCCCGGTAACGCGATATTAATCCGCTGACGAAACATGCCATTGTTCTGTACTTATAAGCATACTAATATTTTTACTATGTAATATTAAATTATCTAAAATTGATGCAAATAATAATATTATAATAATATAATACCATACAATACAGATATAAAGATATAGCAAATTTAATTTTTATAAAGAGATTTATTCGTGATAGAAATTATCATCAGTTTGAATTTGCAAACGGACACGGAACGTTTAAATTCAGCATATGATTGTTTATTTACAAAAGTTTAGTTTTCAATCTTTCCATTTTATTCTAATTGTCCGCGGTCATTTGATGAGATGCGAGTATCAATATGTAAGATAGGACATTCGCTTGTTGACTGGCAACATGACAAGTAACGTTGTAATCTTATAGAACTAACAATATATCATATAAGTAAAATGTTAAGTTTTAAATTAAAATTTATTTAATAAGTAAGAATTGTTAAATTCATATGACTATGTAGTGTTCTAGGGAGTTCAATGATGTAGATAGTAGGTACCCGTGTAGAAATTTGTTAGGGATTTCACTATGTAACATATTTCTGATGAGGCTCTTATCGGGATTTGATAGGAATGCCATAAGTAAGGCTTCCTTATTTATATCTGATGAAGCCCTTATCGGGATTTGATACACTCAGAAAAAAGTTTTGTTGATATATGACCAACAAAAAGTTTTTCGTTGTCCTAACCAAAATTTAGTTATGCTAACAAAATTTTTTGTTAGAAT
>NW_017296742.1:358794-359721 GCF_001594075.2 Trachymyrmex cornetzi | reverse complement strand
TTTTTTTTATGGGCATTGTACAGTGCCCCAACATCGCCTTCTTATTCTAACGCATTTTTAACTATTGTACATGATATTATAAGTTATAACACAATGAATTTGTATGTGATATGACATATTTTTAAATTGTGTTGATCTCAGAGATGTATTTTGCTTTTCGCTGATTCGTTTGTTTATGATTGTTTTGACCTCGTAATTCGATAACTGTGGCTTTCTTGTGTATAGCGTTGTAATGTAGTACTTAGTACAGATAAAATTCGACAGTAATATGAACAACATCGTCTGATCTCTTGTTAGAAAATAAGATCAATTTCCGTCTGAATAATACTTTGATGTCATGGCAATTAAGACAGGGACTATATATTAATGCTCTGCATAGGAGAGTCATTGTTGTAACTTAGAATTAAGACACCGTTACAAATACATGTGAGTAACAATAATTTTTTTAACATCGTTATTCGACGAATTTATTTTAACATTGGTATTCGACGAATTCATTTAAAATATAATTAATTGAGGATACATTGATTCACATATAGTTAACATGGAAATTAAGTGTACGTAATATAGCGGTGATACATAATTAGATGTTAAGATGACCGAATAGCAGACAATATGATGTACTGAAGAGGACCTAAACCAAGGTCGAAACGTTTACGAATTATATGTAATTGGAATCTCCAAATTTGTAATAAAAGTTTTTGTTAGTCACATATTCTAACAAAAACTTTGTTGTCCTAACCAAAAATTTGGTTAGAATAACCAAATTTTTGGTTAGGACAACGAAAAACTTTTTGTTGGTCATATATTACAGGGCCCTGATAAATTTTCTTTACACGGCCCTGATAGTTTTTCCTTATAGAGCCCTGATAGTTTTTCCTTATAGGGCCCTGATAATTTTTCCTTACAAGGCCCTGATAATTTTTC
>NW_017296742.1:343248-358771 GCF_001594075.2 Trachymyrmex cornetzi | reverse complement strand
CACGGAGAGAATTTTCTTTTAAAATTTACCCTGAAAATATGGTGATTGTGGTACAATACAATATTTTAAAGATTTTTACCATGCACTTCAGTAAAATTGATCAAACTTATTTTATACTTTATTGTAGTTTTATTAATGAATGAAAGAGATTTATATCAAAATTCTTCGAAATACAATGTTGTCCCACGATTGTCATATTTTCAGGGTAAATTCTAAGAAAAAATTCTCTCCGTGTAGGGCTCTGATAATTTTTCCTTATAGGGCCTCGATAATTTTTCCTTATAGGGGCCTGGTAAACAATTTGTTACATGCCATGTAGGGCCCAAGTAATCTGCCCTAATAGGCCCCGATAAATTTTAGGGTATACTTATAAGGCCCTTTTGTAAGCCCTAACAATTTTCTACACGGGTAGTTAGTTTATATTGAAAAAGATCCGAACCAAGGATCAAAACGTATTGAAGATTATAATAAAGGACTTATTTACACAATTACATCTGGTGTATAGACTCGAATAGGCACTAAACATATTTTGGATTTATTCAACCGAGTCAATTAATTAATGATTATTATATTGAGAAATTATCATATAATCAATACGGAATATCAAAACATTTATAATTGACTGTCTACAATTTTTGTAGATTTCAATATACAGAAATAAAATTTTTTAAGGAAATTATTACGTTGTTACTTACTCGTAATATTATTAATATGGAATATTACATTGAAAATATATGAAATATAGGTATAAATTTTATGACAATCCGATATATACATATAAATTTAACAATGTACTTTGTATTGACATTTAGATAATGATATTGATGATAAGAGAAAATCCTAATATCTGAAACAATAAAAAAAAAGATAAGATTAGTAATTCATAGGCTTATCTGAGAGATTTTCGATAACGTTTTTGTTACCCCGTTACATTGGCTGTGATGTCATCATCGTTTGTCCTAGACGCTACTGCAATTTTATTCCTGAACAAGTCCTCTTCCCGTTTTGTGTCGTGTGCAGGTGAACACTTTGTTAATGCGAACGTGCGCGTCATCTTGTACGCGTGCTTAGGTCGGTTAATTAGGAAATCGTGACAAAGCGAGTCCGCCGTCTGTTGAAGAACTTTGTTGTCATTCGAGTATTTTCACGTTAATACATTTGAAATTGTATCAATGAGTATTTATTATCTTGAGGATTGGACTTATTAATTCTTTAAAGAATTAATATTCTTTTACTGCAATAAAGTAAAATGCAAAAATAGAGTTGATTTAATTTAAATATCAAAAGCAAATTATAATTATAAAACGATTTAAAAGTCTTATTAAAAATATTAATATTGTTGAAAAATTGAAATTGTTCTGTATCAGAAAAGAATAGAAAAAAATTAGTAGAATATGCGTTTCATAGATGTATTATAATATAAGCGTTCTCTCTATATTACTATATTTGCATAGTAATATTTTTTTTACTTTTATATATATTTTATTTTTTTTAGTACATACATATCTAAGAGAGATGTGATTATATGGACAACTATGCAAAGAAAGATTAACATTTTAGAATTAAAAACATTTATGAGATCATTTTGGATTTATCGGATCAAATCGATTAAATAATTGCGTATCAGTAATCTATAATTTTAATTTTTTATAGAATTTTTTATAAAACTCTGGAAACTTTAATATTTTTGGATGAGTTAAATTATATTTATATTTATATATAATAAAAAGTAAATGTAAACAAATGAAATTTGCTGTTATAAAAAATGTGCTGTTTTTTTAGCCATACTGTATTGTTTTAAAGATATAGGTAATATGTGAATGGATATCTAAGAATATATTTGCGTAGACAAACACATGGATTATAAATTTGCAACTATAAACATGAACGCAAATTGTAATACGTGATATATCTGTTCCTTCAGATGTATATAAGATATCTACTATATTATATCTCAATTATACATTGTATATAATATACATGGCTAATTAAAATGCGAATTGCGGATGCATTCATAATATGTATATAGAATGTTCATGTATTCATGATGCATTACGTCAAATGTATTAGAACAGTCATGTAAAATTGATCATAAATATTATAGTACGAATAACGCTGTGATTTTTCATGTTTTCATAATCTGAATCATTTTCATGACGTACACGATGACGCGAACGTGAGCATAGAAGATCATTGACTGTCTTGAAGCTATTGGATTCGTGCATGGATAGGTACTGCTGAATCATGTCTGATCGACGAAAAAAATAAATAAAATGACTTTTAACTTTGTAATAATTCTTTCATATAATTTCCAGCTAATGAGGTTAATTAAGATGTATGTCATTATTAATGACGGAGCAAGTTGTCAAATTGTGTTTCAGCTTTCATTTCATTGTTGGTGCATTCGCAGGAAAAACAAATATTTAATAACTATTTCTAAACGATGACTGGAAAACTGTAAGCATATATTTTAACTCTAATTCTACGTTTAATTATGAAAAGAGATGTAACATGCAGGAAAACGAGCACATCAGATTCTTTCACCCTGTAATTCCGGAAAGTTTATTATAAAATTCAAAGCTATTATTAATATGTCCTCTTGTTTTAGGAATACTGTCTGAAATGATTTTCTTCAGAAATTTAGCCAACGAATATAATGTTGTATTAACAAATATATTTAAATATTAAAGAAACGAAAAGATTTATTCAATCAGTAATAAATCCTTGATATTATTTATAGTTTCGTTTTATTATTCGGATTATGTTATGTATTCGCATTCTATATTTCTATTTTCGTTTTACACTAATTAAAAAAAAATACCGTTGATACACCCTGAAAGCGCCCATGAAAGCTTTTTGAGTCACCAAGGTTAATTCGAGAAAAGGAGGGATTATCTTCTTTCTTCTCTCCTTTTCCTTTCCCTTCTATATTTCGAGATACAACTACCTTTGGAGCAATCGTCTCTTGTGGAACGCGCTAATTTTAGTAACGTGGTGTCTGCTATGCGTTAACGACTGGAATATCGGGATGCAAGGAAGACCGTTGCTCGAGATATAGTGTTAGAGTACAAAATATAATTTTTATTAGCCACGATTGGAGTAAATTGATCTGTACAAACTCGTTGAAATGTGTTGGGACAGATTCATCAATCGAAAACAAAAGACAGACAAAAATATAATTAAAATACTTATTAGTATCAAATTATTAATATCCTTTTAAGATGCTTACTATCATCAATAGATATTATTAAATTGCATTTTAATTTAAATTTTGATATTACTATAGTACTGTAGTTTTGTTTCTGATTGCGTTTTAAGACTGAAAATAATTTTGGATATGTACTATATAAAATTTGCACTGAAATATTTAAGTGCTAATGTAAGAGTTAGCTCATACCATGTAAGCTTTCGTTACTTACAATTAGTTGTGTATTTACACATCACGTTTTTATGTGACACTTTATAAAAAATATATTGTGAAAAAGAAACAAAATAAAATCAAATAATGCGAAATAATGGGAGGCTAGTGCTAGAATCGTTTGCTAAAAGACGATAAATTGGAGAGAAACGGATCAACTCAGTTGACTATCTATAAGGATATAACTAAATAGGATTATTGGATAAAAGGAGGTAAAATGCGACAAGTATACAAGGAATCTTATTAAATTTATATGAAACGAAATGAGTGTAATTTCTATATTAAATTTATAAATAAATTTATAGAGATAAATTCTGAGATTATATAGTCTTTTGGTCTCTTCTTTTTCACTAATCTTGTTAAATTTTCTTTTTAGAAGAAATTATTGTCGAACTTCAGAGAAATCGACGAAAGTGTTGCAATGACATATGAAATAAAACTCGGTTTTATATTACACGAGGGAATATAAATTTGAAAAAAGTTCGATCGTAGGGCTCTCTCTCGACTTTTTGCTAGTCAGTCTTGCGCAGCATGAAATCAACACAGCGGGGTCATGTTTGCCGCCACTTTCCTTCGTATTTATGACTTCATCTTTTCTCTTTGCATATAAATGTACTCTTGGATGTACTTTCCTACTCTGTCGTCTTCTTTGTTTTACAAGCGTGTATTGTCTGTATTTATTGACGAAGCTAAAGTAGCATATCTATAATTAAAGTAAATAATCGAAAGTCGCAGTTGCGTTTATTATTCCACTTTGGTCAATTTGTTGGAATTATTAAAAATATTTTTATTGTTCGAAAAGTACTGCAAACATAATGTTTATTGACAATACTTCTTTTATAATTTACTACTTAATATATATAAAATTGTTGAAGTTTAAAAATATTTTTTTAATTAAATTTATTATTACAATAGTATAGTAAGATCGAAAAGATAATATATTTTGATTGTTCGGACAAAAATATAAATTTAAACAGGATAACTCCGGTATATACGCCGCATCTATCAAAAACTTAATTTATTAAATATTAATTATTATGTTTATAGTAAACGAACTCTATATCTGTAAAAACTTTGTACTGTCTATTATACTATGAAAAAAATATTAGAAATCCGAAATATTTATTTGTCATATTAAAAAATAAACTTTTTGAAATCCTTGCATTTTTGCCGTATATCCCAGGGGTGGGATATATAGCTACTCATAGGGAGAGGGGGGGTATATGTACGGCTCATGAAAAATTTACAAATAATGCATATAAATAAGACGTAAAATGACACAATAACTTATAAAATGCGTTTATAAAGTTTTATTAAAGAATAAGAATGATAAACATGTATATGAAGTAATAAATAATAATTACAATCTTTCCAGATGTATTATAAGTGTTATGACATGAGATACATATTTCATGTAATGCGTTTATTGTATTTAGTGCACTGAATTCAATTTGCGCACTTTGTATGCTTTGGGCATAAATCCCGCTTGCTAAAAATGCCGTATATCCTAAACAGGTAGGATATACAAGACAACAAACTAAACAAAGAATATGAAAGCAAAGCACTTGTATTTTGCTACACAACATGCTTTACTATTCCACTACACGTATATGTATCACGAAATAACCACAAAATTATTATTTGTTTAAAATGGTGATTTTAATTTATGTTGATTTATTGTGGTATTTCATTCAGCGCTTTAAAAATGTTTTCAACAGAAAGTTATTTTTGTTTAAATCGATATACTATTTTATTACACAATAACTTAATAGACGTCTAAAAAAAGATTGCGTGTGAATAATTTTATCGTTTGTAAACTACTACATATTTCTTTAAAATAGCTTCTTGTGGAATACGCTTATCAATGTTTCACAGTAACAGACCTACATCAGATTTTGGTCAGACAAGCCGTGTCGTACGGCCTCTTCCGTGTCGTTGATCATAATTTAAGTTTGCGTGAGTAACGCGATTTCAATGCGAAGATGGTCAAGATAGGGCAATCTTCTTTTCTTTCCCCCTCACTTCCTCCCACATACTCCATCCATTCGTATACTGGAACGCGAATATACAGGGTGTACTAACAATTACCCACTCTTTCTCATTGTCGGTCAAAGAATTTAGAATTTCTCTCTTCATACAAATATAATAGACTCTTGTTTTGCAGCTTTTGAACATTAAAGAAAATACCGTTTCTTTCTCATATTTTTCTATTTTTATTTTTTCTATATTTTATTATTTGATTTAGTAGAAGACTTTCTAAAATATATCTATTCTACACTTTAAAAAATATGAATTTGAATTGACATTAAATTAATAATATCAACAGGATTATATATAAATATTTCATTAAATTTACATCCAAATTTTTTAGAATATGTGTCTGTGTCTTTGAATTTTGCAAGTACTATTGGTTTTTTTAATCCTGTTGCCATGGTCAATCCGAAATGAGATTGTTTAGCTATAAAAATCTTGCATTTTTATTATACGTATAAGCAATTTTGATACAATGAAAAAAATGTAAGAATAAGAAGGATCGATACCACAAGCCATTTGTTACGACCGTCACGATCTGGAGTTGTATCGTGTAATCAGCGCGGAAATATCATCATGCACCGATTGCAATTTTTTTTGCATGTGTAACGGGTGGTACCGGTACGCGACACACTTCGCTGACTTGCAGTCGCGAATCGCATTCAGCCCGAAAGACCTCTTCGGCATGAAGGAATACGCGGGAGTGACAATCGCAGATGCAATCTCGGTTGCACATGGAGCTGTGCTGTGACGATGGATCACCGCCTCGCTGAATGTATCGCCTGGAGAAATTCTATGGGGTGTTACGAAAGCACATTCTTGGTGTATATTCTTTTGAATGTCTGCACTTCTGAATTCTGTGTTCCTAAAATCAATAAACAGTTCTATACACAATTTTGACTAATTGTGTATAGGATTGTTTAATTAGCAGCTGAATATTATAATCTTATTACGGTTCAAAATTATGTTCAAAAAATTTAATAATGTTCAAAATTTTAACATTTTCAAGCAGACAGACGAGTTTTTTCAAATAATTATTCTTGATTTTAAATTATTGCTTGACATATACTTCTATATCTATACCGTAATAAGATTATAATATTCAGCTGCCAATTGTGAATAATAAATCAAAGTTCAAGATAACTGATCGAAATTCACGGTTAGAAAGTCAACACGAATTGCGAATATAAGCGTGATCTAATACGTATGTGCATATAATAATTTTATAATGATTACTTTTCGTAATTTATTGAACGGCTTATTAGTTAGTCATAAAACTAATAGTTGTCAATCCTGCTATAACACTTTTTTCAACCATAAAGGAACCATCACCTTTTATAACAGTACACCCCATATATGCACTCACATGCGGGGGATACATGCGTGCTCACGATGAGCGTACTTTATATCGAATGACGTCACCAGCAACCGGCTCCATTCGTATTCGTTCGCGAGATGGTACGTGTAGATTTTGACTGCAGGTCACGTTTGCGCGGATTTTATGGACTTTTAACGGTGCCGGCGTTTATAGCTTAGGTCATTCTTATCTGCATTGACCTCCGCATTATTCCCTTAAAGATCAAACGTTCGGCGCCAGTCCAATTTGCGAGACGCGTGCTCTCGATCTGGCTTGGCTGTTTGACAATCGGACATTGCTTCGAGAATCGTCTCATGTGCTTTGATATATCTATGTGTATAAATTATTATAATCTGGGCATTTAAAAACGAAAGATTTTTTTACTTGCTTAGTAATGATTTTTTATCTATAATTTGGTACTGATACATATTTATAAATTTTTTAATATGATTATTTATTATCGGAGTTCAATAAACTCTTCTCATGCTTTTGTCCCATAAATCAGCAATTTCGTTCAATATTTGCCGAAGTCCATTTCCCTTTAGCAAAAGTAAGATCTTAGATACTGTATGTGTATAAAAAGGAATTGAAGTTATCTTTCTTGCTGTGATGTTATCTGAATGATATATTGAGAGCACAGTCCTTTAGAAGCACTTCTTTATGCTCTGATTTTTAGGTGATCGGTAAGCACTCCGGAAGTAATATTATGAGCATGTGATAAATTTTCTGAAGACGTAAATTTTTTAAGCAGAATCTCACTCTAAATAAAAGTGGCTTAATTTTCAATATTTATGAATAAGATTTTCCTCTTTATAGAGGGAGATTTATTCTAAGAGTTTTAAATTTACTTTAGACGATATATATAATTCGCGACAAATTCGGAACAGAATTCTATTTATAATTTTGCGTGTAGTTGTATAACATATAGAAAACATTTGAAGAAGTAAAATTCACACATATAAAATATATGTATATATTATATCAGGATACATATTTATATTTAAGATATGTTGTGTGACACATAAAATTATAAGTAAAATTTTTTTCTTAAATTTAACCGCGAATTATAAATTAATTTTAAAGTGGGTTTAGAGAGTGTTATTATAAACAATTTATTACTTCATTAATCGCGTGCGTTCAAGAAGTGATATATTAATATGTCTTGGTATACATATTTGATGACATGTGTTATTTTATTTGATTAGTATTAAGAATGTTCTTAAAATGAATATTATATCGAAATAGTTAAATTTATATCTGCAGTTGAATAGATTTTTTATAAATAATAAAAGAGTATTAGAAATTACATAGAAGTTTGCGAAAAATTTTATTATAAAAATTATGTATTGTAATTTATGAAGATAATTGTTTAAAATAAGAGAATGTTACTTTTATAATTAAAAATTTGTCTCTTATGTGTTACTATGCCAATGAGAAACCTCGTACACACGAATGCCGTTTGACAAAATTATATTTGTCGCAAATTCATGAATTGGAACTAATTGTAGAATTTAATACGATAAAATTTCAATATATTTTTATAGAAATCTAAAAAAACTTAAAAAAATATTAATTAAAGTTTTAAATTTCTCTTTTGAATTTAAATTTAATTTCGATTAATTATGTTATTGTAAAAAAATAAAAATAGGTGAGACCGTCATCGCGCTGAATTCTTTAATGGTTTATTTCAGTCTCTCATTCCCCCAGCTTTCTCTTAGCGATTTCGATTAGTATATACCGTTATTAAGGAAGATGATCGAGCGTCAGTTAAGATCAGTGTAATTGAGCGAATATTCAACTAATTACCTATAGCGCATCCGTGGATTACGATCGTTGGAGTATTTCTGATCTCTCCGTGTGAAGTTGAAGTTACGATACTCAAAATGACATGAATCGATAGATTTTCGTTTGCACACTTTTAGTTAATTTTTTGACAGTTTTATTAAGATCAAATTAAGTACTTTTTAAATTAAACATATAGTTATATTTTTTCATTTAACAAAATATTGTGACATAGATACCGTGACACATATATATATATATATAGGATTATGTTTTTATTTTTAATATAAAAACATAAAGTTTAAGGAAATTGTTACTGAGAGAGAGATTTATTAAAAATATATACGAAAGTCATACAGTTATGGTAAAAAATATTAGGTATCTTATTAACCATTATTTAAAGTTTTATCTCAAAAGTTGATTTATTTGCTATATTATCCTTTATTTCAAGAACTTTTAAACTTGTCTGTAATAGTGGTAATTAAGAGGTAAAAAATATAAGTAAAATAATTCTAAATAAATGAAAAAATGTAGATATTAATAATATTTTTAGCCAAGGTTATATATATTTAAACTATGAAAGTATACATATCTATATTATAAAGATTTATTAACTCTCCGTTTTCAAATGTTTTATTAGAAAGAAAATGTGAAAATTTAAATCAGATGTAATTTAATTAAAACGCATTACAGTATTCATATATTATAATGAAATTACGTTTTCATATAATATAAAAACGCAAAACTTGCTATCTAAATTTCTTGGAGTGAAATCTCATTCTAAGAAAGTGAAAATGAAACGGTCATTTTTGGAGAACAGTGAAATTATTTCACTTCTCGAAAGAGTGAAAACTGTCACTCTTTTTCAAGAAGTGAAATAATTTCACTGTTCTCCAAAAATGACCGTATTTTCACTCTCTTAGAGTGGGATTTCACTCCAAGAAATTTAGAGTGGATGGATTTTATTAGGCTATTAATTATGCGCGCGCGCGCGTGTGTGTGTGGTATACACACACACACATATATATATATATATATATATACGTGCTTCTTTTTGAACAATATTATCTATTAGATAATATTAGAATCATCCATTTTTCGATTTAAAATGATCTTTATCACATATACTTATTATTCTTGTCTATTACTTGTTGACACTTGTGTGCTTATTCCGGAAAAAATAGATTAATCTTTTATGTCTCTCGTTGTCGCGGTTCTCTTAAAGTCGAACAACAGGATCAAATTATGGGTCAAATTATCGCTATGCGTCGGTTCCGGTTTGACCGCTCCAACCGCAGCATGGTTATGTCATCGTTTTCACGATGAACGATTCACATGCAATAACGTTGAGTCCAACGATATTATGTTCTATATTGCTTGTGCCAAGAATACGCAATATAATACACGAACCGCGTTTGATAAGCGTACATATGCTTAGGATTACGGTCGATTATTTATTGATTTCCTATAAAGAAGCCGACCTCTCGATTTCTATTGATGTCCGTTGCACTGCAGGCTCTCAAGCTTATATAGCTCCGACATAGTCCAAGTTCTTCTGGAATGTCGTCACACGTAATGTCACTATTAACATAAATTCTATTTACATAAATGCTATTTACCTCGGTATATGGTGTACCGTGTATTATATAGTTTCGCGACTTTAATGAATCTCATAAAACGCCAACATGCATTATTTTATCCGACGCGATGTAGCAATATGTAATGTTATATAATATTTTGAAAAATATAATGTTAAACTAACATAGGTGATTACTACCTGGAAATCCTGGAGAGTGGAATTTTCAGGGGATATATCTTTTTTACCTTTGAAAATCAAGAGTCTCATTTTATCGGTATTCAAATTTTTGGAATTTTACTGTATCTCTTTTTGAAAAAATTGTTTTTTTTTAATCATTTTTTCTTGATAGCGCAAAATAATTAATAATTGGTTAGCAATAAGTAAATTCTTTTATTTAAAAAATCAAGGTGACAATACAAGATAATATTCAACAAAAGAGTAATTCACTGATACTGTATTCTAGTGAATCTTTTCTATATTATCCTATAGGTTTTACGGCTCCAATTATAAGAAATGATAGATATAATCCTGGGAATTCCCCTTTTATACTAATTTATAATCACACGGAGAGAATTTTTTCGTAGAATTTACCCTGAAAATATGACAGTTGTAGGATAACATTGTATTTCGAAGAATTTTAATATAAATCTCTCTCATTCATGAATAAAACTACAATAAAGTATAAAATAAGTTTGATCAATTTTACTAAAATGCATGGTAAAAATCTTTAAAATATTGTATTGTATTATACCACAATCGCCATATTTTCAGGGTAAATTTTAAAAGAAAATTCTCTCCGTGCATATATAGACTGTTACATTTCTTACACTCCAATTTATTTCAAAGGTGCATTTAAAAACTTGTCTATAATTTATCTGAAATGAATGTATAAAATATTATGAAAATATATGGAATAAATCCGGAAATTTGCATTTAAAAAATTGCTGCTCTGCGAAGGCATCGAGAAACGAGCTAATATTTTGTATATTTAGACTATGTAAATCGATGATTATGCAATTATATTATACAATTTTAATCGGAGAATGCATATATTAAATAGGTGGAAATTATTTTTATACCAACAGATGACGGTTGAGAAGCTATTTCTTCCGGCTCTAAATAAAAGTACACGCACGTAGAGAACGTGGAACCGTACGGTGAAACCATCGTAGACACGCGCGATAAATACTGAACAGAAGGCTCGTGCTTTACGGGGGCGCGTGTCTCGCGATTTCTACGAATTTCTCTCCTGTCTTAATGCAAATACGTACTATAATAAGGAGGGACGACGGTCTCTCTTTGCGCGCGCTAATAATACAACCAGCCGATATATAACTGGCGTGCAAGCGAAGTGTTCCGCTCTCCGGCGTGCGACGGATCCGCACGGAGATCCGCCCACGTATCGTCATTTCGTTCTAGCTTAAAATCTCCGAGAGATGATTTCAGTATCCCGTCGGTTCTCTGTCTAATCTCACGCGCGAGCTTTAATACTTTTGAACGCGTGAGCGAATTATCGAATTCGGACTGTTCGCGGAAGAAGATTATTTTCCGTATTAACGAAACATTTTTAACACGCGATCTTGCCTGATACTCGGAATTATCGCACGACGTATCAACGATTCTCTCGCGACGATTGTAGCAAAAACATATATCAAGAATTATTCATTGATAAAGAAGAATTCCCGATTCTTTATCGAGCGTCGTGACTTCACGAATATTGAGTGCCTCGCGCGACGAAGACGAAGTATTCGGAGTACAGCGAGAAATCCGGGTGATCGATCTCTGTAGTTATCGTCCTCTCCCGAGTGCGCCATTACGGAGAATCCTGAGGGGAACGCCCCTGCAACGTCCAACGCAGGGGTACCGGCCATATACCTGAACGACGGCTACGTCGACAGGTAAAGATCGTTTTGTTAGAGCAAAGATGGGTCCCCGCCTCGAGATTAATTCTTTTCACCGTCCTGCTACCTCCGCGCAGATGCCTCGAGAGGGTTTTATCCCAGCGTCTGCAGCTGCTGTTGTAAATACCTCCGCAATATTCAATCTATTGTCAATAATCGAAAAAATCTATTTTGGCGCTAGTTACGGAAACAATTCTCTTTGTCGAAACAATGTCTAAAGATGTTTTACTTCTAAATTTTTTAAATCTTTTGAATGTCATAGAAAAAGAAATATGTTTGCGCATATTGAAAAAAATAAGTAATAATATACGACATGTGATTTAATTAAATTATCGTTAAAAAAATTTATAAGTAAATGTACGAATATACATATATTTGTTGTAAAATAAACAAGATTAAATTTTTTATAGCTAATTGTTTATATCTTGATTAAATATCTTTAGGTAGCATTTTATATGTTCAATTCTTATATGTATTTTTATGTTTGCAAAAATGCTCGCTTATTCTAACTTTTATACGAAACGTTTCATAGAATATTAATTAATAGCTTAGTAAGAAATACATTGATTAACAGCATATTAATGAAAAATTACAAATTTGGATATTTTGTAAAATATTTTCTTATAACAGGTTTAATTAATCTTGATATTCAGGTTTTAATTGCTAATTTATCATGGAGAATATTTAAAGTTCAGTATGTTCGCTAATGAGTTTGATATTTATAATGGTCACGGAATATTCCCGTGCTATATGAAAATAGTGAGCACCGACGTACGTTCGTGCCAGCGACGATACTTAAACGTTCTCTTGATGCGCGTGTTGGTTTCCAGCCCGAGATCAGACGCGCCGGCGTTATTTGAG
Source organism: Trachymyrmex cornetzi (assembly GCF_001594075.2). Classification (NCBI taxonomy): domain Eukaryota; kingdom Metazoa; phylum Arthropoda; class Insecta; order Hymenoptera; family Formicidae; genus Trachymyrmex; species Trachymyrmex cornetzi. The sequence goes on along the minus strand of NW_017296742.1, from coordinate 345,842 downwards.
CAGGCCGTCGCAATTTATTTGGCCGATCATTCTCGTTAATTATGCAGTTATGCGCCGCGCGCGGTCGGACGAGCTGCGCGTCTATCGTAAAGCGCCGAACGTTTCGCAGCCTTGAGAATCTTCAACGGCGACCAGGGCGAAAATCCGTGCTATGGCTATAGCGGTCAGCTGTAAAAAGGCCGGTACCGCTGTAAAATGCATTGTAAACTACATTTACGACGCAACGTGTCTTCGCGCGATGCTCGCTATGAGCCTGCTTAATGTTCTGCGAATTGCTCGCTCGCTTACTTATATACATATATAAACATCTACGTGTGAATGCGATGTGGAATATATAAGGCGATCGTGTATCGAGAAACTTTTTTCGTAATTATACTCAGTCGTGATAATTGGCCAACTGTGGACTGAATGTGAGACCTTGCGATAAAATATATTGATAACTATTACAAGACCGTCAGATAATAAATATTACATACGTCATTATAAAATCATTAGAAAGCTATAAATTATCAGTCATGTAGTGATTGTTTTTCTTTTGTCATAAGTTCGACATCCTTATAATTTATCGCAAGTGACCCCTTTTTTTTCAAGATACTGGCAAAATAGAAAATTTTTATAGACATGATTGTCGGTTATAACTAGATATGTGATGGTCAAGTCATTATGACATATATCATTTTCTCAATGTACAAAAAAAGATGAATTAATTCAGTATGAAAAAAAATGTGCTATCAGTGTAATTTAAACTGTACGTTAATGTTAGATAGATATAACAATGATTTACACATTATAAAATATTTAAATCATTTTACAACGTAATCTCTCTCTAGTATTCCCACACGGAGAGAATTTTTTCTTAGAATTTACCCTGAAAATATGACACTCGTGGGACAACATTGTATTTCGAAGAATTTTAATATAAATCTCTCTCATTCATTAATAAAACTACAATAAAGTATAAAATAAGTTTGATCAATTTTACTAAAGTGCATGGTAAAAATCTTTAAAATATTGTATTGTACCACAATCGCCATATTTTCAGGGTAAATTTTAAAAGAAAATTCTCTCCGTGCAAAAGAACGATAGTAATTTATTTTTATTTTTTTTTAATGTTAGGCGCCTGCGTGTCAACAATAGTTAACAAAAATTGAATAATATTAAATTGGATAATATTAAAAATTCTTGGGCGGGCAACGGCCCTTTGACGATAAATCTTAGTGCATAATATTTAATATTGTACAGTATTATTAAAATCTATAATAATGTTTGTTTTTAATTATCTAACGGGGGTTTCAATAATATTGTTAATAATTATACAATAATATTAATCGTCTAGGGGCCACATTATTAATATTGTCTATATTTAGTATCTCTACTTTGCTCGTTTAAATTTGCTTGATAAAACATCGGTGATTGAATCCGTGAAATTATACATTATGAAAAATATTTTCACGTCTTTTAACATTTTTGCTTAAAAGAAATTGTCTTAAATTTATGAACATTGTAAGCTTACTTTTCATCAATTCTGTGACGTCTTGTATACCTCGCTTGATAATTTAATCTGTATGCAAACTACGCCAGACTATCGAATGGATTAATAACCAGAAGACCAATTTGATCGGCTTTACAATGAATATTAAGAGAACGTTGAGTGAGATTGACTTGGCCCAATTTGTTAATAAGCTCGTGCGCGTAATTGAACCGCGTCACGGTAATCCGGTCGTGTGAAAGTATCGTGATTCTCGATAACATAATTAGAGAGAGGCATCAAATATCGATCTGCCGATTTTAATGTAACAGATTTTCATTTTGATTTCCTAGCGCGGATTTGCTCATTTATCATTGTCGCTTTCATCATGGTTATCATTGATAAGGTACATTTATGATTTATTCATTTTAATCTGGAAATAATATGGATATGATAATTCCATTATTTATAGCAGAGAGAGAGACTGACCTATTTAAATTTAATCGCGATAAAATAATAAGCTTATCTATAAAACGAAAATTTATATAACGTGCGAACATCAGAAAAATATTACTGTACAATGTCAAGATATATCAGATAAAAATTGATGTTATTTAAATAATGAATTATTTTTTCACTTTTAATACCTGCGTTAATCCTTCGATTAACATTTTATCTGTTTAGTTTGTATTTTTATATTATTTTATTTATCCAATTGTACTTTTGTATACAAGGAGTGAAAATTCTATTATTTAATATTCAAATATTGTAAAAATTGTATACTGAAAAAACGGTTTTTCTGAAGTATCTAAAAATTTAGCAAGACATAGTACTGAAAATAATTTGATTTGGATCATTAAAATAATTATGTAGGGTCTTTAAATTGGTTGCTAAAATATTAAAATTTTTTACAGCATTGTTATCAACGTTTAAACGTTCTACACAATTATTTTGATGATTTAACATAAATTATTTTCAGATCTGTAGTAAACTCGGGTATGATGGCCATAGTTTTTTAAAATGCAAAAAACATACGTTTATTCTTGTTACTTTTTAACAATATTTGGGATATTACTTTCACTGAAGCTTAAAGTAACAAATACTATCGAAATTAAAGAGAAAATAC
>NW_017296742.1:342631-343011 GCF_001594075.2 Trachymyrmex cornetzi | reverse complement strand
ATTATAACAGTTTTTAGCAGACACGTGCAAAACTTTGCAGATAGTCGAAAGAAAAAATATTAGATAATATTTATAATATTGTTATTTTGAACACACAGTGTACTCATATGAACTACTGTAAATATTGATTATCTTTAAGAATGACTATAAAAATGCACTATTTATCAATTGTTGGAGAAATTATGGCCTATGACCATCTTTTCCGTATGGCCATAATATCCTAGTCTACCCTATCTAGCTAAAATTGTAAATAATAAGAGTGATAAGGCTCAATAAATTATAAATTACTATCACATTAGAGGGCTACGAGCCAAAAATTAAAATATAACGTTGGTAATGGTAATAAGAATATAAATATATCAACGCAAGTTTAGCATATA
>NW_017296742.1:302238-342599 GCF_001594075.2 Trachymyrmex cornetzi | reverse complement strand
CCCCCCCTCCATGTTTTTTTAAAAATTGTTCGTTTTGACAATATCGTGTATAATTCTTTGAATGTCATAACGACTGAAGGCATTGACGTGTTAACAACAAATTTAATTCCGGTCGTTTTTGCTTATAATTGTTTCAAAAAATTTTATTGTAATTTGTGAAAGGGACCATCAATATGAAGGTATTTTATTTATTGTACTAAATGAAATGTTTAATATAATATCTCTGTGATTGGTGTATATTTTAATTGTAATTAATTTTATAAAGTAATATCTATATGAGATATGATATCTACTATAATTTGCAACTATTTTAGAGAAACAATATATGTGGTTACAACAGATGGAACTTTCGATATTTGAATTTCTCAAGATCTGACGAATATTCATTTTTATGGAATACTACAGTGTGATCCGGATATATTAACATGCGATCAAATTCTTTGTTTTCTTCGACTCAACGAAATATTCTTGTATTATAACATTGAGAATGACCCGATCGAGGTTGAAACGTATGATATCATATATATTTTTACATTTTTCTTTTATTACTCTGTTTTTACTTGTTGCGACTAATTATATACTAAACTTGCGTTGATATATTTATATTCTTATTACCATTACCAACGTTATATTTTAATTTTTGGCTCGTAGCCCTCTAATGTGATAGTAATTTAAAATTGTAAATATTTCAGCAAAACCATTTATTAAAACATATGTATGTTTTTTCCAAATATGTATGTTTTATTAACGCGAATTATATCTCGTATTAAACTTATTTATGTCTTAAGAATAATGACAATAGAATCAGTTATGAAATGTAACTTTAAAGTAATGTTACATGTGCGTTCGTCGAGACAATTATTCGCACATTGTATAAATATTGCAGCATAAGAGCGATATAAATACATTGCCTATTCTTATATATTCTGTGGTAAAGTCTCAGCAGAGAAACTTTCTATTATGGCGCACGATAGCGGAAGTTCGCGTATTCTAAATGGCATATGTATGTGCGTCGTCTGGTCAGTGGTCATTATCATATGAAAATGTGTGACGGTTTACTTACCATGAGAAAATGGCACCGCCGGCGTAATCGCGATGCATATACGCACACATACGTGATTTAGACACGCGATTGTCGTCGTGCAAGAGATTCTGTGCGCGCGTACATGCGTGCGTGCGTAGAAAGACGCCCGTCTCATTATACTATAAGGCATCGAGAGAGCAATCGCTGGCGGTAATGATGAAGCGCGGCGTAAATATAATAAAGCGTTCGAGCAACGTTAATTTACGGATGAAACATGTGAAATAACGTTTGCGGGAAGAACTGGCTGAGCGTGGCAGTGCGTCGACCTTTTGTGCATTATCTTCGTATGTGTGTATACAAGATTCGATTTGTAGATTAGGTATGTTCTCATGGAGCGATTTTGCTTGGTCGATACATCACGAAGCGTTGTGAACGCTTTTTTCCCCAGACAATCTTGCATAAATATTTCAGATTGTATTCTAAGCAAGTATCTAATTAAATTAAAGTAAGCTAATTGAAGATGATGTCGGTTAATGTAACTGCTAGTGACATAGTTCGGTCAAAATGGCTTTAAGATATACAAATCTCTTTAAAATATATCTGATTTTATTTTTAATACGTTCTTAAAATGACTATTTTGAAAGTAATATTTCTTTAATTAAAGTGATCAGAGTTTATACAAGCACGAATTATTTTTAATTATAAAGCCATTGAAAATAAAAGATTGTAACCAAAATGCTTCACTTATGTTTCAGTCAAACACAAATAGACTTTCCGAATGTTTCAATGAAATATTCATCGAGCATGTTTCGTATCGGTCTCATAGTCGATAATGTAGTAGTTAATTAATTAACTCGATAGTCTACGAGTCTACTGAGTTGTTAATTGCTGATTCCGCAAAACCAGCTGAGCGTATGACTAAAATAGTTAGTTTGTCTCGATGCTGAAGATTAAAATCGACAGCTGTTTGAAACTGTCAAATTGCATTAAGGGGATGCTGGAGTCTTCTTTTTTACTGATAAAGCAAGCGTTTATGTTCCTTGCGCGGTTCTTCGAATTAGTTGCACAGAATAAAAATTCCTTCTCCACGATTGAAATATCCGTGCTAATGTACCTGCTCCTGGGTGTATTTTGTGTCCAAAACTGGGAAAAATAATAAATTACAGATTCCTGTATCCATGTGCTATCAGCTCACCAAACATTTACTTCGTGAAAAAATTATATGCACATTATATGCTCGAAATTAGGGCAGGAGCACATGTAGAATAAATAGACGATTACAGTCGTATCTTTAGAATTAAGTTTTGACGCCTAAATAAAAAGATTAGCGCAAGGAACGAAATTGTGTCTAGCGCGTGAGAAATCGACGATGTATGACTATTTAGCCATGAAACCGAGCAGTATTTTAGTTGATCTCTTTATAAGAGATGGCGTTGCAATATGTTAGATAAGAACAGATGAATGCGTTTGAGCGAGACACAACGATATTTAATAAGTATAATAAATGAATGAAAGATATCACTATTGTCGAATTTGGAATTTAAAAAAGTCTGTACTATCGACCTTGATTAACTTCGCCCGTCACTCCAGCATCCCCTTAAAAGTTCGGTAATTCCTGCTATTAACACGTGTCGGTTTCTCGAATGTTTCTTGTACTTATTATTCAACATTTCTCAACGACTTAGAATAAGAGCAACGTACTATACCGCGTTAAGACAAAAGCACAATAATTTGTCGCTTAAATGCTTAAAGTACTTATACAAAATCATTTAGAGATTTTTGTTATTATTTTTAAAATTTTGATTTGTAACAAAAATAATAACAAATGAAGTAAATAAGCTATAAAAATGTGTTATTCAATAAAATAGAATGTTATATACATAATTTTCATGTATATAGTTTGTTTAAAGTATAAATATATATGCTATATACATCTATGATACAGCTTTATATAGGAATTCTTTAAATCTCTTTTCTTTTTCGTTGATCGGATGATAATATCGTCATTAAATTGAATTTTTTTTAAATTATCGAAAACTAGCAATATTTTATTCTGGCTCATATTCACAGTAGACACATTAGAAAAATATTGCCAGCAGCGCCAACGTGTCGAATATTTTAATCGCTATTTAAAAAATCGGCTAATTAACAAACTTGCTAACTATTTTTGTATATTAATTATCACCCATGTACAAATTGATATGTTGATGAAATTAATTATAAATGGAGATAATCAAGTTTAGGAAAATAATTATTTCTCTAGACTATTAAGACATATTTTAAGGAGAAGGGAAGAAGTTGAGGGCAGAGAATATAATGGATGAGAAAGGTAAAAAAAAGAAGCGATAGAATAATGGATGTGAGAGATGGATAAATTGAGAAAAGGCTGTAGAAGAGAGAAAGAAAATGAGTGTGAGAGAATGAGTGAATGAGGTAAGGGGTCCTTTTGTAAACCAAATCCATGTTTTATGCAGTTCCTAGACGATCAATATTATTACACAATATTTGATATTGCACAATATTATTAATCATCTGGAAGCTATATTGAGTCTGTAGACTGCAGTTTATTGAATTGTTTAAAGGAGGTGTCAATACATAATATTGTATAAAGTAATTACGCAATATAAGTATTGATCGTCTAGAGACCGCTTTAGGTTGAATTAAATAAACATATTTTTCTAGACTTATCTCTCTTTCCTTTCCCGCTCTTTCTCTCAATCTATATTTTTCGATTAATAAGTTTATTGAAACAAAAGCGAAAGATCTTCTATAAATGATGATAATTAATTTTCTAGGCTTTCTCTCAATCATACTTCTCAACTAATACTTTTATTGAAACGGAAGCGGAATATTTTGCCCTCGATTAAAATAGAAATTCTATCCCGATTATTACTCGATCTATTTGAAGTTAATATCTTCTTAACGTATTTAAATTATTTGGCGATTATAAAATATTATCCTATATATTAAGTATAATCTTATCTGAGAAAAAAATATCCTAAATTTTAATAAATATTTATTTGAATTAACAATCACTTCTTTTTATTAAGTAAATATTTATTTATTGTAAGTAAATGTTTAGTTGGTAGTATTCAAATAAATATGTACTTAAATTTAGGCTATTTTTTCTCAGTGTATTTATGATTGAATGATCAGAATAGCTTATTGAAGTATTGCTGTTTGTTATTTTTCAGTCTGAGCGAATGTTACTTCGCGGGCAAGGGCGCAGCCTTGGTTTTACCGCCGAACGAAAGGGCTCGCCCTTCGAGGCGAGTCTCGGCGGCGGGATGCGATATTCAGCAACACTTACAGTCTATGTTCTACCTGTTGAGGCCCGAGGAGACTTTGAAGATGGTAAGTACAAAGGGTTTTTGAAACAAGTACCTTTGTTTAAGGAAATTGCACAATTTTCTTAGAATAAATTTTATACTACAAAATTATCGTCTTGTGCCGCAACTGCATTTGATTTGTCTTCTAAAATAGCGCGTGGGGATTATATCGAATGTATCTCACAAATATATCTCACACGATCTTCCGTGTAGCATCGGAGATTACCGTATTGAGGCGAGCAGACGCGTTTGAATGCATCGCATAAAGCGCGACTGTTACGCGGACACTAAAAATATTTCCGGTTCTGAGAATTGGCAATTGCAAATTGGCAACGGTTTCGATGTTTCGCGCAGCAAAACGGCAAAGTCACGGGGTTTTCACGTTAAAGCCGCTACTAACTCTTGTGCGATTTACGGCTCGGATTGCGGGATAATTTCGCGCGCGTGTCTCGATGTGTTTTCCTTAAGACGCGGACGAACCGTGTGTCCCCAATTATGCGCGTTCGCGAAATTGGCAGCTCTTGCTATCGTTTGTCTTATAGTTGCCGCTCGCTCGATCCGAGCGCGCTGAGAATTACGGCTTTACCATTCCGCTCGGCCGCCGCCAAGACACCGTGGAACTCGTCAGAATCGTGTAAACAAGCAAGCATACTCGGATACACTCTACCTGCCGTCGCGCAGTCTTGAACGGGGCAAGGAAGTTGGCAATCGCTATTATCTTGAAACGTGCTCCGACATAATACGTGATTTCACAAGCCAATCTTTGTATCTTATTTTTTAATATCGCGTTCCAACGCAGTTTGTACATATAATCGAGATATTGACATGAGAAATAAATTAATCGAAAAATGTTAATTGGAGTAAGTATTAATAAATGTAATGAACATTTTTTGAAACTTTATAGCTTTCATTTCCTGCAAATATGAAAATTTTTGTCTCTCATGACCTCTACTTATTTCCAACGCCTTCTTAATTAAAGAAATTTTTTAATAATTGTATGTGTTTTTTTAAGATTTATGTGACAGATATAGAGAGTTTACGTGACTTATCAGCATAAAAATGTAAATTATTTTGACCTCAAAGACTTGTGATGTGAACATTGGCAATCAGAAGCTGCTGGATTCTTGAAACGACGCATATACTCTTACTTTTTATTAGTCGTGTTGTGGAGTAAACACATATGCTATGTAATTAATACCCGTGAGGTTAATTAATGCACTCCACCTTTTCTTCGCGCGTCTGACAATTAGCAAGTCGTGGAACTTTGTTTCCCTTAAGACACAGGGACTTTAATTTCCTTTGTGAGCAGCACGGAAGCGATTCTGCCGTTATTCTTCTGTATACGAGGAAGTTCCGCGTGGCCTGTAATATTTCCGTCGGGTATCCTTAAGTAATATATCCACAACGGCTCTGAACAATGCGTTCTCACGTGAAGTGCGTTCAAGACGTTCGTGCAGGCTTCCTCTGTTTAGCAAAAGTTTTCAAGACTCACATTCATATGAAACATTTTATAATATTTCATATTGAATATTAAAAAATTGCAACAAGAACTTTGTTCCTCAAGGATAAATTGATACCACAAATTGATCGATCAAAAAGTTTGTTAGAATTAAGATTGAAAATTTTAAGCAGATATCAAAAAATGAAATAACAATTAAATAGTATAAAAGTTTTCTCGACTCTTTAAATTCTTTGAAATTTCTTTTTAATGAGTGAAAATTGCTTTTTACTCAGTTTTGAAAAAAGGTGAATTAATTTTCAATTTTTAAGAGTGAGATTTTATTCTTCAGAATGAGATTCATTCTAAAAATTTTAGAGAAAGTTGATTAGAACTGAAAGTGCAAATTGCAAGTAAAATATAATGAATGATTAATTATATCGTTCATTTATTCATCATTTATTGTTGAAGCGGAATTCGAATCCAGATTTGAATCTGGATTCTTCAAGTACGAAGATTTCTAAGCCTAAGCATATTGTATTTGATGGATAGTCCGCTGGTGGCGGAACGTCCCGATCCGATTTGTAGTCATTGAGTCGATAAGAGATAAGACTCGCGGCTGTGATCTCGAAAGCTCGCACCGCGCTGTCTATCGTGCGATTGCGACCTGGAATTTTCCACGTGGGATCGCCTCGAGTCGACCGGTGCGACGATGTCGCGACTTGGGACTGCTGGTGAAGTGGGCTAAGTGCGACCCACATGCGCGGGTCGTCGTTGTCGTCGTCATCATCACAGCGAAGGCGACGCATTTGAGGTCGCGGCCGATGAACAACGAGCGCTTCCGGTCGGTGCGCGGATAAGGGAAAGGCGACTGCGAGTTTCGCTGTTGTGAATACAATCGAATCGATAATCGCAGGGAAGACACGGTCCATTTCTCAATGAATAAATCGAAAGAGTCTTAGTTGCCCCTCTTTTTTTTTTAAAAAAGCGGCGAATTTATTTACATTCGATTCTCATGAATTTCTCATGAATTTCTCATGAAGTTACTATAAGATAGATTTTTTATTATATTCTTTTTATTTTATTTTTATTATCTTTTTTATTACATATTGTCTTTAGATTGACTAATTCAGTTCAAGACTTTTGTATGTAGTTATCAAATAAACAATTAAAAATATTAATTTATCGCAAATGAAATATATATGAACGTTTACAAGTGACGATTAGTTAACGTAATAATTTCAACTTAAATTGTTCCGCGCAAGTTGTATACATTTAATTTCCATGCGCGCAAAATGAAATCTTTTCTCCAAGCACTCTCTAGTTATTTGAATGTGCTTAGGGAATATGATTCATCTCGCATAATTATCTAATTTGGGCGAAAGTAGAAAATGACTACTTCTTTTATCATTCAGCCTGCACTATAAAAAAAAAGTACGTAAAATAATGTGTAAAAATTACATAATTTGTAGTTAGTGGAAATATATAAGATTGTGCGTTTTTACAAAAATTAATACTTTTACCTTTATAATTGTAACTTAAATTTTTTACATGTAACATATCACACATATTATATTCATATTTTTATATTTGTACACATCAATAACATGGTAATTTGATAACATGAGAAAAATTGTACGTTGATAAATTCATACTTAAATATTTTTATAAACTTAACTCCATTTATACATGATTTTATTACTTTTGTAAATTGTTTAATTACTGTAAGAACAATTTTATTTGTAAGCTGTAACTTTATTTTAAGTGTAAATATTACAGGATAAGAGCTCTTATCAATTATAAAGGTAAAAGTATTAATTTTTATAAAAACGCACAATCTTATATATTTCCACTAACTATAAATTATGTAATTTTTACACATTATTTTACGTACTTTTTTTTTCGAAGTTCAAGTTTAACTTTTTTTTATTTGATACTCTTTAATATCCCTCACACGATAAAAAAGTTACCAAACTTAAATCTCGAAAATTTGATTTTTAGTTTATTCAAAATTGTAAACACGTTTGAAATTGTACTGCAGACAGTAATTTTGAATAAACTAAAAATCCAATTTTCGAAATTTAAGTTTGGTAACTTTTTTATCGTGTGAGGAATATTAAAGAGTATCAAATAGGAAAAAGTTAAACTTGAACTTCGAAAATTGAATTTAAATCTTATTTCGTTCAGAACCATATTCCGTTTGTACGTCCACTTGTATCATGTTCAAAATAAGATCGTTCAGAATTATACTCTACACCATTAAAGGGATGCTGGATCGACAGCCTAACTTGATCGAAGTCGATAGTACAGACTTTTTTAAATTCCAAATTCGATAATAGTGACATCTTTCATTCATTTCTTATATATCGTTGTGTCTCGCTCAAACGCATTCATCTGTCCTTATCTAACATATTGCAACGCTATCTTAGAAAAAGATCAACTAAAATACTGCTCGGTTTCATGGCTTCACGTCAATTTCACTCGTGATATACAAACGAAATTTTCGGCGACTCTTTTCTCTTATACTCTAAAGCCCCTACCTCATTTCTAAAAGCATAGGATTGTTCTTCGAGGTTTTTTATAGGCTGCTGGCTACTTATTTTAAACGGATAAAATCTGAAACTCTTATATGCAGCACATATTGTGACGTGTCGACTACAGAAGTCGACTTACAAAACTGTAAGTCTTAAATTTTCTTTCGTTTTTCGTATTCAATTGTAGCTGGCGAATTGCGTTGTTGTCGATACTTTAATTGTGGAGAAGGATTTCAATCCATAAACACAATTAAGAGAAAAGAGTCTTTAATAATTAATAGTAAAACAGGACACTCCAGCATCCCCTTAATAGTGGGTCTCAAAATTATCCACTGTAATTGTTGTAATTTTACACGTAATTTTTTTACATTGTGGACGAGCTATTATGTTTCTTGCAGGCGCATTCTTTACGTGAACCTCTGTGCGCGATGTATTCAGCATGATTGACCGTCAAAAGTGAATGACCAACGGTAAATTCGCCTTTACCTTTGACATGAGCTCGCGTTCCGGATCGGGGGCAAGCAGCTAGCTAGAAAAAGTAAGCCGTACTAGAAGAGATCCCTGACCCGGTTCGGAAAGACTTCAGCTCGTTCTCCTTTGAGGAGAGGGGGCACGGGACAGATCACCGGTGTGTTCCTCGTGCAATTCGACGGGTTTTGAACGACTGAGGTCAAGGGCGAGTTAACTTTCTGCTTGCGTCTCGATACCTATCGGCGGAAACTCGGATCACGGCCAAACTGGATTTCTCATTGAAATCAATATAATGTAAATGCAAGAAAATTGCATCTGTGTGGTAAAAGCGGACGAAGGTAATCGGCATTCTCTGCATTTTAATCGTGCGATTCATAATTTCACAGGTGTCGAGTTGTTGACTCTCGAAAAGGTTTCCGCTTGAATAGTAGCGCGATTTTTATAATGAAAACGTTATCACGGAACATACGTTTTTATCTCGTACGCAGTATACTGTAATGCTGGGTATTGAGAGTGTAGTGATATAGAATTTTTTATGTCAGAATACTTTCAATGCACTCGATGAATAATATATGTATAGTATATCTTTAAGCTTTTTTTTTTCACAAAATATGTAGACAGACTGCACACATTCGGGAATATATTTACCGAGCATTGCGATAAAAACGAATGGCATACAAATATACCTGCAACTACTTAACTTGCAGTACATGATATGCAAAATACAAGGATTTAACGTTGGGTAGAAAAATGTAAAACTCGTATCTGCGAATAAAGATGAATTTGTGTTTGTAAAGTTATAGCACGGCGTTTTATTAATTTAAAAAAACCGAGATAGTTCCAGTAACACTTTTCATAACTCCACCATTCCTGACAAAAATTAAAAAATGTTCTGCATTTATAATATTAAAAAATCAAAAATAAAAAACCTTCAGCACGATACACCTCCCTCTAATACCACTGAATATATTACGACTTTTCTTTCAAGAATTGTGCTATATTTAGAGTGTATAAAAATGAGTAATTGTTAGAATTTTGTTTTGAAATTACATTGGTAGAACTATTGTGTCAAAAGTAATAATATTTATCATTTTGTTCTATTTTAGATGGAGAAGTGTCGTGGTAGATTCGCGAAGTTAGCACGTCACATTTTCATTTTTTATTTTTTATTATAAAAAGTGCAGAACTTTTTTATCTTTATAAGAAGCTGTAGAACTATGAAAAGTATTATTGGAATTGCTATATTTTTTTATATTAATAAAATGTCATGCTAACTTTACAGATCCAACGATTTGGTATTTGCCATGTTCTAAGTATAGCTTTGACATATGCGGTATACGGCCGTTTTCCTTTGTGGCAAAGGAGGTAACTACGGAGAGAGGCTAAAATCTCCTGGTCTCGCGAGTGGCAAATATTGTGCGGAGGCGGCGAATAAGTTGTATAAAATCGCAAGCTCATGATTCTGACCTTTACAGTGGTATAAATCGCGTTATAAGATAGGAGAGCGCGACGTAAGGATGCACGAGTCTCGCAAAAGGCAAAACGCTCGGGTCTTGCACTGTCATTTCGCTTCTCGGTAGTTTAAGCAATTCGCCGTGTTCATCCTCCTTCGGCCGAACGAAAAGAGAATGGAGAAACGCGGTGTCTGTACGATATAAACGCGCCAATCTCTCGAGAGACATAATATATCGCTTGTCGCTCGACTTTTCTCTGCCTCGTTCTCTCGCTCCTTGGAACGATCGATCGTTGCTGATCTCGATCGGTGTCCGACGCGTGTGGCACCATTCGTACGGTAGTACCGGATGTGTAATCGCCCAGAATGTTCACTGAAAGCATATCGATGAGAAGCAGAACAAAAAGGAAGAACGATGATTCTGTGAATTGGAAGGAGAACGGAGGAAATGTGTGTGTGCGTCGATTAGTATAAGAAATTGTTGATGCTTATTTTATCTATGGAAAGATCGGATTTTTAAAATTAAATCCTATATCGATTGATAAAGGCATCGATTTTAGTATTTGTTCCTTATATACTTATCATTTATTTCACACAGTACCTATATGTGTATAATTTATTTTTATAAATCATGATACGTATTTAATTCATTTCAAATTTAGATAAATTAAAGTTGTACTTAAAATAGATGTGTGCTACATTACTGTTAAATTTGAAATATCTGTTCTACTTACAAATCAGAACAATATTGATTATGCTGATATAGTTACAAAATTATTCGACTAGATATTATATTACACTGTTAAATTTATAATATCAAATTATATCCAATTTGAGTTATTTTTAATCATTCCTATAGTTCACCACTGCTCCTATCATTAATTTGACTACGACAATAAAGTTACATAATTTAATTTAAGAAAAATGTGTTAAATTTTGGTATATTATTTATTAAATACGTTAACGAACATTGTTTATTTCGAAATTGACCACAGAAATAAATATGGATTGATTTTTATTTTGACACACGTAAATAAGTCAAAATAAAAGCACTATTATGATTTTTATGTTGAACTTTGGCGATAAGTACATCGATATATATAACTTTAATAAAAGCATTCTTTTTATAATACTATTATATAAGTTGCATTGCAAATTATATAATTATTTCAAAATATTATTTGTGCTGTGTGAAACTAATGTCTCTCAAGATCAACTCGATTTTAATAAAATAACTTTATTCAATAGATACTTACATTATTAAATACTTGACATTTGTTGACAGTCGAATTAATGTGATATATCTGATAATGAAAAGTATTCTTTTATGAATTGTATAGCTATCCTTGTTTAGTTGATCGACAAAAAAATGTTTGCATCAGAATACCGGATACACTTGTCGGCTATACTCGCGTTGCAGTAGTTGCGTTCCTCCTGCCGCGATGCAAATTGCTGTAGTGATAAATCGCTTATGATGCCGCTAACGTAACTTTAACTCGCTAGGAACACGCGATCGTCGTTACATATCGCGCGTTATAATTCCATGCCATTCCGCGGTCTTAAGCGATCATCCTTTCTAAAAAATCGTATTCCGCGACACGGTACGAGTGTCTAATGAAAAGGAGCTGCGATTGGGTGCAGATTTATTTAACACTTTTCTCTTATTGTAAAAATATTCGACATCACGTAACTAATTTATTAAATTTTTTTCTTGTTATAAAAATGATTCAACATATATCTTATAATTAATAATCCAACCAATCATTTCCATGATCTCGACTATCATCGTTTGACATTTGAAGAGAGTCCCAAGAAGTAGTCAATAAGACGTGAAACATATACAAGACATTTACATTTTATGGATCGTGTAATATCAATGAGTTCGGAATTAAGGAGCTCATTTTATAGCTGCACTGTCACGTACTTCGCAAATAAAGTTAAAACGTCTTTCGCGAATTATATTTCTATTTATTTCTTTCGCATTTATGCGTGACTAGAACAATTTCCACTCAACTGTTATAATTATGAAGTTGGTTTTTATTTCTTACTTTTATATAACTTGCAATTAGAATTATTTTTGCATTAAAATTCTCAGAACTCTTAGCGCTATAATTAGTTTGTTCCAGGAAGCAATAATTTTTACTTGAATTGTGTATAAAAAAAGGTTTTCATCATGTTGTAATTACTGCTCGCGATGTAAAACGTCGTCCGAGGGTTCGCGGCAAAAAAAGATTTCACGCCGAAATTCTCCATTGCGACCATCCAGTGAGAAAGAAAGAAAAATAAAATCTTGTCGGTATAATATGAATCTCGTAGGATTAATGATAAACTAACAAAGGAGCAGCTGCTAATTGTGAGTAACGTTATTGCGCCACAGGCTCGTAAATATAGCTTTCCCAGCGCGATTCTTCGCTTCGCGAGGAAACACTGGCGAAACGTGTGCGGATGGACACGTGGGCGCTTTTATGGATCGTACATTGTTACCATCGATCTCGTAAATCGTTTCGTCGATTGCGTGGTCATCTTAACTGTCGGCTACTCGATTACCATAGAAATGAGGTTGCTGTCGAGAGGAGAAAATGCTTCTGTTGCGTATAGATAAAGCTAATCCTGCTGGAAGACCCTTCTATGCATCCTTTCGTTTAATTAGCGGTTAAAATTTAGTTTAAAGTTGCTCTCTATCTCTGCTAGCACTGCTTTTCAGTATTATCAAATTAGAAAGTCTAACATATATCTCAATATATCGATTAAAGTGAGGTGCATAAGATATGTTGATATATAATATGGATACAAATTTTTCCTAATTTTTTATTATTATAATTATTATTTATCCTTCTATTTTTTTGTTATCCACCTTTTAATCATCATCTATTTACCTTCTGTTTTTCTCCTATCCACTTTCCATCCACTTCCTATTCACCTCCTACTCACCTCTCATTCATCTCTTATTTTTCTTCTATTCACCTCCCATCTTTCCTATTTTTTTCCTATTTGCCTTCTGTCCATTTGCCATTCACATTTCATTATTGAGATGCGATAATCGTGTCTCGGCTGAACTGAGTGATTCGTTATAAATACCTACAGAGTCTGTTGCGTGTACATCTTGATGCGAAACACGACTGTATCTTTTGATATATTTGTTATTTATATGTTACATTACTTACATTTTTGTGGACAATTTAATAAAATTTAAAGCCTTAATTATGAAATGCAAATTATCGATTGCAAAGACGCAAGATATTTGAATGTCCGTTATACATATATACACAAAAAGAGATGAACAAAGTTGAAGTAATTTCTTGAACATAAAGGTTGATATAATTGGTTCCTGAGAAGATACAATCAATTTAACTTGACCATTACTACTTTTCATCAATTTTGTTAGTTTTCAGGTCGCAACAATAATTAAAATCATAATCTATTTAAATAAAAAACCTGCAACTTAAAAAAATATATATATCTATAATAGTTAATTAGCCAGTCTCTGTCGATCCGTATTAACGAATGTACATTTTAGTTTGTAATTGACACATAATGTTCATCTTACATATTTGTTATCTATCAGAGTGCATATATTGTGTATGGCTTAATTTATTATACAACTTGATGTTTTATTGGCTGTTTTTATTATTCGGACTTTAATTTTTGTACCTATAACGATGAACTTGTTTAACTATTTTATGGCCTCTTGATCTTTCTACGATAGACATTGAACGCATTTGACTGTCCAATCGTGTGCGAACAATGTCGATTTCTTCATGAAGACTCACTCAGGCTTATATGGTGAGGAATATGCGTGTATTTTCGACAACTCATCTGTACATCGACCTTTGCGTAAATTGTTTGAAGAGGGCTCAATCTGGCAGCCGAAACTTGTAATTTTATAATTTCTTAGTTTATATATACATTTAATCGATGATATCTGACGTTTCTAATTAATTATATGTTTTATATTTTGAAACTAGACGTTTTATTTGAATTTAGTTTTATTTTTATTTGATTGTTGACTCTTATTTTGCGCTTTATTATTGTTAATTTATTATAATAGTTAAGTGCTACGAAACAAAATTCGTAAATAATAAAAAGAGTCAATTTTGATCTTTTAAGAAAAAAATCAAATCTTGTTAGAGCGAACTGTTTATATTAGACAAAATTTGTTAATTTATTACACTGAAACTTTCTTTGGGAATTAAACGATTATCATTTACTCGCTATACTAAATACATAGTGCCAAGATAATTTTTATTCCAGTGTAATTCACAAATGTAACAATATTAATGATGAGAAGCTTGAAAATTAGATAATTACTATACTAAATACATAGTGCCAAGATGATTTCATTATAAGTGTAAATTACAAGTGCAACAATATTAATAACATATCCCGATAAGAAGCTTGGGAAATGGACGTAGCTTACAATAGACTTGAATAATTATCTGTTACTCTACGACGGTTTCTAGGCTATATAAAATAGTAATTAGCGCAACGTTACGGTTATACAATTCCCGACCTACGATGTTTTCCATCTCGAAATTTCACTCGTGAAAATTCTCTTTATGCAGCCACGTAATGACAACTTGCCTCATTATTATTTCTTGTTAAAGATAATTATCGAGATTGGAATTCTATTGTGCCCGGTTATCAGATAATATTTCCGAGATAGATTAACAATGATACTTCGTAATATTACTTCAGAGAAAACAGGCAAATTAATTAAGCTTAATTAGATACTAATATTGACTCGCGTACGAAAGAAACACGTAGCGCATTGAATATTCGATATCTCTTGGACATTGACCTTCTTCTCCGATTTCTCGCGAATGTTCGTGAATCGATGGCCAGGTTTGCACCGTATGAGTCATGCGGAACGTCACGGAAATACTTACTGCGAACTGCCGTCATTCATTTCGTTTTGTGCCTCTCATTGTCAGTTAAATTCGAAAGGGCGCATCACGAGGAAACATCGGAGATTCCTCGAAGTACTGGACGGGATCGACGAGAAACTGGTCCCTACAAGGACAACGAGGTAAGGGGGCCGCGCGATTCGCTACAAGCCGTTTCGCCGACTTCTTTTCAGCAGGGCCCCGTTACTTTTTACGCCCGTACTTAAACTTACACGTACTTGTCTGCGCGGACCGGACAACTTTTATGCGGAAAGTGTCAGTGACCCGACCGACTATTATCCGACAGTTCAGTTGGCCACTTCCGGCGCTTTATTTGTGCGCGCGCGTACACTTCTTTTGCTGGATTCGATCGTTTCGATAATATTTCTTGAAAGCGCTTCGCGTGGCGTTCCATAGGGAAGTCGATCAAGATATAAATGTATATAATGTTCGAAGAATAGGTACCAGTTATTTATATTGCAAGTCTTCCTATTACGTATTACGGAAAATTATTGCGTCTATTTGTTTCAAAGATAGAGTGGTTCGTGCGCTATAGAGATCTAATCTTCTTTTACTAATTTACGTTTCCGAGAATCTCTTTCATTTCTCAATGGACAGTGTACTATCGCGATAAATTATCGTCTCCTACGCGACTGCTGCTTTTCCGGGGTTTCGTAAGGTCAGGCTTTGCGATAAAGCTGTGCAAACGTCGATACGTTGGACGATCGTCTCGGTTTAGCGATAATATCGGAACTTTCATGATAAACGATTATATTTTGCGTTTAATCTAGGTATCGTTTATACAAATATACTTAACATAAAGTTACTGATCATTGTTATTCGAAGGTAAACTGTATGTTCCGTTTGTTGGAGCGATGTAGGCGTTGCATGATGTAGATAGCGATGTGTATTAATGTGATAATACATTATAATCATGAAAAAAATGATTGGAAGGTCTCATATTTATCTTATTTCTCTTGACATATGTTCTGATTAATACTGCACATATTACGAAGAGAAATAAATGTCAGAATGAAACAAAGACGTCATTTTTCTTTATTTTCGAATTTTATATACTTATATTCTTATATCATATAATTCAATATATCTTATAATTCAAATTCGCTACAGAACGTCATAAATATATCGCGAAAGTATTATTAAAATAGTTGAATGTTTTACAACAATAAAACATTCTAAGATATAATAAATATCCCAGTAACCGGACATATATACTTGTGTGTTTGAACATTTACACAAAACTTTATATATTTGTTTGTATTATTATTAATCTCAAATGATTTTTAAAATAATCCTTAAATGTAATTAAATTATAATATTGTACAATAAAAAAAATATTTGTGATTAATAATAATAAATCTTGTGTAAGTGTCCAGACATAAGTAGGTACATGTGCGGTCACTGCACGTTTATCTTAATTCAATTGTAATTGTAAAACAAATAATACGAATCTGCACGTGTCTAAACAAATATAAATTATTAAGTACACGGAGAAAAATGTTTGGTTGAATTAACTGGAATTTTGGTGGAAAATGAACGATCCAGAATTCTGGTTAAATCTACTAGTTTTTTGTTAAATCTATTTAGAATTCTAGTTGAGATAATCAACATTCAGAATTTCCTTGATTAAAACTACTAGAATTCTAATAGTAGATTTAATCAAAATGTAGTAAAATTAACCAGAATTCTGGATCGTTCATTATCCACCAGAATTCCAATTAATTCAACCAAATATTTTTCTCCGTGTATAAATTTACTAATTATACTTATAATTATACTTATAATTGGTTATGAGTTCTAATATCGATTGTAATTCTCTACTGAAATTCTCTTTAGTTGGTAGCCTTTGGCGGAGTGAATGACAGATGTAATGTACATTTTAATCCGAATTATTATTTATTATCAATAATCTATCAATTGTTTGAATATAAAATCATAAAAAGAGTATACATTTTTGTAATTTTAAGTCTTCATTTTATATAATATTTCTGTCGGAGATAATATCTTTAAGGAGAAAACGCATTTCCACATAGTGGTACGTATAAACGCGATCTAAACATTAATTATAATTATTGCATGGACTGAAGAAGGTTAATTTACTGAAAGTTCTTTAACTGGACCGCAGACGACTTGACGTACTTGTACTGCGGCACTCGCGAAAGGATTAACAGTTAGAAGAAAAATCGCGCTTTTTTACCGGGATGAGTAGTTCGGCCTGGCGTGAACGTCGTGATTTATTTGGCGTTCCACACCGTTGCTCGCGCCGGCCGTCACAGATCGCTGCACAGTATGTGGTTTTCTAAGAACGAGCAATGCCGCCGGTTATTCTTTTCGGCGGTAATCTTCCTCTTCTCCGGACCAGCGTGCCTGATTGCCACGAAATTCACCGCGAAGTTATGTCCTGCCGCAACGATTCAATCACGAAAGGGATTCGTCCTGAAAATCTGTCGAGAACGCCTATCTTTATTGAAAAGTCTCTCACAGTATATTTGATATTCTCTCTTGCGTTTATAAATTATTATTATATATTGCTGCGAAGAACCAAGTTATCTTTCTCTGTGGCATCGAGGAAGTCTACGATAGTCCGATAATAATTTAAAGTTTTACGTTGCACCTGAAAAGCAAGATTTATCGATAACTATGACGAGATCGATTATGAGCCGTTAGGTTGGAGTGTAAATAAATACCGTATGGCTACTTCCGGGATAGTCTCGTGAATAGCATTGCAATTTGTCACTGTGTGAATGGTCGCACTAGCTATATTTACACCCTATTCATAAAGCTTTATCGATAGCAATATCATGATAGAATACTTCTCTAGCAATACGATATAAAAATTTCATTTTACTGCATACGAGAAAATTTTAATTTTATTTTTTTATATATAAAATGTTGTACTGTTATGTAGAAAATTATGCAGGATGGGATTAGAGTATTGATTTATTAGGGTATTAACAAAGCAAAGAGTTTGTTGTTCATCGAACTGTAAGCAAACCTGTTGATAATTCCGACGAACTTGAACAGAATGTTGGGAAAGTCGGGCTTGATTTTAGGTTGTTGAGACAAATTACCTATCTCTGGGCGCTATCCTCGGGTTAAGGGGTTAAAAGGCGGTACGAGAGAGCACATAAACTACGTCGTCCGTGGTTATCGCGTGCGTTTCATAAGTGTCACAATTGTCTCGGGTAGCTCATTGCGCGACTGGTCACGACACACTTTCATCACGGTCGCAATAACACAACGAGACTTCTGTCGACCTGACGCACGTGACGCCAGGTATAACAGAGCAGCAATAGAGCAAGATGGAAATCGTGGTTCCGGCATTCTGCAAAATTACTCGTTTCGCCATTGAGCCACATAATAGATTTCGCGAATAGCCGCGCTCATTGCTGCTCCGCAAAGTTGTGTAATCTCGGGCGATTATCGAGCCACTACCCTGTTATTAGAAAGTGCCTTAACGGTCCTGCTGCATACGCTGCAACTAATTTTGTACCGCGCTATCGCAGTGAAAATTTATATCGACACCAGGTGGGGCACAGGATGCAAGCAAAAACGATTCAGGCCGAAATCGATGGAAAATACATGAGAGACATTGACTCATATTACGAGTGAAAGTATTGATCTTATAACCTCGACAATTTTTGCGTAAAAGTTCTTAAATAGAATGATTAGAAACAAGCGGACGCAGGTGCATTTCATTATTGAAGAAATTGAAAGCATTTGCTGCTTTGTTGGAACCTATAATTCCTTGACACTTGAATTACTTCGATTAAATTTGAACTTTTCCGTAGTAAGGCACTTATTATTTACATTTTTTATGGTAACAGGATCTTGTATGATCAATTAATTAATTTGCTATTGAAAATATTTAAGCATCTCGATGTAAATATTATTTTTAAATTAAAATTTAACACAACATTTTATGCTAAATGTAACCGTTTGTGTTTTATCTGTTTAATTTGAGAGTTATTGCGTTTGAAATTATAAATTACGAAGTAACAAGAATTATGAGGCACAGGCACTGTAAAAGATCGATTTATTGCGGTAAATTGATCGTGCCTCTTAATTCGCATTCAGAAATTGCGTAAACATTGCATCACGACGTATTAATCGCTTCGACAACGAAACAGTAGTGCGCCATGCGAAACTTGCTGAGTCTCTTTTTCACTGACAAAAATTACAGGATACTTTAACCGCATCATGATGCTTGCATAATACGATATCGTGTCAAAACAAGTGCGCGTTTTTTTTTTCGTGATATAATCGTGGCGTAAAAATAAGTGATCAGGATTATGCGAGGCAATTCGGCGGCGAGTTCAACAAAAAGATTCTGGAAGGAGAAGGCGCGTAATCGAAGAAAGAGAAATCTGTGTAGTAAATTCTGGAGATTAATTCGCGTCAAATTATATATATTTGGATGAGTAAACAAATTAAATATTTTATAAAATATATGTAATGATTATACATATCCGAGCAATGTATTTTTAAACATATTCGATGAGTTCAGATTGCGTTTATCAAAAATCCAGTAGGACATAAAAATATTATTTATCGCTCATCTTTTATGCAATTTATTTATTTATTATTCATAAATGTAATATAATTTGTTTTATTAGACGATCATATGTTGTCTGTAGTTATTACAAATAATTATTACAACTGAAATATTATACATTAGAGAAATTATATACATTAAAAGAAGTGAACAAAGAAAAATATGAATACAAAATAAATATTTTAATGAAATTTAAATAAAATTAAATAACCAATATAATTTAAATATTGGATATTTAATAGAATAGCCGCCATGCATTTGTTGTAAAATATATGTGCGTGTGTTTGATTTTTATCATAAAATATATATGTAGAATAACTTTATGATTTTATAAGTGATTTTATTAAAATGCATGATTGCAATTTGAGTTAATATTAATGCATACATCCAGAGAAAGGGTTGCTTCGATTAAAGAAATTTTCTTTGCTATACGGTTAAAGAACAAATTTCTTTGAACATTATTTAAACGTTATTTTATAAAATCAAATAAAATTTATTTGATTTAAAGAAATTATGTTCAAATCCAAGAAATCATGATTTGAACGTCATTTCTTGGATTTGAACGTAATTTCTTCAAATCAAATAAATTTTATTTGATTTTAAAAAATATAATGTTTAAATCAAAGAAATTTGTATGTATTATATACATGTATACGTAACCCAATACAAGTTCTTTGCGTTTTTCTGAGCTGGAACAAGGATAGAATTTCATTACCACGTTATGCATTGCTCTTTTTGCTTGATCGTGCGAAGCGTAAATAATGATCCTAATTTCAACGAGAACGAGCGAAGGCTGACAGGAAAGTAAGCGTCATGTCCAAGCTTCGCTTCGTTTGGCAAAGATGTAATTGAGTGCAGAAGCAATATTTTATAAGACCGAAAACGAGGATTGGAATTATCATATCAGATAACCTTTTTTTTTGTTAATATTTCTTCACATCATTTATTACTTGCTTGCTTGCATTTCTTATCCATGTAATCTATGTAATAAGCACGATCTACTTGTCGTAGTACAGGTGTGAAAAATGACGTTAGATCTCGTTCCCAGGAACTGCTATGTACGCGCAATGGTTGTGTAACGAACAAATGGCACGAGTTAGCACGATTAGCACGGGGACTATCTCAATGGCACAAATATCGTCGTGACAAATTAATTACGTGTGCGCGTATTTTATCACTGTAATAAAAATGTCGAAGCCGACATCAGTCAACTTAAATCGAGTTAAACATCAAATAACTTGCGTTATGAATAATAATGATGCAAAAGTATGTATGATTATCGACATCAAATGCTTTTGACTGTTGATTTATTCTTTTACCATCTTTTGAAGTAAATTTAAAGATTCGCAGTTCTAAGATTATTTTTCAATTTATGGTTTTTTTTACAAATAAAATTCTGGGAAATTGTTTTTTAGGTATCTTACACTGAAAGAAATGATTGGTTGAATATGGCATTTTTAATTGGTTGCAGCAGTCAATTTTTGGTTGTGTTGGCCTATCCTATATTGACATTGCGAATAGGCTAACACAACCAAAAATTGGCTGCTGTAATAAAAAATTATATATGGCATAGCATTTTAATTGGATGATAAAATATTTTACCATCTAATTTGCTGCAGCAGCCAATCTTTTCTTCCAGTGTAGAATTCAATGTTAAATGAATGAAAGTTTGCGGTATCCTGTGACGTTTGGTTTAGTGCGACCACGTCGCAGAAACAATGAGAAGGGATTACAAAAAGACATTAATCTCACCTCATTGTCCGAGAACTCGTTCAGCGGTCGCGCAACCTGCAATTTGACAAATTAACGAACCATGAATCTCCTTTGGAAACTTATGAAAATGGTCCTGATTCTCACAGAAAGCGCTTTCACTGAGGCTGTCAACTAAACCGCTGCTTGTTTTACTCTCGCTTTCCGAACATTAGAATGATTTACATAGGACAAAATTAGAAGCAAGTGTACAGAAAAGATGCAACAGTAAAAAACAGTGAAGTGAGAGAAATGATATCTTATACGATGTTTTATTCTTTTATCTCACAGTTAAGGGGATGCTGGAGTGACGGTCGAAGTTAATCAAGGTCGATAGTACAGACTTTTTTAAATTCCAAATTCGACAATAGTGATATCTTTCATTCATTTATTATACTTATTAAATATCGTTGTGTCTCGCTCAAACGCATTCATCTGTCCTTATCTAACGTATTGCAACGCCATCTCTTAGAAAGAGATCAACTAAAATACTGCTAGGTTTTATGGTTAAACAGTCTAAACTGTCATACACAACACACATCGTTGATTTCTCACGCGCTAGACACACAATTTCGTAGAATGCAACTATCTTTTTATTTAGGCGTCAAAACTCAATTCTAAAGATATGACTGTATTCGTATTTTTATTCTATATATGCTCCTGCCCTAATTTCGAACATATAACGTGCATATAATTTTTTCACGAAGTAAATGTTTGGTGAGCTAATAGCACATGGATACAGAAATCTGTAATTTATTATTTTTCTCAGCTTTGGACACAAAACACACCAGGAGCAGGTACATTAGCACGGATATTTCAATCGTGGAGAAGGAATTTTTATTCTGTGCAACTAATTCGTAGAATATTGCATTTAACATAACGCATGCTTTATCGGTAAAAAAGAAGACTCCAGCATCCCTTTAACTCTCAAGCAATCATATTATAGAGTGAATCGAGTACAACAAATATTAATATTAGAAAAGTACAATATACAAAAATTGTAAATTATATATGAAGTATTGATTTAAAATTAATATTTACCGTAGTTTTAATACAAACTATAGAAATTAAAGCCTTAAACGAGCTGGATCTTAATGCTTGTATGATTCTTACGTGAATTTATATACTACGTGTGTAGTCTCCAGAAACGCGCGCCGAAATGATTTTTCGGTTTTGAAACGCTAACTCTATTAAACTACCGCATCAGTAATATCACGAGTTAAATTGACTAGCAATTTAACAAATTTTTGATGCTTATTTGCATCTTCGAAACAATCTTAATAATGTTGAATAACATATTTATCTGTAAATAATTAATTGTTATTACGAAAAATATTACCTCGGCCGGAAGTCGAACCTGGATCTTTTGCATTCCGTGCGAGCGTCCTAAGTCTTTAGACTACCGAGACAATAGTTGCTAATCAGTTTAACTCGTGATATTATTGCGATAGTTTAATAGAGTTAGCGTTTCAAGACCGAAAAATCATTTCGACGCGCGTTTCTGGAGACTACACACGTAGTACATAAATTCATACAAGAATCATACAAGCATTAAAATCCAGTTAAACCGTTTAATGCTTTGATTTTTATAGTTTGTGTTATCACATATACGCGGTCCTATAATATATTATATCATAGTTTTAATGTAAAGCTCTGGATATAACATTGGCATTTTTTAAATAAAATCGATTAAAAAATTGATGTATAACTATAGTTACATCAATTTTTTAATCGATTTTATTTATTACTTATAAGTAATCGCTAAATTTATTTGGCGCGATATTAACGTAATCTTTTCTATTTAAATAAAACTAAACAAAAAATACACAAAGATTACAATTAAATGTTTTTGCTTGCCCCCCCCCTCCCAATGATGACATATTATTCCTTTAAATCTACTGAAAACTTTAAAAATGTTGTCAATATGAAATATATTTCAAATCTTATTCTTTGTGTGTGTGTGTGTGTGTGTTAATATAGTAAAAGAATATATTCGCTTCTAATTATGTAACAAGTTGGAGTAAACCAAAGCAAGTGAGGAACTATCAACTTATATGTGACGTCCAGTCGCTTTACTTTCGAAACAGTCAACTGATGATCTTTAATCGACTCCTTTCTATTCCTTTTATTAACAATAATTTTAACAAAGCTCACATAACTTTATTCTTAGTGAATCTGTAATATCCAGAATAGTGGGTTTTTTTTTATTTGATTATTTTGATTATTTTTATATTCCAATTTCTATTTGATTATTTGATTTAAATATTTAACTATAATTATTAGCCATCTATTGAATTTGAAATTTGGAAATTTAAATTGATGCTTTATCACTTTTAAGTATTATAAAAGTTTTTATACACGATGTGGTGTTATATAGAAATCTTTTTTGTATTTTATTTACGATTCTTAAATTCTAGTTAAATACGTATAGATAAATGTTTGAGAGTATAACTGATTGTGAGAGTAAATTATGTTTGTGATTTTAAGACGATGCCTTTTTCTCTCACAAGATTTCTTCCGCATTGAAAAATAAATTCATAGGCTTCGGTTTCGTAAACCTATGCTAATCGGAGATTCTGTTCTTTCTCTCGAGCTCGTCGTTTGGAAACGCGAACGGGCGCCTGCGGTAAACCAATGACGCAAATCCAAACTCGCCTTGCAGCAAGTAATCGGATAGCCATGGGAAAGTTTAAGCTTTCGCTGAGTTTGGGGATTCTCCATTATCTCGATGAACTTTTTGATTGACATCGAAAAGATTTCCTTAAAGGTTTTTAGGATGCTAGTAGCATTGTTATCGATAATTAATTAATTTAATTGTGAAGTTATTTTAATTTATGATTACGTTTTCTGACAAACCGTATCGGCACAGTCTATAGACCTGATTGTAATAATTGTATTTATATATTTATATACGATTTACAATACTTTGATCGCAAAAATGGCTTTATTTTCTCGTATTTGTGTTTAAACACATCTCAGTTTATTTTTACTTAACAGCATTTTCCTTAAATCGTTTTAAGGCGATTATTTAAAGACGATTGTGTGTATAAAATTTTACTGACGAATTGGCACGACAGACAATAGAAGGACTTGTAAGTGGATAATCGCTACCGGGTGGTCCGAGATAAATTGAATTTCGCGACGGACAGTTACAAGGCCGATAGGGTCGATTATTGCATTGTTACGCGCATTATTCTGATAACTGTGCACGTGGAGAAGACTGTAGTATATATTAATCTCCTTGAAAGTTAATAATAGAGGCTGTGTCCATTTGACGTTCATAACGTTCTTGGAATTATTTTATTCTTGTTCTATATCAAATGTACAATTTGTCCTTAAATAAGGATAAATGGTGCTCGCGAGCATTACTAGCGTTATGTGAGACACTCAGAATCTTCCTACAAAATATAATACTTCTATATTGTGTCTATAATATATCTCGTAGAGATACATATGTATATTTTCATATATAGTTACATTAGTTCAATATTATTTATTAATTTCTCTTTAATTGGTTTTTAATTTTCTTTAGCTTTTTAACTGCGACTAAAATTTTTACTAGTATTTTAATTATGTTACTCTAACAACGTAAATGTATAAAATTCTTAATGCGACAAATGAAGATTTATTATGCATTGTGGAAAACGATATGAGATAAACAAATTTTTGGTATATTACGTTATTATTATATACGCAAATAATGCTATTTAGAATTTTATATCATCATTTTTGGAATAAATTTAAATTTCGAGGTAAGATTCAATATTGAATGACTATCTCTATAAAGGAAAAAAGCAGCGTTATGTGAGTGAGCAATGTGCACGGAGAGAATTTTCTTTTGAAATTTACCCTGAAAATATGGTGATTGTGGTACAATACAATATTTTAAAGATTTTTATCATGCACTTTAGTAAAATTGATCAAACTTATTTTATACTTTATTGTAGTTTTATTAATGAATGAGAGAGATTTATATTTAAATTCTTCGAAATACAATGTTGTCCCACAACTATCATATTTTCAGGGTAAATTCTAAGAAAAAATTCTCTCCGTGTGGTCAATGACCTTTCACAGTGCATCCTTTCATAACTTACTTTCTATATTTAAAAATGTTTTTCGATATTTACTTCCGTTTTCTGTAAATATAAACTTGTTTAATATGAAATATACACAATTTAACTACATAAAACTGCGCGCTTATAGGAACAAGGTTTTTTCTTTTTACCAAAATCATTTCCTGTTGAGCTAATGAGAACCTTTCAACGGCACGTTTCTATTATTTTTCTTTTGCAATAATAAACTATCTCTGAGAGAACGCGTATTTAGCCACGTTTAACCGGAACAGGAAACTCTTGATAGAAACCGATGTTTTACGTCGTTCGTTACTGAGCGTGGAGAGACTTGCGAATTAATCGCTTTGCTTGTGTCTTTAAAAAAGTTTATTTACAGCAAAGATCTGGTTTTACTATCTGAAATATAAGAATCCTTTTGTCCTGTTTATTCGTATATACTGTATGGAATCGCGTGCTGTTTTGCATCAAAGCAATATTTTAAACAAAAAAATAGATTTATTTTTTCTACCTATCATATCAGAATTTTTATTGTGGATTGATTTATTTAATTTGACAATGAATTTAATTTTTCTTAGATATTACAAGAACAAACCAAACCTTACGTTAATTACCGTCAACGTTTTAAATATAAATATATAGTTTATTTTTCTTATAGCTCCAGAAAATGATTGAGAGTCTAAACAAATTTTTTAATTTTCTAGAATGACAACGTAATATGTTTTTTAACTACTAATTTTGTATAGTTGGCGTTTTATTTGTCTAAAAGCAACAGAATATCTCCTTTCTCTGTATTTCTATTTTAAATCATTATCTAACATTTAGTATAAAATGTAAATGTAAATGTCATTTAGATATCACAAAAGAAATATCTTTTTTACAGCTATTTTAATTTAAATAACAAAATTTTTTAATAATTTTCAGTATCAATGTACAAAAATGCATATTAAAATTTCTTAAATTTTTAAAATTAAAACTAATGTTTTATGAAGCTCATTTGGTAGGCACATTTATATTATGCATTTTAACGTTTTATATTTGATATAATAATGTAATAATGTTTTAAAAATTAATTAAAAAAATTTTTATTGCGATATGTTAAACATAAATAAAAAAACGATTATTTTATTATAAAATATCAAATAATTTTTATAGTATGAATAAAGTATTTCTTATCAAGAAATATATAATATGAAATAATTGAAACTATTTCTCAAGAGAATATACCTCAGTTGATATCTGTTATTCTGAGACTAGTTTTGCATAAATTGCACATTTTCTATGCTTACGGATGACGACACAATTATAGATCGCAGAGTATGTATTTGCATATATATATTTTATTTATCATGATATCTTCTGATGAAGCAATCTAAAAGTGCTCGTTTGATCAGTTCATCGGTTCAGCACAGCGTGAAAGGAAACTGAAAACGATTGGAAAGAAACACGAGACGAACGTTTGAGGTTAGCATCACAATTGACGGTGATCTCGATCTCCATCATACTTGTATACACGTAGATAACGAAATGGTTTTATTCATGGCGGCCTCGAACGCATCAATGTCACCGATCGGCGGTTTGGTCCAGGAACACCAACGGGGAAGACCGTATTTGGTTGCCTGATAGCAACGCAGTGCACGCGACAACTCGTTGAGTCATCATCGCTCGTCATAAACGCTGCTGCTGCATTCGACGTGTCTCTTCATAATACAACGAAGGGCCACGACTGATCGATAAAGCCACGTACTAGAACGTACGCACGTATGCACGCACAGAAAGGAATGGAACGTCGCACAGGCCGCCTACTGTCTACGCTATGCTCTCGGAGAACCTCCTCAAGGTCGTCCGGATGCTGAGAAGACTCGTCCCATCTGCTGTCGAGGACTCGTCGCCTCTAAATGATGGATTGAATTCTAAAGAGCGCGACAAAAGTTGACAGACTTCGATTTAAGTTGGTGGAGTTCAGTTAATTTTATCTTTTCTTTTTTATAATACACTAATAAAAATATTTATTCTCTTAAAAATATCAATTCTTAAAAATTTTAATATAATTTTATAAAATATAATATAATATATAAAAATATATACGAAGTCTATAATTATGTTATACCACAAACCTAAAAAAATGTGCAGTTCATTAAGTACATAAGATTTAGTAATCACACAAACAAAATAGGTTCAATTTATAATATTGAATTATGTATGTCCAATTAGAGTTATTTTTAATTATTTTTATGGGTCGCCACTGCTCCTACCCAATATGTCGTTAATTAAAACAATGGAAGTAAACAATTTAACTCAATAAATTGTATTAAAGTCTTAAATTTGGTTTGTTATTTACTAACTTGTAAGTGCATACGTTGATATAGACGTTGTTTACTTTGAAACCAATCATAGAAATGAATTGATTTGCATTTTTTTACGTGTATGTGGAAATTAAAAATAACAAAATGTTATTTAATTCGAGGGATTGAGTTATTTTGCTCTTTTGATATCTAGTACAGCAAGAAACAATCAATGTCCAACTGATAGTCTCAAATAGCGTACATGTTACATAGTTTATCGTATCTTATATTTCTATTGCAACATCGAGCTTCACTTCTATAAATTCCGATGAAGCGTCACTTATCTCCGTTTTCTTAAGATCAAATCTCCCTACCGATCTTTTATCTTATTCCAACATTTCATTACGTCTCATGGCTGAATTATTATCGCTGCAGTCGAGAGGAGGAGCCGACTGCCGATGAGAAAATCGCCGTCTCTCGCATCTCTCGTGCGATTCGCTTTCGTTCGTAGATGCGGTTGATGTTGTATCTTACTATGCTGCCTACACGCGGCGTTCGCGAATGCCGACATGGTTGATCGGGACACGATCGCGAAACACTTTCACGGTGGTGGCCTTTCGCGACGCCTCTCGTGGGATCTCCGTGGCTTGGAGAATCGGTTAAGATATCAGTTAGGTTTAAATCGAGCAACCTGGTTTTTGACACAAACAAATGTCTGTCGATTTGCATTTGCTCCGAGTTAAGTAATGTTAGATTCGTTTATCTTGGACGTCTCAAAACGATATGTAAAATATGACTATAAATGTAATTTTATTTGAAGTAAATTATTATTCGTTTGAAGTCTTATATCGTTTAACCAAGCGAGTGGGTCGATTGGAATATCAATCATAAATTTGAATATATTGCAAAGAGATCATGAAATAATTATCTGTACACGCGCGTCTGGCGTTTTATAAATAAATTAACCCTTAATACACATGATGATTTTCCGATCCTTTACTGTAAATACATTAGTGGATCGTTCGTATCTGGGTTAATTTCCCTCAATTTTATAAGTATACAAGTATAATTATTAAATAATGTTTAATACTTTAATGATGTTAACTTTAATGATGTTTAATGTTTAGAAAGTATTTATAATTAAGATAATGAATTAAAAAAGGATAAAGAGCATTATTCAGGTAGATGCTCTTAGTACTGTTTAAATATTGAATAACAAAAATCTGTATTCTATCACACGATGAATGACCATTAACGTAAATTTAATTTCGCCTAAGAAGAAACACCCATGAGATCATTTGGAACGCAATGGCGAACGCGACCTTGGTTAATCCAACTCGCGTTAATCCCGCATCTCCTTCTTCAAGGTCGCTCCCGCGAAAAACGTCCGGGAATATATTCGTAGGTGCGTTCTTTCGCAGCCTGTACCTTTCTTCGGTGCACTGCATACACAGACTGAGAGCAGCAGGAGAAATGACCGTCTGGCTGATGTTATCGTCCCCTTAACTACGAGTTATGCCCCGGGCGTATCAGACTCTTCCTCTCGTATAATCCTCCTTTAGGATCCTTTTCAACTTTCGATAACGATTATCTCGTCGTTGTAGCGAGAAACTTCTGAGAGATTGAAAGGCTGGATCTGGCCCCCCGAGATAGAGCACGCAGTTACGATGGGTTGTAATTTTGGCGCCACGTGACCTAAATAAAATCGTATGATATCGAGATACTTGTTCCTTTAGTTAGGAAGATCAGTGATTCTCAGCTGTCTTGATTTGTGGTAATCCTTGATTTTAAATTATTTCTTGTTTAAATGTATAATTAATTGAGTTTAAATAATGTGAGTATGAGTTTTTAAAATTGTTACTATTATATAAAATGAATATTATTATTAAACCAGTAAGGCAGTGTTATTAATCTTCAAAGATAACGATCGAAGCATGTAATGCGTGCAGAAAAACTATATGTAATTTTTAATAAATTTTAATTTATATAACGATTCTTTTTGTCGATTTAATAATTCATAAAGATTATTTGCTAAAAATATCAACTAATTTAATTTTACTTGTAGTGAATTTTACCTTAGCGATATCAATTTAATGTTTATGTATATGATTAACACCTAACATAAAAAATTATATTTTGTAATTTTATATAAGGTAGGGTGGAGTTATTTCGTTAGTTTCAAATATAACGTAATATGAAAATTTACAACGGCAAACAATATCTTTGCAATGATGTGCTAACAATTACATTATACAATCATGATAGCTCCTTGAGAGTAAAAATGACCTTTAAATATTCGATACGTGCTGTTCAGAAACGTACACTGAGAGAAAAATGTTTTGTATTTACAACTATAATTATATATTACTACAATTATTACTGATATAATAATAATAACAGTAACTATGTATATAGTTCTAGCAACAAATGTATATAGTTGGGGCAACCTAAAATGACTATAATTATAGTTATTAAAACTATAAAATAGTTGAAATTACAACAAAAATGATTCAAGTGACTACAATTTTATAGTTATATTTTGGGACAACCGTATTTTATTATGGTTATAATAACTATAATTACAGTCATTTTAGGTTACCAACTATATACATTTGTTGCTAGAACTATATACATAGTTACTGTTATTATTATTATATCAGTAATAATTATAATTATAGTAATATATAATTATATTATATATTATAATAGTTACAAATACAAAACATTTTTCTCTCAGTGTAAACATTATCGTGAGAAATGGACGAAAAAGCTCCGCTTTATCCTATTAGTTATATGTCTATATATTTTATATGATGCATTTCAAACTCAAATATTCATTAAATATCGTAGTTTTAAATCTGTACGAAGCGATTAGCCGAAGCGAAATTATTGCAACATATTGTTGGATAATGAAAATTTGATCGTTATTCGCTTTTTAGTCTCGTCCTTTCCATCGCGATTCGATGAATTGAGACACGATTTCTAAGTCTAATGGCATACATTGAGAGTCTCTCGCAATCTCGTATCTCGGATCGTATACGCTGACACGTGTTCGATATATCTTCTGGTACGCCATGCTTATGCAGAGCATACCACATATATCATTTTCCCTTTTATCTCAATTTTGCCTCTGCGGGAATTATGCAGCGTCGAATTCTAATTTTAATGGCATAAGGATTGAAGAAACTTCAGCGAACTAAGATTCTCGAAACTGCAAGTTAATTATAGAAGACCTTATTCTTTAGTTAATCTTAGGAAAATTTTATTTTATAACTTTCTCAAATTATTTTAACGCTCTCTCTTAATTAATAAATTTTTTTGAATGTTGAAATTATAACAACTATAGGATAAAATATATAATATGGAATTAAATTTGATATCAATGAAGAGTGTGAAGATCTTAAAAAAATCCAAAAAATTTATAAATGAAAAGAGCAACTCGATATTCACCACAATCGAAAATATTAGAAGAAACGCGAAATAACCCATAAACATCGCATGCCGAGAAGTGATTTACTCTTATTCCTGATGCTTGAGCGTTTTAATTTTTTTTTTAGGTGATGAAAAGAGTATAATATAATGTGTCGATACAGCGCGTTATTAAGGCGTAATTGTCAACCGCGGCGAGGATTCTAATTATTCGCTATGTGACCGCGTGTTATTTTGTCATCAAGATCTTGATATTATGTCGTTTAGTTTCATGTCGTTCCATGAGCTATCCACTAATTTAGAATACTTTCGCTTTGGACTAAGATCTTTGCGAGATGCGCGTTTTAACTGAAAATGGAGAATTTGAATAAGCCTAGAAAATAAAACTTTTCCTTTACATATTAGATATGAATTTATCGTTAATTCTTCACTAGGGATATATTTGTGTTATTGTAAAAAAAATTGTCACAAAATCTTTCAAATGGGATCAATTGTATATTATCACACTTCTGATCTCTTCATGGATAAAAGTAAATCTGATTATTTTTTTGCGATTAACTGCATATTTTATACAAAATTAAAAAAAAATATCTAGTGATAACATGATAGTATATTATTACATTATTAATAATATTCCAGATAAATTTAAGTAATTTTTTTATTGCAATTAAAAA
The DNA here is from genome assembly GCF_001594075.2 of Trachymyrmex cornetzi. Classification (NCBI taxonomy): domain Eukaryota; kingdom Metazoa; phylum Arthropoda; class Insecta; order Hymenoptera; family Formicidae; genus Trachymyrmex; species Trachymyrmex cornetzi. The sequence continues at coordinate 310,684 of NW_017296742.1, read as the reverse complement.
AGATTCATATATTTTATATAAATTATTTATTTTAAAATTAGCAAATTGATTGATTTGTTGAATTAAAGAAATAATAAATTAATATCTCTTTTATTTAAATAAATAACAGTTTGCGTCAATATCTTTTATTTTTTGTGCAGTTCTTTATAATCATAAATAATTTAGTATCGTTTTAATTTGACATTTGAAAGTTTCTGATTTCAATTGCTCAATATAGCAACAACTGTGAGTTGAATCAAATCGTGTTAATTCTAGGTTGGTTTGATATTCGATCTTTTTGCACCATCGAGTGTATTATATGTGATTGATGGACAGAGCCCGTTACTCGCTCCGTGTAGTTGATCATTCGGTCATAACAACCAACTTAAATGCGTGCGTAGAGAAATGCCAGGCAAGCAAATTGAGAAATTGTGTGCGATGCGGCTTCAAGCTCTACGACTAATTAAAAACAGCACCTAATGTGATCGTTTATAATCAGTACGTTTATATGAAAAGGAGATGATATCAATTTCAAATTTTTTACTCGAAGAAATAATGAACTTTCCCGTCTTTAATTGTGCAATTATATAGTCCAAGTGAAGAAATATTTAATGATACGTTATCATTTCTCTAATTTTTTAGCTAGCATTATTTCTTATTTTAGAAAATTGTAAATTTAATTTACTGTATAATTACAAATGTAAAAATAAAACTGACCTAAATTGTATCCTAGTTAAATTTTAATTACAGAGTAAAATAAATTGTAAATGTGAGATATATATCGATAAACTAAATTGCATTATTATTTATTTAGATCGATTGCTGCATCAGTTTCTAGCAAGAGTTAAGTGGTTTTACAAATCAAGAAATTTTTGTTGCAAGAGATCTCTTATTCTAAACACAGCTCTAAACATATTCGCAACGAATACTTTCAACCATACAAGAATAATGTTTTAATTTTATTCATTCTGTCGCTCGTCACTGATGATTATCACAATTATGGAAGGAACGCGTGGTTTATGCGTCTCATAAGGACTGTAGATTAGGTAATTATTTATTCATTGAGGTTAACGACGTATAATTGCAGGCCCGGGAATGCAAGTATTCTACATGATACATCCGAGTGTCTGCGTTACGCCATCGCCGGTATTTAAAGCTAAGTCGACGCCGAATTATGACGCCGTGGCCTTATGCAATTCTTATCAAGCGATTTGCGAGGACTAAGTGCACTCGCGATGGATCGTTTCGGCTACAATATTAATGAAAGTGAAGCTTTCGAGTCTCACAAATAACGTCGGGTCAGCGTACGAGAAACATTTTCTAATTAATAATTATTATCACTTAAAATTAGCGTTTATCGGAAGGACGACTTTTATATTGAAGACTTTCCCTTTCTGCTAGATTCTTAGTCAAGACTTTCGCCGTTTTCCCACTCTCTTGGACTCTCTGGGAATCTTTTTTGCGATTTCGTGGCGTGTCTCCTTCCGAAGCAGGCTTGCGTACGGATGAGCGGATCATGTAATCATGGCGTTATTAATCGCGATCGGGAAATCGTTCCACTCGATGATTGATGGCGGAACAAGCGAAACGGTTCAGCGACAAATCGTGACTACGGTTATCGTGTCCTATGCACTAAGGGGCTACTTCCTTCTTACGAATAGAAATGAGAAATCTACAGCTCTGCTGAAAGCTGCATGTTGATTAAGACTGTGCATAATCATTGAAACGAGAAATCTTCTGCAGCTGTGTTGAGAGATGCATGTTGATTAGGATTGTGAATAATCAATGTACCAGAATTAGTGTCGATAATTTTCTTAATCATAGACAAGAAGTATAAGACGTAGTGTTGAGGGAATTTTTATAATTCTTGCTTTGAAATTCTTGTTTAATAAAATTTTTATACTTTAACAATATAATATATTATAGAACCGTGTATGTGATAACACAAACTATAGAAATCAACGCCTAAACGGTCTAGCTGGATCTTAATGCTTGTATGATTCTTATGTGAATTTATATACTATGTGTGTAGTCCCCAGAAATGATTTTTTGGTCTTAAAACGCTAACTCTATTAAACTACCGCAGTAATATCACGGATTAAACTGACTAGCAATTTAACAAATTTTTGATGCTTATTCGCATCTTCGAAACGATCTTAATAATGTTGAATGACATATTAAAATCTACAAATAATTAATTATTATTGCGAAAAATATTACCTCGGCCGGCAGTCGAACCCGGATCTCTTGCATTCCGTGCGAGCGTCCTAAGCCTTTAGACTTTTACCGAGGCTTTATACTTTATATTTTTTATTCTTCTTATCGTCTATATATTTTATTTATATTCGAATACTCTTATTTTTCTTTAGTTGTTATCTTTGCATTTGCAATATATCGTTGAGGTTCTTCAGTATATTCATAATTATGTTTTAAAACATTTCAATTTTTATATTTATATTATCGTAAATCAAAAATACAAAATGATCGAAATATTAAAAGTGTATATTAAATTATAGTTCTAATATTAAATACAATACTACTTCTAAGCATATTAAAATGAAATTGTTTCTACGGCGGGAAGTATATTATCGATAAAACTTAATCATGATTGATTTTTTGAAGAATATTTTTTGTATTTATTATTAAATAACGTTTCAGATACATAATATTGATTAAGAATTTTATTTAAAACATTTAAGAATACATAATCTCTTTAATTAAATAATATTTTAATTTTTATGTCATTAATATTATACTTATACATTAATATTTAGGTATATTATGTTCAGAATAATTAGAAAATAGAATACAAGGCATAATGATATGGAAAGTATGCCAATAAAATTACTTGGAATTTGTAAGTAATTACAATCATTTATTCTTGATTAGGAGAGTAAAAGGATAAGTATCTCTCTCAGTATTTTCTTCTTTTTGCTCCAAATCTCTCCCAGGAACACACTAAATTATTCTCGTTACGAGTATTGATATTTGAAACTTAATTAACTCCGAGTGCGGTTCTGCATTCATCATTTATTAACGCCTGCAAATGCGTTACGCGCAAATGCACCGGGTACGCGATTAATACGCGTGTCATTTTTCCTCTGAACGAGAAAAAGCGTATTTGCCGCGAGCGCGCCCGCGATATAATCACTAAACAAAATCCGGTCTGTTATCGCGGTTGGAATTCTTTCTAAGGAGTGCGGAAGCGTTAATTGCCACATCACATGCCGCGAAAATGCATGGCCCGACGCTCCTGCACTCGAGGGCCTGTTCCAGTCGTTGTATTTGCAGCAACAGTTGCAATCGAGTCGCGATCAACTCATAAAAATGGACGTGCTCCGTAATCGGCAAACTCCGGTACGCTCGTGGACCAAGATAATCAAGATCGGGGCATCGCTGCTGCTCCTTTTTACATTCATTCACGCGTGTGATTTCTTGTAATTCGTGTCGTTTCCTTACCCGCTGCTCTCTCGATCCACGGTAGCTAAGTTGAATTCTCACTGATTCGAGATAAGAGATGGAGCGGTGAAAGTAATTAAACAGTCTACCTGTGGGAGCATCGAACGCATCGTTCGTGGCGGAAACGTGTTTAACCGTTTCAAAGTAGAGATCACTGCGAATGATACGTTCGCGTTTAATCGAGCGAGCGAATTATTGTGAACATTCTACCTGATCGTTACTGTCGAGAATTCTCTCGTGGAGTTTCATCCTGGAACTTCTAGTACAAGAGTATGTTTGCTGCTTAATCAATCCCCGTTTAACCCTTATACATTAATTTCTCTTATTAATTCTAATTTATATATACGAGACATCTATAGAAATACTAAATATTGCGAATAAGAAATCAATATACTTTTAGCATATTTAATCTAACGTTTTTGTAATAATAATAGTATTATTTTATAATATATATTATAAAATGATACTATTATTATTACAACATATGTTACAACATATGTAATGAAAACATTATCACAAAACATTTCTTTTAAGATTTTTATTCATTAGTCGTTAAATTCTTTTTTGTGATACTGTTTATGCAAAAATTTTGATACAAATAATTTTTCATTTTAATAAAACAATACGGATAATTAAATTTCCATAACATATGATATCAGAATAACGAATATTTTGAAATTCTTTGTACCGTACATATATTTTAATATTATACGATTTAATATTATTTTTAGAGCTACAAAACTACTTTGTTAATATTAAATCGTATAATATTAAAATATATGTACGGTGTCAAGAATCTCAAAATATTCGTTATCCTGATGTCATATATATGTTATGGAAATTTAATTATTCGTATTATTTTATTAAGACGAAAAATTATAATATTTTTATCAAAATTTTTACATAAACAGTATCTAAAAAAACGATTTAACGACTAATAAATAAAAATGCAGGCAATTTACCTATATCTAATTTAAATTAGATATAGATAAATTGTCTGTATGAGCTTTCGTGGTTATTAGTACGTTAATAATATATTCATATACGCCGATAAGATATAATTTACAATTGAAATTGTTAGACTTATTAAAAAATGGTGGTACATTCCAGTTTGTCAAATTATATCTGTTTGCTTTATAAATATATTATTAACGCACTCTAACAACCGCGAAGGCTTGTATAGGGAATTTATCTATATCTGATTTATTCTTGGAATATAGTTTTTTTTTGTTAGTGCATTAATAATATAATTATAAGGCGATAAGATATATTTTTAACGACGATATAACCTAACAACCGCGGAGACTTGTATAGACAATTTACTTATATTTCCTCATATATTGTTTATACAATTATCATATGTACGTTATTTTTATGAAAAAAGCAAATAGTATTATATTATACCGATATCGATACAAACAGGAAGCAGCCGGTCGAACGGAAGCGGAGCCAATGAGTTTTGTATTACGTAACATTACTTCCCTATAATGTCGTTAACCCTGGAAGACAGTGTTTTATAGCATCATACAGAAATCAGTAAACGGTGCTACAATTGAGTACTACGATGCTACATAATTTCTTGTATTTCTAAGAATTATTTTTTTAGAAGATCTGTACTTCTTTTGCATACTTAACAGTGATTTTTCCATATTTTAAAATTATTTAATGCATATTCTGACATTCAACAGATATATTTCTCTTCGCAAATAATGTTTAGATACGGTAGAAATTTTACCGAAAAAATATAAGTCAATAAACATGATAACTCGACTTGGAAATATTTTCGATATAACATTTAAATAGTAAGATAAATGAAAAATAATTGTTCTTCCGTTCTAATGTTAATTTATAGGATTTCCAAGAAACATTTGTCACATTATATTACATTTTTATATTACATTTTTAAATATATAGTATCTAACAATGAGATAATTTACGCACATTGGCGAATAACTTAGGTAAGCTTACAAATCGGTCTTCATTTGTAAGTGGCGTTTAAATATCCATCTGCGAGCTTTTACAAGTTATGCCACGAGTAATCGGAGATTTCCTCATGTCTTTCTTTCAGGCCGTGAAACTGGAGTCGGTGCATCCAGGAAGGACGCGATATCTCGTCGTCGTTTCCTGCACGGGAAGGCAGGACGCCGAAGAGAGTTGTCTCCTCGGTATCGATTGCCACGCCAGGGCGACCGTTGGTCTCGTGCTCCGAGTTTTGGCAGACACCGCTATCACTCTCGATGGCGATGGGTGAGTTCGCATCTTTTCCTTTCTCACTGTTATTTACTTCGCTACGCTCTCACCGCGAGAAGCATTGCGGTCTTGCAATATTCCCGCGGCACTACGGATTAGCACGTTTCAGCGATTACAGACTCGCGTGGACTTTACTACTTTTTCTTATTTATGATCTGTTACATAACGTTACTCGTTAACTGTGAACATTTGCTGATTATTAAGCAATCGGTTATACTTTTAGGAGCAAGCTAGGATTTTTCTTTTTTAATTTACTCAAGAGTACATGATTGTACAAAATGTTGTTTTATTAAGATCATTAAGTTTTGATTATAATATTTGCATGTTAATAAAATCAGTGAAATATATTTATTATTTGATACATTAATTTAGACTGGAAGAGATAAAAATAAGCATAAGTGAAAGAGTAATCATATTAAGACAAGGTCAAATGTCCACATTAATTAAGCATCGCACAAACATCGTCATCGCTTACGTCACGATTAGTGTGCGAATGTGCACATCTGCAAGCGCAATAGAATGTAATGTATACCGTATGGTGAGATCCTGGCATCAGATGTCTTCTTTCTTTCTCGAAGTGTTGCGGACAGTTAAATAACAGATTAATTACGGACCTCATCATAAATCGTACCGTGTACATCTTAATATATTTTCTATTGCAGTATAATTAATGAGATGAGGAAGAGATTATGTTTTTATTTCCTTGAGTGTGTTGAGAAAAATATTGATAGACACTTGGAACGCTCGCTTTCTCTACCTTCAACTTGCTACTCTTTTATAGGGGAACATAAAAATGTAGACTATAAATCTGTTACAGCATATAAGGATATTATATCAGAAATATCAGATGAAATTTTAATAAACTTTATGACGAACTTTAACAGCATTTAAAATTCATATGCATGCGAAAGCTAGTTATTAATTAGAACAAATTTCCAATCTCTAAATGCATTTATAATCCGATTTTGTATTTAATTATCTTTCTTTGGTCACATATGTGTCTTAAAATTTCATGACTATAAAGTGTCTTGAAATCATATTTAAGACGATCTTGAATATAGAATCGCGGATTGTTAATTATTAACTGTAAAAGCGGATAAGTATCAGTCTAAATACACCTTATATGTTGGATGAAACTTTTTTTTAACGTAAAGATTACATGAAAATAGAAGACAAAATTTGACTTTTTATTTACAATACATTTCTACACAGAAAAAAAAAATGTTGCTGGTTACAGCTAATTCTGTTAGCTGAAATTGCATTAGCTAACATACATGAAAATAGAAGACAAAATTTGACTTTTTATTTACAATACATTTCTACACAGAAAAAAAAATGTTGCTGGTTACAGCTAATTCTGTTAGCTGAAATTGCATTAGCTACTATAGTTATGAAATTTGCTAATACATACAAAGAATTTGCTCATGTAGTTAATATAAGGACGTGATAGCAAAGTATGCATGTCTGTTACAGATCAATTTATTTAGCAGCATGAAGTTAGTTGTCATAATTATCGGATATGTCAGTGTAAAAGAAAATTGTCTCTACCACAGCTAAATATGGTTTGCTGAAACTGTATTTGCTACCAAATTGTCTGCTACACAGAAAACGTTTGCTGCAATGATCAATAGATCGACATAATAGCGAAATGCTTGTTTGTTACAATGACAATATTTAGGCCTCACAGCTAATGGAAATTAGACCTCGTAGATATGACGTTAGGTATCCATATGTTACGACTGGAATTTAGCTACCACTCGCAAATTTTTGCTGCTGCAACTAATCTTTTTTTTCCGTGTATTTTACTAAAGCTTTTAATTTTTTATCAAATACACTTATAATTATACCTTTTATAAAATTTCTCTAAGTACATAGGATTTAATAATTTGAAATAAAATTTAGTTTGTTTTGCCACGAATTATAAATGAATCGAGGAATCCATGATTTTGGATAGAAAAACGATACGTAAATCCGATAGGAGGTAAATCCGAGGCATTCTATAACTCTATAGGAATAAATTTCGTTTGATTGAAATCTCTGATGATTCAGCGTAGGTACTGCTGACGTTGCGCTGCTTTATATCCGGCAACCTGACCGATCAACAAATATTTTCAGAGCGGCACTAGCACGCGGCCACTTTCTAACGGCTGTGCCAACTTGTCTAATTCCCTCTAGTTTAAAGTGACTCATTGCCACGGCTCGCCTGCGGATTGAATGTTGTACCGATAATTAACGTGGCGGTGGCGGCGTGCGTACGTACGCGCCGCGAAATGAAAGGAGAATATCAGTGGGCGTCTACGCGTAGATAGCAATAGCCTAAGTATAGACTTTATGCACTGTCTGTTTATCCGTAACCAACATAGACAATGTAATTCACGTAGACAATGCTGATGTCCATGTGCTTTCTCCTCCTTTCTCCGGTTTTTTTTTCTGAAATGTAGTTTTTATTCAAAGAAGCTAACAATAAGTTTAACTTACACTATCATTCTTTACATCAGAATGCTTCGCTGTCATCAATTTTAATACAATCCGGTTGCATTAACCGGTCAACGTTTTATTCTTTCTTTTATGATTTTTTTACTCATAGATTGATTCAGTGAATCTTCTTTTAGCACAAATAAACGTGCGTATCGGAATACAATTTATAGATTTTTGCTTAATACACTGAACCAAAAATGTACGTAAATACAATAAAAGTATTCATTGGTATTAATAAAAAATTCATTAAAATTGGTCCAATGAACAATTTTATTCCTAT